>NC_086317.1:24496677-24810523 GCF_036172605.1 Pelobates fuscus
ATGGAATATGACATATATACTTACAGATCTATAATCAGTTACTCTTAGTTCCTTTATATTGTGTATAAGACCTAGTTGTCAAATATAATTGTTTAGGTATAATTATTTAGATGTTACCTATTGAAATGTGGATTGTCTACTAAATCAAAACTTTGAAGGAATATTTCCACATATCATATATAATAAAATATTAATTTACAGAAATTGCCTATAAAAAGCATATAAATAGCTCTGCTGTATAAGCATCCATTGTCAGGTTTAATTATTGAGTGCTTAATTACACAAAGTTGTAGTCATGTTACCAAGTAGAAAATGAATTGTCTACTAAATCAAAACTTCTAATATCGTACCTACTTGTATCCATTAATCTTAACTTTGGAATTACTGGTCAACCTGCAGTTTACAACAGTCCATATAATAATAATCAAAATACAGAAGAATATAAAATACATACAATAATCTAAAAGTGTTTTATACTAAAAACAATCAATAATATATATATATATATTAATATTTGAAGAGAGAGAAGTGTTATTGATGAAAGGGGAAAACATTGAATAAATATAGTAATCTCATTTATAGGAAATGGCAGATCTTGAGATCCTAGGGGATAGTGATTTTAGTTGAAAGATCTACCTCATCTCCTGAGGTGCTATTTTTTTTTTTTATCTAAATCTTGTCTACACTTTATATTTTTTCATTTTTTTCAGATTGTACATTTTAGAAATACAATATCTATTGCAGTTGATAGCGCTCTCTGTATTTTGGTATGGAACAGCAATTGCAACATTTTACTTAATCCCTTCCCCTTCCCGACAAAAAATGGTCGTTATCGACCGCGGATGTACCTAGCACACCCGTGGCAAAAATGACGCCTGGACTGGCGATCCCGGTCAGGGGGGACTGCCCAAGACCCCAGCAGAAGCCTTATATTTAACCCTGTAACTGTCCACCTTTTTCATGCGGGGTATTGTTATACTCGGGAGACTTCGCTGAACACAAATATTAGACTTTCAAAACAGTAAAACGTATCACGACGGTGATATCACCAGTAAAAGTGCAGTTTTTGTTTTAAAAAATGCAAAAACAAATAAAAATATTAACTTTGGATAGCGTTAGTGACTAAGTGGCTACTACAAAATACTGGATATACCCCATCTGGAATAGCCTAGGTTGTCTACATTTGCAAATGGTATACCATGATGGGGTTAATTCACATTCCCGGGCTACTATATGGTCTTAAAAGGCAACATAGACTCAGCAAACCAATCCGGCAAACTGAAATGGGCAAGCCCTATATTGACCCTGTAACTTTCCAAGACAACATAAAACCTGTACATGGGGGATATTGTTATACTCAGGAGATTTTGCTGAACACAAATATATATATATATATATATTTTTTTTTTTTAAACAGTAAAAGTTGATCTGACCAGTAAAAGTGCAGTTTTTGTGTAAAAAAACGGATATGAATGCTAATTTAGGCATAAGGCTATCCTCACCATAAGATAAGGCCAGGGACTAATGAAAGTATTTAGAAAATTGGGCAGACTAGATGGGCCGAATGGTTCTTATCTGCCGTCACATTCTATGTTTCTAACTTTGGCAAGCATTTGTGGATAAGTGGCTACTACAAAAGACGGGACATACCCCATTTTGAATACCCTGGGTTGTCTACTTTTACAAATGGTATGTCATGGTGCAGGGGCGGACTGACAACTTATAGGGCCCTCGGTCAATAGGAGATCAAGGGCCCCCCTCCCGGCAGCTGTCATATAGATATGTGCGCGCTACCCAGCATGGCTGTGTGAGTCATGGCGTCCCCCAAACAGGGCCAGATATACTTTAAAGCAGGGCTGTCCAACCTGCGGCCCCCCAGATGTTGCTGAACTACAACTCCCAGTATTCTTTCAATTAAAAAGATAGCCAGGGAATCACGGGAGTTGTAGTTCAGCAACATCTGGGGGGCCGCAGGTTGGACAGCCCTGCTTTAAAGGGTTAATCCAACCAAAAACAGTGTTTTAATAAAACATTGTTTTTGAGTGGAGTACCCCTCAATAGCTTGCCTTACGCCCCCCCCCCCCCCCCATTAAAATAAAGACATAAAGCAAATTTAATTAAACACTTCCTCTGTGTTTGTTGGTGACATCACAAGCAGCATCCCCCACATGTTCAACCATACAAGCAGCCTCCAAACACATGTGTGGTTGCATGTGTGGGATGCTGCTTGTGTTCCTGTATGTCAACATGTTGAATTCGAATTCATTGTTTGACTTGTTTTACCTATTGTACTGCGCTGCAGAATATGTTGGTGCTATATAAGTAATTGTATTAATTGTGTTTGTATGTATGAGGAGGCTGTATGCAGTATTGCCATGCTGGGGATGCCTCTTGTGATGTGTGTGTGTGTATGGAGCTGTTTGCAGTGTTGTATGTTAGTGGAGAGGGCTGGTTGTGTTGCAGAGAGTGTGTGGCTAGGGGCTGTTGTGTGTGTGGGGGATAGGGGCTATAGTAGGCAGCTGGGGGATACTGGGACTGTAGTGTATGTTTGTATGATACTAGAGGCTCTACTGTGTGGGGGAGATACAGAGGCTACAGTATGTGTGTGGATAGTGACTGCAGTGCATGAAGGGGGATAGGGGCTCTAGTAGGTGCAGGGGGCATACGGACGGTGGAGGGGATAGCGGCTGCAGTGGGAGCAGTGGGGGCTGTAGTGAGTGCAGGGAGGGATAGGGATGAGAGTGATGAGGACTGTAGTGGGTGCAGTAAGGCATAGAGGTGAGATGGGTACAGGGAGAGAGAGGCTGAGGAGTGTACAAGAAGGCACAGAGGAATGAGGGAAGGATAGGAATGAGTGATAGGGCTGTAGTGGGTGAAGGGGGAGTGGGATCTGGGATGGTAAAGGGGCATAGGGGCTCAGATGGATAAAAGGGGCAGAGGGGCTATGAAAGGGGGCTCAGATGGATAAAGGGGCATAAAGACTGGGATGGGTGAAGGGGGCATAGGTGGTATTATGGGTGAAGGGGGCACAGGGCCTGGGATGGGTAAAGGGGGCACAGGGCCTGGGATAGGAAAAGGGGGGCACAGGGGCTGGGATAGGAAAATGTGGGCACAGGGGCTGGGATAGGAAAAGGTGGGTACAGGGGCTGGGATGGATAAAGGGGTACAGGGGCTGGGATGGATAAAGGGGTACATGGGCTGGGATGGGTGAAGGGGGCACAGGGGCTGGGATGGGTAAAGGGGCACAGGGGCTGGGATGGGTGAAGGGGTACAGGGGCTGGGATGGGTGAAGGGGTACAGGGGCTGGGATAGGAAAAGGGGGGCACAGGGCCTGGGATGGGTGAAGGGGTACAGGGGCTGGGATAGGTAAAGGGAGCACAGGTACAGGGCTGGGTGAAGGGGCACAGGTACTGGGCTGGGTGAAGGGGCACATGTAATGGGGTGGGTGAAGCTGCACAGGTACTGGGATGCATGAAAGGGGGCGCTGGAGCTGAGATGGGTTAAGGGGGCACTGAGATGGGTAAAGGGGGACTGGGGTTGGAATGGGTGAAAGGGGCACAGGAACTGGGATGGGTAAATGGAGCACAAGGGCTGGTATGGATGAAGGGGGGCACAGGTGCTGGGCTGGGTGGGAAGGGCACTGGGGCTGGGATGGGTAAAGGGGCACATGGGCTGGGATGGGTAAATGGGCTGGGATGGGTGAAGGGGGCACAGGGGCTGGGATGGGTGAAAGGGGGCACAGGGGCTGGGATGGGTGAAAGGGGGCACAGGGTCTGGGATGGGTAAAGGGGCACATGGGCTGGGATGGGTGAAGGGCACAGGGGCTGGGATGGGTGAAAGGGGCACAGGGGCTGGGATGGGTGAAAGGGGGCACAGGGGCTGGGATGGGTGAAAGGGGGCACAGAGTCTGGGATGGGTAAAGGGGCACAGGGGCTGGGATGGGTGAAGGGGTACGGTGGCTGGGATGGGTGAGGGGGTACAGGGGCTGGGATAGGAAAAGGGGGGCACAGGGCCTGGGATGGGTGAAGGGGTACAGGGGCTGGGATAGGTAAAGGGAGCACAGGTACAGGGCTGGGTGAAGGGGCACAGGTACTGGGCTGGGTGAAGGGGCACATGTAATGGGGTGGGTGAAGCTGCACAGGTACTGGGATGCATGAAAGGGGGCACTGGAGCTGAGATGGGTTAAGGGGGCACTGAGATGGGTAAAGGGGCACTGGGGTTGGGATGGGTGAAAGGGGCACAGGGACTGGGATGGGTAAAGGAAGCACAAGGGCTGGTATGGATGAAGGGGGGCACAGGTGCTGGGCTGGGTGGGTAGGGCACTGGGGCTGGGATGGGTAAAGGGGCACATGGGCTGGGATGGGTAAAGGGGCACAGGGGCTGAGATGGGTGAAAGGGGCACAGGGGCTGGGATGGATGAAAGGGGCACTGGGGCTGGGATGGGTGGAAGGGGGCACAGGGTCTGGGATGGGTGAAGGGGCACTGGAGCTGAGATGGGTGGAAGGGGGCACAGGGTCTGGGATGGGTGAAAGGGGGTACAGGTGCTGGGATGGGTGAAGGGGGTACAGGGGCTGAGATGGGTGAAGGGGGTACAGGGGCTGAGATGGGTGAAGGGGGCACTGGAGCTGAGATGGGTGAAGGGGGCACTGGGGCTGGGATGGGTGAAAGGGGGCACTGGGGCTAAAATGGCTGAAAGGGGGCACAAGGTCTGGGATGGGTGAAGGGGGAACTAGGGTGGGTTAAGGGGGTACAGGTGCTGGGATGGGTGAAGGGGGCACAGGGCTGGGATGGGTGAAGGGAGCACAGGGGATGGGATGGGTGAAAGGGGGCACTGGTGCTGAGATGGGTGAAGGGGGCACTGGTGCTGAGATGGTGAAGGGGCACTGGAGTGGGTTAAGGGGGTACAGGTGCTGGGGTGGGTAAGGGGGCACAGGGCTTGGATGGGTGAAGGGGGCACATGGCTGGGATGGGTGAAGGGGGCACAGGGCTGGGTGAAGGGGGCACAGGGTCTGGGATGGGTGAAGGGGCACAGGGCTGGGATGGGTGAAGGGGACACGGGTATGGGGTGGGTGAAAGGGGGCACAGGGTCTGGGATGGGTAAAGGGGGCACAGGGTCTGGGATGGGTGAAGGGGGCACAGGGCTGGGTGAAGGGGGCACAGGGTCTGGGATGGGTGAAGGGGGCACAGGGCTGGGATGGGTGAAGTGGGCACAGGGGCTGAGATGGGTGAAGGGGCTGGGCTGGGTAAGGGGGGATATTAGCTTAAAAAATATTTACTTACCTGCTGTTTGCCAGGGTTCAGCAGATTCTGCAGTAGAGGGCAGGACAGGAAGTGAGGTAACTTCCCCTCTTTCGGCCCCGCCTCTTCCCCTCACACGGAGCTCCGCAGACATTGCATGGAGGAGACCTGGCAGGAGCAGCAGGATCACTGCCAGGTCTCAGAGGGTGGAGGGGGGCAACAGAAAGAGATAGGTTGCTGGAGCAACCTATCCCTAGAATATGTTTGATTCTGGCTGGGGAGATCTGTGATCTGATCTCCCAGCCAGAGCATGGCTGTGCAGCCTGCCGGGCCCCTGACTGCCTCGGGCCCTCGGTCCATGACCGATCTGCCCGAGTGGTCAGTCCGCCCCTGTCATGGTGGGATTAATTGTCATTTCTGGGCTGCCATACCGTCTCAAAGGCAACATAGCCAATCTGACAAATAGCAATTTACAAAAATCAAAATTGGCAAATCTTTGACCCTGTAACTTTCCAAATCACCATAAAATCTATATTTGAGTGGTATTGTTGTACTCGTGAGACATTACTCTATACAAATATGAGTGTTTTAGAGTAGTACAATGTATTATACTGATAATATCATCAGTGAAATGGCAGTTTATGTGTAAAAAATGCAAAAAAATAAATAAAAACGCACATTTTGGCCAGGGTATTGAGACTAAGTGGCTACTAAAAAAGAGTGTACATAACCCATTTTGAATACCGTGGGTTGTCTACTTTAAAAATGTATATGGTTTGATAGGGTAAATTTTATTGGCCAGCTTCAAAATGTCCCAAAAAGGACATGGGTACATGATGACCAGCTGTGAAAATTCCAAGTTGGAAAACTGGAATGCACACCCTCCAGATAATGTCTTTTAGTACCCAGAGAGCCTGACACATCTATACATGGGTGGGATCATTGTACTCATGAGATGTTGTTGAACACCTTTTGGGGTGTTCTTTGGAAGTAACCCTTAAAGTTTTTTTTTTATTTGGCATAGATTAGTAGTAAAATTATTGCATGAAAAGAGTCAAAATACCCTGAATTTAATACCTTAGGTTGTCTTCTTTAAAAAAAATATATACATGTGGAGGGTTATTCAGGTATTCCTGACAGATATCAGTGTTACAGTGTAACTTTCGATATATATATATATATATATTTTTAATGTTTTGGAAATAGCAAAGTGCTACTTGTACTTATTGCCCTATAACTTGCAAAAAAAGAACATGTTAACATTGGGTATTTCTAAACTCAGGACAACATTTTGAAACTATTTAGCCCGGGTGTTGTTTTTAGCGGTTGTAGATGCGTAACAGATTTTGGGGGTCAAAGTTAGAAAAGTGTATTTTTTTTACATTTTTTAATCATATTTTATGTTTTTTATAGTAAATGATATGATATGATGAAAATAATGGTAAAAAGACACCACTGGAAAACAGTGATTAAGTTATGTTTTGCATCTAAATTCTGTTTGTTTTTATTTTGTTTTTTTAGAAAAGTTTTTTTTAAATAAATTCTAAACTCTTAAAATCTGAATTTCAAACTTGAGGCTATAGTCGCCAAGCTGAGACTGTAGCGGAGTTCGAGAAGTTTTTTCAGATCATCTATCCTTGCCTAGATGTTGCCAATCCGGGTTCAATTTACGGCAGTCCAATTTGGAGTGCACAAAGCTATGTAAGTGAAGATTGGAAAGTTTGTACATGGTTAAGCACTAATACTATTTTGCCTTCTGTAGTGGTATCCATAGCACTGCCGAAAAAAAAGTGACATATTATTATCTAGGGCTGGGCTTCCCAATTAATATGTTTCTGTATGACAGGAGCTTCAGCCAGATTCCAGATGCTAGCACTCCACGCACAACACCCCATCTGAAAGGGAATGTCCAGAGAGAGGAGAAGCAGTGTGGACTTTTAATTATACAATATAACTTTCTTTCTCACATTAAGTTACACATTGCACAAAAGTATAACTTTTTTTTTTAATTATTGTTATTTTAATTCCCCTAATATAATTCCCATCACAGAGCACAGAAAGAGCTAGCATGATTGCACTGGGTTATTCCAAATCACGTAAATCAGGCGTGCCCAAAACATAGATCCCAAGTTTTTTTAAAACTACAACTTCCATGATTCTAAAGGTATGCAAAGCATCATGGGATTTGTAGTTCTACATCTGGGAATCTACCTTTTGGGCACCGCTAATTTAAATAATTAGAATGTTGAACGAATTCGAATTGTTTTCTTATACACAGCAGATATGATGAATACTATATGATACAATTTTACAGAAAGGTAGTGTAGCGGTACTTACCCTTCCGGGTGCCGGCCGGGGTCCTCAATTCCAGCCGCGCGCGGCTCAGCTGCTGCACGAGACGCGTGCGGCTCATCCGACGGCTCGAGATGGAAGGCGGGCAGTGACCGCGAGAAGCGGTCGCGCTCTTAAAGGGACAGTGGGAGCCTAATTAGAAAAGGTCTCCCATTGGTCCCTGTCATGCCACACTCCCCATACAATTACCTGTTGGGGGTGTGGATATGACAGGGACCAATCATAACAGAGGTTTGGCTATTTATACTTACCTCTTTCCCTTTGTTCCTTGCCCTATCGTGGTTTCTGCTACAGTTCCCTTTAGCGCTTGTGGTGTTCAGTTGTGTTTCTTCGTTTTGACCTTGGCTTTGTATTCTGACTTCGTTTTCACTTTATCCTTATCTGTTCTGTTTGCCGGCTTGCTGTTTACTGTGTACCAGACCCCGGCTAGTCCTAGTTTACGCTGTCTCTTTGTGCCCTTGACCTCGGATCGTTCCTGACTCTGTACTTCTCCAATATACGTCGAGTCCGGCCACTCTAAGGACCGGTAGACGTATCTTCCCTCTGTGTTGTCTTCTGTTTTGCTGGATCCTGCGTGTTGGGGTATAATCTCGTTACAGGTAGGCAACGTAAAAAATAAACTGTAATTTTTCTTATTAAATATACACAATACAGAGGCTAAAAAGGGTGTGCAAAATAAAAAATATAGAGGCAACATAAGTCAACGCATTTTACAACTGCTATATAGTTAAATAGCTGAAAAGAGACTTGCGTCCATCAAGTTCAGCCTTACTCACATTTATTTTTTGCTGTTGATCCAAAATAAGGCAAACAAAAAACAAAAAACAGTTTGAAGCATTTCCAGTTTTGCAACAAACTAGGGGAAAAATTCCTTCTTGACCCCAGAATGGCAGTCAGATTTATTCTTGGATCAAGCAGTTATTGTATATATATTGAAAGATTATATCCTTGAATATTCTGTTTTGCAAGTATGCATCTAGTTGCTGTTTGAACATCTGTATGGACTCTGATAAAACCACTTCTTCAGGCAGAGAATTCCTCATCCTTATTGTTCTTACAGTAAAAAAAACCTTTCCTTTGCTACCTTTTCTTTGCTACATTGTGCCTGTATTCACATGGCCATGGTGAATGGGTAAAAAATTTTTTGAGTTTACCTAAAAGTTACTTTTCTTTTCTAACTACGTGCTGAGTATCTGAATAAAAAAACAAAAATGAAAGTGCAGCATATCACCCTGGACCACATTGAAAGAGTATGAATAGGAGTGTTTTTTTTTTTTTTTGTTTTTTTTAACCACTTAAGTCCGGCGGACGTATATTTACGTCCTTTTAAAAGCGGCTCTAAACGCCGCAGGACGTAAATATACGCCCGACGTTTTCTTTTAACTTACCCGGTCGCCGGTGGTCCCACGCCGGCGATCGCGGTTGGGGGGACTCCCAGGGAGCCCCCCCGCGGCAGATCTGCCTCCTCCGGTCCCTCCCGGTCATGTGAGAGTGAGGTCCTTGCGAGGACCTCACAATCACATGGCCGGTATAGCTGGCTCAGGCATTGCCAGCAGGGGGACCAACTGTAATGACAGTTGGTCCCCCTGCTGGCTGAAAATAAAATAAAATAAAGTTAAAAGTGTAAAAAAAAAAATATATATATACTTAGATCATATATATTATATATATATGATCTAAGTATATATATATACACATATACACACATACACATACACTGTCTAGGTGTATTTTAATATTAATATATATATAATTATATATATATATTAATATCAAATTACACGTAGACTGATACTGATTAAATATATATATAATTATTGTTATATATATTTATAAATAATATAAAATAAATAAATATGTAAATACGTAAAAAAATTAAATAAAAAAAATAATTAAAAATAAAATATTAAATATATAGATGTGTTTTATTTCGTTCTAACTGTATTGTGATATTAATATATATATATTTATATCAAAATACACGTAGAACGAAATAATATATATATCTATATACATAAATATATACGTATATATCACTATATATATACCTATATATAAATAAAAATATTTTTAAAAAAATATATATATATATATACGTATATATACACATATGTATATATATACATATATTAATTCTACACATATATTTATGTAATAATTTTACATAATTAGGTATCCTAATTAATTACAATTAGCGGGACCTGCCTGACAACCCATGCCGAAAGTATAAGGAATTTAATTTGCTAGCACTATATTTAACCCTATAACTTTCCAAGACACCATAAAACCTGTACATGGGGGGTACTGTTTTACTCGGGAGACTTCGCTGAACACAAATATTAGTGTTTCAAAACAGTAAAATTTATTACAACGATGATATCGCCAGTAAAAGTGACGTTTTTTGCATTTTTCACGCACAAACAGCACTTACACGGACGATATTACTGCTGCAATACTTTTTACTGTTTTGAAACACAAATATTTGTGTTCAGCGAAGTCTCCCGAGTACAACAGTACCCCTCATGTACAGGTTTTATGGTGTTTTCAAAAATTACAGCGTCAAATATAAGGCTTGTGTTTCATTTTTTTCACATTAAAATTCGCCAGATTGCTTACGTTGCCTTTATGACCCTATGGTAGCCCAAGAATGAAGATTACCCCTATGATGACATACTATTTGCAATAGTAGACAACCCAAGGTATTGCAAATGGGGTATGTCCAGTCTTTTTTAGTAGCCACTTAGTCACAAACACTGGCCAAAATTGGCGTTTTTTGCATTTTTCACACACAAACAAATACTAACGCTAACTTTGGCCAGTGTTTGTGACCAAATGGCTACTAAAAAAGACTGGACATACCCCATTTGCAATACCTTGGGTCGTCTTCTATTGCAAATGGTATGCCATTATGGGTGTAAATTTATTTCCTGGGCTACTATACAGTCTCAAAGGCAACGTAACCAATCTGACAAATTTCAATTTCAAATGTAACACGCTATATTTGACCCTGTAACTTCCCAAAACACCATAAAACCTGTACATAGGGGGTACTGTTTTACACGTGAGACTTTGCTGAATACAAATATGTGTATTTTATTGCAGTTAAAGCAAACAGTATTATGACATTGACAGTTAAAATGTCATGTAGAACTAAAAAAATAAAAAAAATCTTATTTTCTCCCATGTTTTTCATATTAAATTATGTTTCATAGCTAAATATTTGATATTAAATGAAAGCCCTGTTTCCCCTGAATAAAATGATATATAATAAGGGGGGGTGCATTTAATATGAAAGAGGTGAATTACGGTTTGACAGACATATAGCGCAAATGCCAGGTTTTGTTTACATTTTGTTTCGTTCACAACTTGTACATTTGGTTGCGGTGTTAAGGGGTTAAGGAGTCATGTTCGTTTTTAACGATTGGTTAGATGCAGGATGGCTACCTGCAAGAATACACTGTGCTTAATAATACGTTACATACTGTGACCATAATGTATATGAATGGTGTCTAAGCATTGCCCCATTCAGAGCCTGTATCGACTCTCAAGTGAATGTTCTGCAATAAACCACTTCAGCGGACCTCAGTGTTTTCTCTTGACTGTTTGAAGAGGAAAGCAAATTACAGACACACACTGTTATAGTAATTAACAGCCCTGGTGTACACAACCTTTCAGGTGAGCAAAAAAGCAAAACATCTCATTGCAGGTGGAAGAAAATGCAATATAGGATACAACAACAAAGATAATACAAAAAAATACACAAATGTAAAGTATGTATTTTTGCATTACATTTTTTTCCTGATTTTCTCGTTTTGCTTGTTCTCATATTAGTCTTGTATTGTTTGATAATTTTTGTTACCGAATTTGTTCTCTTATCCTTTGAATTTGGTGTGGTGGGGTTCGTGGTATTGGTAATATATTTGTACTCAAGTTTAAATGCCACTTTCACTATTACGGGATCTAGATTTCTATTGAAACGTACAGTTAATATGAAGTTTTAATTGATGCTGGTTAGGAACGTTCTCATTAATGGTTATTTTGATTCTATGAGGGGGAAACTTGTAAATTCATATGCTTTACTGTGTATTTATTGTGTTTTTGCTACAGAGTTTGTCATCCATTAAAAGCTAATCTCCTTAAAATCTATGTAAAACATCCACAAAGAGTTTGAGTTTCAGTGTGGCCAGGGGCGTGGATGTTCAACTAAAATGTATCTTGGCCCCCCTTTGGACCGGCGGGGGTTATCCCGGTCCCCCCTGGGGAAACATGCTTCTCAGCAATGGCAGGATCCTCCACAGAATGACCACCCGAATGGCGAGCCCAAGATGGCCGCTGCAACAAAGCACTCTCAGCACCAGGAGAGCCCCGCAATCGCAGCGTGGAGGGAGAGCTTTGAAGCTCGATTCGACAAGCTCTGTCAGGAGTTCTGGGAGCGCATATATGGCAGACCTCACTCCACAACCCCGCAAGTAACCCAAGCTGTGGTACAGGATCACCAATCACACCTCGGAGGGGAGACCCTTCTGGAGGATCTTGCGACCAGAAACCCGGGTGCTCAGAAAGCTGCCCGACCTCTGGTGCTCCCTCGAACCCGAGACCCAGCAAGGAGGAACAGGAGCAACACGGGACAAGCAGTGAGAGCAACCACTGCTGTCCGGGCTACTAAAAGCAGTGATCCATGTTACAGCGACCTACCAGCAGCGTACACTCAAAAGGCCTGTCACTTCCCTCTGAGCAGCCTGGAGACAAGCCACAACACCATTCCTGGCAAATTGAAGGACTGTATGCAGTGGCCCATATGTGGAGTAGGATAAATCTTCGGCACCAAGAGCCCACTCATATTCAGACAATCCTGTCTGCAATGCGGAGGACTATGTATCTTTACTCACTATAAGTACCCAGTGGCAATACAAACCAGGGGTTTCTATCCTCTGAATTCCTCATGTTGTTATTTACTGTTTATCACTGTGATATATAAGCTTACAATTAAAACTAGTTTTCTCCCCCTATATAAAAAAAAATAAAATGTGCAATGCTTTTGATGCCATAATACTACTGTTAACACATGTGTAAAAATCGACTTGCACCAGCTGTTGTGGCAGTGCAACTCTGCTTGTTTAATGTCTGCACGCATAAAATAAAGAATTTAAAAAAAATTAAAATGTATCTTGGTTACACAGACTGATTTCTAAATACGTTTACTGTAGTTTAACCCACCCACATCGTTAGTTGTGTATATGTGCTAGGCAAATAGTAATGTCAGGTAATTTTTTATTTTCCCTTTAAATAATCAAATTAACTTTTGCCTAACCAGTATTCAAGCAAATAAGGCATTGGGCACTCAGGGTTCCATTTCCCTCAGAGAGGCCAATTTCCAGCTGTGACTGGGCAGCTATTGGTTAGAAGTGGCCACTTTCCCAGGGTGCTTGGGCATGTCTTCTGCAGTGCCTGGGACGCTTATAGCAAGTAAGGTCTCTAGGTACCTATTGGCTAGCAAGGACCACTTATAGTAAACAAATTTCAACTCTAGCTCCAGTTCTGCTGAGCCTACTTGCAATTGCACGCACCAATGAGAAGATCTACAAATCTCCCTACCAGAACCTGTGCTTGCTGTTGGTGCGGGGCTGCATCTCCTCCTGGGAGCAGTTTCTCTGCAAATGCTGCCTCCCAGTCAGAGACCGGAAGGGGTCATTCAGAGGGGACTGGACCCATTTTGAGCTGCAGATTCTGCTGAGGTCGGAGGTGGCAGCTGCATTAACAGGCTTCGAGTTTTAGAACATGCCATCAAGTTTCACTTGTTTGGCTTGGTTAGTAGTGATGTCGCGAACATAAAATTTTCGGTTCGCGAACGCAAACTTCCGCAAACGTTCGCGAACCGGAGAACCGGGCGAACCGCCATAGACTTCAATGGGCAGGCGAATTTTAAAACCCACAGGGACTCTTTCTGGCCACAATAGTGATGGAAAAGTTGTTTCAAGGGGACTAACACCTGGACTGTGGCATGCTGGAGGGGGATCCATGACTCCCATGGCAAATTACACAGTTGATGCAGAGTCTGGTTTTAATCCATAAAGGGCATAAATCACCTAACATTCCTAAATCACAATGGATATGGATTGACACCTGACATATGACATATTGACACCTTGACATATGGATTGACACCTTGACATAGGGACCCTGATACACACTGACACCGAGCAGAATAGGGACTGTTCCCCCTACATAGGGTCACTTGGCAGATATGGATTGACACCTGTCCTCAGGGACCCTGATACACACTGACACAGAGCAGGATAGGGACTGTTCCCCCTACATAGGGTCACTTGGTAGATATGGATTGACACCTGTCCTCAGGGACCCTGATACACACTGACACAGAGCAGGATAGGGACTGTTCCTCCTACATAGGGTCACTTGGCAGATATGGATTGGCACCTGTCCTCAGAGACCCTGCTACACACTGACACAGAGCAGAATAGGGACTGTTCCTCCTACATAGGGTCACTTGGCAGATATGGATTGGCACCTGTCCTCAGAGACCCTGCTACACACTGACACAGAGCAGAATAGGGACTGTTCCCCCTACATAGGGTCACTTGGCAGATATGGATTGACACCTGTCCTCAGAGACCCTGATACACACTGACACAGAGCAGAATAGGGACTGTTCCCCCTACATAGGGTCACTTGGCAGATATGGATTGACAACTATCCTAAGGATCCCTGATACACACTGACACAGAGCAGAATAGGGACTGTTTCCCCTACATAGGGTCACTTGGCAGATATGGATTGACACCTGTCCTCAGAGACCCTGATACACACTGACACAGAGCAGAATAGGGACTGTTCCCCCTACATAGGGTCACTTGGCAGATATGGATTGACACCTGTCCTCAGGGACCCTGATACACACTGACACAGAGCAGAATAGGGACTGTTCCTCCTACATAGGGTCACTTGGCAGATATGGATTGACACCTGTCCTCAGAAACCCTGATACACACTGACACAGAGCAGAATAGGGACTGTTTCCCCTACATAGGGTCACTTGGCAGATATGGATTGACACCTGTCCTCAGGGACCCTGATACACACTGACACAGAGCAGAATAGGGACTGTTCCCCCTACATAGGGTCACTTGGCAGATATGGATTGACACCTGTCCTCAGGGACCCTGATACACACTGACACAGAGCAGAATAGGGACTGTTCCCCCTACATAGGGTCACTTGGCAGATATGGATTGACACCTATCCTAAGGATCCCTGATACACACTGACACAGAGCAGAATAGGGACTGTTCCCCCTACATAGGGTCACTTGGCAGATATGGATTGACACCTGTCCTCAGGGACCCTGATGCACACTGACACAAAGCAGAATAGGGACTGTTCCCCCTACATAGGGTCACTTGGCAGATATGGATTGACACCTGTCCTCAGGGACCCTGATGCACACTGACACAGAGCAGAAAAGGGACTGTTCCTCCTACGTAGGGTCACCATTTTTAGCCCAAGGCAGCTCATCTCATCAGGCCTTTTTTAGTGGAATGTATCGCCCACTGTCAGTCCCTTCGGGATCCATCCCTCATTCATCTTAATAAAGGTGAGGTAATCTAGACTTTCTTGACCTAGGCGACATCTCTTCTCAGTGACAATACCTCCTGCTGCACTGAAGGTCCTTTCTGACAGGACACTTGAAGCGGGGCAGGCCAGAAGTTCTATCGCAAATTGGGATAGCTCAGGCCACAGGTCAAGCCTGCACACCCAGTAGTGAAGGGGTTCATCGCTCCTCAGAGTGTCGATATCTGCAGTTAAGGCGAGGTAGTCTGCTACCTGTCGGTCGAGTCGTTCTCTGAGGGTGGATCCCGAAGGGCTGTGGCGATGCGTAGGACTTAAAAAGCTCTGCATGTCCTCCATCAACAACACGTCTTTAAAGCGACCTGTCCTTGCCGGCGTGGTCGTGGGAGGAGGAGGATTACTTTCACCTCTCCCCCTGTTAGATTCCCGTTGTGCTGTGACATCACCCTTATACGCTGTGTAAAGCATGCTTTTTAATTTATTTTGCAAATGCTGCATCCTTTCCGACTTGTTGTATCTTGGTAACACTTCAGCCACTTTCTGCTTATACCGGGGGACTAGTAGCGTGGACACCCAGTACAGGTCGTTCTCATTCAGCCTTTTTATACGAGGGTCCCTCAACAGGCACGACAGTATGAAAGACCTCATTTGCACAAGGTTGGATGCAGGGCCGGCGCGTCCATAAGGCGGCACAGGCGGCCGCCTTAGGGCGCCAGAGGAGGGGGGCGCAAGAATCCGAATCCCCTGCCTCTGGCTGGAGACTCAGATTTGTAAACTCACCTCTCTCCCTGCATCAAGCACACAGGAGCAGGGCAGTGAAGTCAGCCGTCCTCCTCTGATGATGTCAGAAGGGGGCGGGACTTCTACTGCTCCCAGACTCCCCAGCGGTCCTGACTCTATCTGCAGCTCCAGCCTCCAGTGCAGCCCGTCCCAGCCGACCACCAGGGGTAAGGTTCTCCCTCCTGGCCCAAGGTAAGCCCCTGGGAGGGGGAGGGGGAGGGGAATAACTTTTAGTATGTTTACTTTTATTTTATTTTTTTAAATCAAAACGTTTTTTTTTTGTTTTTTTTAAAGCCCCTCTCTACTGCCCCTGCCCCCACTATACTCCCCCTGCCCCCACTATACTACCCCTGCCCCCACTATACTACCCCTGCCCCCACTATACTCCCCCTGCCCCTACTATACTACCCCTGCCCCCACTATACTCCCTCTGCCCCCACTATACTCCCCCTGCCCCCACTATACTCCCCCTGCCCCCACTATACTCCCCCTGCCCCACTATACTCCCCCTGCCCCCACTATACTACCCCTGCCCCCACTATACTCCCCCTGCCCCCACCATACTACCCCTGCCCCCACTATACTCCCCCTGCCCCCACTATACTCCCCCTGCCCCCACTATACTACCCCTGCCCCCACCATACTACCCCTGCCCCAACCATACTACCCCTGCCCCCACCATACTACCCCTGCCCCCACCATACTACCCCTGCCCCACTATACTGCCCCTGCCCCACTATACTACCCCTGCCCCACCATACTGCCCCTGCCCCCACCATACTGCCCCTGCCCCCACCATACTGCCCCTGCCCCACCATACTGCCCCTGCCCCACCATACTACCCCTGCCCCCACCATACTGCCCCTGCCCCCACCATACTGCCCCTGCCCCCACCATACTGCCCCTGTCCCCACCATACTGCCCCTGTCCCCACCATACTGCCCCTGTCCCCACCATACTGCCCCTGCCCCCACCATACTGCCCCTGCCCCCACCATACTGCCCCTGCCCCACCATACTACCCCTGCCCCCACCATACTACCCCTGCCCCCACCATACTACCCCTGCCCCCACCATACTGCCCCTGCCCCCACCATACTGCCCCTGCCCCCACCATACTGCCCCTGTCCCCACCATACTGCCCCTGCCCCCACTATACTGCCCCTGCCCCCACTATACTGCCCCTGCCCCCACTATACTACCCCTGCCCCCACTATACTACCCCTGCCCCACCAAACTACCCCTGCCCCCACCATACTACCCCTGCCCCCACCATACTACCCCTGCCCCCACCATACTGCCCCTGCCCCCACCATACTGCCCCTGCCCCACCATACTGCCCCTGCCCCACCATACTGCCCCTGCCCCACCATACTGCCCCTGCCCCACCATACACCATACTGCCCCTGCCCCCACCATACTGCCCCTGCCCCACTATACTGCCCCTGCCCCCACTATACACTATACTGCCCCTGCCCCCACTATACACTATACTGCCCCTGCCCCAACCATACTGCCCCTGCCCCAACCATACTGCCCCTGCCCCCACCATACTGCCCCTGCCCCCACCATACTGCCCCTGCCCCCACCATACTGCCCCTGCCCCACCATACTACCCCTGCCCCCACCATACTGCCCCTGCCCCCACCATACTGCCCCTGCCCCCACCATACTGCCCCTGTCCCCACCATACTGCCCCTGCCCCCACTATACTGCCCCTGCCCCCACTATACTGCCCCTGCCCCACTATACTACCCCTGCCCCCACTATACTACCCCTGCCCCACTATACTACCCCTGCCCCACCATACTACCCCTGCCCCACCATACTACCCCTGCCCCCACCATACTACCCCTGCCCCTGCCCCCACCATACTGCCCCTGCCCCACCATACTGCCCCTGCCCCCACCATACTGCCCCTGCCCCCACCATACTGCCCCTGCCCCCACCATACTGCCCCTGCCCCACCATACTGCCCCTGCCCCACCATACTGCCCCTGCCCCCACCATACTGCCCCTGCCCCACCATACTGCCCCTGCCCCCACCATACTGCCCCTGCCCCACCATACTGCCCCTGCCCCCACTATACACTATACTGCCCCTGCCCCCACTATACACTATACTGCCCCTGCCCCCACCATACTGCCCCTGCCCCCGCCATACTGCCCCTGCCCCCGCCATACTGCCCCTGCCCCCGCCATACTCCCCCTGCCCCCGCCATACTCCCCCTGCCCCCGCCATACTCCCCCTGCCCCCGCCATACTCCCCCTGCCCCCGCTATACTCCCCCTGCCCCCACCATAGTGCCCCTGCCCCCTCTCCAGCACTTCTACTTCCCTCTATAGCGCCTGCCCCCACCATACTGCCCCATGTGCCCCTCTACAGCACCTCTATAGCCCCTGCCCCCACCATACTGACCCTGTCCTCCTCTACTGCCCCATGTGCCACTCTACAGCACCTCTCTTTCCCTCCATAACCCCTGCCCCACCATACTGCCCCTCTACAGTCCCTCTATTTCCATCTACAGCCCCTGCCCTGTCTACAGCCCCTCTATTTCCCTCTAAAGCCTCTACCCCACCATACTGCCCATGCGCCCCCTATACAGCCCATGCCCCCACTATACTGCCCATGTCCCCCTCTATTGCTTCTGTGACCCCCTCTTTATCCCCTGTGCCTCCTCTATTTCCCTCTACAGACCCTGCCCCCTGCCTCTGCCCCCCTTTCACACGCCTCTGCTGCCCCTGTCTCCCCCCTCTACTTCCCCTACCCCCTATACAGCCCCTGTTCCCCCCGTCCCCCCTCTACTTCCCATTTACCCCCACCATACTGTTCCTGTGACACCACTTTATTGCCTCAGTGTCCCTCGTTACAGCCTGTGCCCACACCATACTGCCCCTGTGTCCCCCTCTACTGCCCGTTTCCAACCACATTGCCCATTTGCTCCCACCACAGCCCCTATACTCCCTTCTACAGCCCCTAACTCCCTTACTTCACATCCCTTCCACTCCCTTGTACAGCCCATATTCCCTTACTACAGTCCTTACCCCCACTACAGCCCCTCTCCCCCAATTGCTGCCCATATCCCCCACACTACAGCCCCTGTTCCCACTTGCAGCCATCAACCTACTTCAGTCCCTAACCCCCTACTACAGCCCCAATTCCCCACTACATTTACTAAGCCCCCAATTACAGCCCCTAACTCTCAACTACAGCCCCTGTCCCCCTACTACAGCCCCTAACTACTCAATTATGGCCCCTAACTCTCAACTACAGCCCCTCTCCCCCTACCACAGCCCCTAACTCCTCAATTAGAGCCCCTATTACCCCACTAAAACTCACTACCAGCCCCCCCACCCACGATTAGGTTCTGGATCTGCCCCTGCTTTGTATACCTGTGTCTGCATGTCTCTGTATGACTATGTCTGTCTGTGTATGTATGTCTGTGTCTGTATGTCTCTATATGACTGTGTCCGTGTGTTTCTGCCTGTGTCTGTATGTCTCTGTATGACCGTATCCATATGTCTCTGTATGCCTTGTTCTGTGTATAAATGTCCCTGCATGCCTGTGTAAGTATGTCTCTGCATGCCTGTATGCATCTGTATGCTTTGTTCTGTATGTCTCTGTATGCCTGCATCTTCATGTCTCTGTATGTCTGTGTTTGTATAACTGTGTCTTTATTTATCTATATGTGTGTGTCTGTATGACTGTATGTCTGTGTACCTGTATGTGTTAATTGTATGACTGTGTTTGTTTGATTGTGTGCCTGCATATTTCTGTGACTATGTGCCTGTATGTGTGTGTAGCTATATATCTATGTCTATATGGTTTGGGAGAGAAAAGTTACACAAAGGGCCCTGAGGGGAAGAGGGACACACAAAAAACAGACTGAGGGGAGAGACCCACAGAAAAGGGCTGTGGGAAAGAAAGACACACAGACACACAGAGGGGCTGGGGGGGGGGGGGGGGGGGGAGAGGAGATACACATGGGGGTTGTAAGAGACATACAAGAGAGTGTAAAACACACTAATATATACAATACACTAAATGGGGATTTCAAAAGGCTGGATACGGGACACCGCTAAAGATACATCTTATTTGTGTGTCGGGGGGGGGGGGGGGGGGGGGGGAGGCGGCAAAATTCACCTTCGCCTGTGTAGCCAAAAATCTTTGCACCGGCCCTGGTTGGATGCCGAGCTACTCATTTCCCGTTCCTCCTCCTCAGTGATCTCAATGAAGGTATGTTCTTCCCCCCAGCCACGTATAACACCACGGGTACCAGATAGGTGACAACGAGCACCCTGGGATGCCTGTTGTGGTTGGTCTTCCTCCTCCTCCTCAAAGCCACATTCCTCCTCTGACTCCTCTTCCTCACAATCCTCTTCCAGCGTTGCCGCAGGTCCAGCAAGCGATGCTGATAAGGCTGTTTCTGGTGGTGATGGTGACCACAACTCTTCCTCTTCACGCTCATCTACGTCCTGATCCAGCACTCTTCGCAGGGCACGCTCCAGGAAGAAAACAAATGGTATGATGTCACTGATGGTGCCTTCGGTGCGACTGACTAGGTTTGTCACCTCCTCAAAAGGACGCATGAGCCTACAGGCATTGCGCATGAGCGTCCAGTAACATGGAAAAAAAATTCCCAGCTCCCCAGAGGCTGTTCTAGCACCCTGGTCATACAAATATTCATTAACGGCTTTTTATTGTTGGAGCAGGCGGTCGAACATTAGGAGTGTTGAATTCCAACGTGTCGGGCTGTCGCAAATCAAGCGCCTCACTGGCATGTTGTTTCGCCACTGGATATCTGCAAATGCGCCATGGCCGTGTAGGAACGCCTGAAATGGCCACACACCTTCCTGGCCTGCTTCAGGACGTCCTGTAAGCCTGTGTACTTATGCACAAAGCGTTGTACGATCAGATTACACACATGTGCCATGCACGGCACATGTGTCAACTTGCCCAACTTCAATGCCACCAACAAATTTGTTCCGTTGTAACAAACCACTTTGCCGATATCCAGTTGCTGCGGAGTCAGCCACTTTTCCACCTGTGCGTTCAAGGCGGACAGGAGTGCTTGTCCGGTGTGACTCTCTGCTTTCAAGCAAGTCAAACCCAAGACGGCGTGACACTGCCGTGGGGGGTGACGTTGATGTGGAGCAAGACGCAGCAGCAGAAGAGGACTCAGCCGAAGAGGTTATGGAAGAGGATGGAGTAGGAGGAGTAGAGGAGGTGGCAGCAGGCCTGCCTGCAAGTCGTGGCGGTGTTACCTCTGCAGAGCCACTTATTCCATGCTTGGCAGCCGTTAGCAGGTTTACTCAATGCGCAATGTAGGTGATATACCTGCCCTGACCATGCTTTGCAGACCAGGTATCAGTGGTCAGATGTACCCTTGCCCCAACACTGTGTGCCAGACATGCCATTACTTCCTTTTGCACAATCGAGTACAGGTTGGGGAGTGCCTTTTGTGAAAAGAAATTTCGTCCGGGTACCTTCCACTGCGGTGTCCCAATAGCTATACATTTTTTTAACGCCTCAGACTCCACCAGCTTGTATGGTAAAAGCTGGCGGGCTAATAGTTCAGACAAGCCAGCTGTCAGACGCTGGGCAAGGGGGTGACTTTCTGACATTGGCTTCTTACGCTCAAACATGTCCTTGACAGACACCTGACTGTGGGCAGATGAGCGGGAACTGCTCAAGGCGAGAGACGGAGTGGCGGATGGTTGAGAGGGGGCAAGGAGGACAGCAGTGGTTGACGTGGCTGAACATGCTGGACCAGGAGGAGGATGGCGGCTTTGAGTTTGTGTGCTGCTTGTACTCATGTGTTGATCCCATTGGCGTTTGTGATGTGCGATCATGTGCCTACGCAAAGCAGTTGTACCTAGGTGGGTGTTGGACTTCCCACGACTCTTTTGGCACTTTCTTTTGGCACAGGTTGCAAATGGCATCGCTGTTGTCAGAGGCAGACAGACAATAAAAATGCCACACTGCTGAGCTCTGCAATGACAGCATTCTGGTGGTGGACACTGCATGCGTTGATTGGCGTGCTGTCGGGCTGACCCCGGGTGCCGATGCATGCTGTCTGACTGTGCCACTAGCTCCTTGCGACGACCTCCCCCTGCTTCCAACTCGTCTCCTCCTCCTCTCTGTCTCCCCATCTGAACTTTCGCCCTGTTCTTCTTCTTGCCGAGCGGGCACCCACGTGACATCCATGGACGCATCATCATCATCAACCGCTTCACTTGTATCTGACAACTCAGCAAAGGAAGCAGCGGGTACAACATCATCATCATCACACCGTCCATGTGTGTAATGCTGCCTGACTGAGACATATCCCTTTTATCTACATCCTCTGGCAATAATGGTTGCGCATCACTCATTTCTTCAAACGGATGTGTAAATAACTCATCTGACAGATAAAGTGAAGCGGCTGTGGTGCTAGTGTTGGTGGTGGCGGCAGGCAGGTGAGTGGTATCTTGGGAGGTGCCCGAAGCTAAGCTGGAGGAGGATGGTGCGTCAAGGTTCCGAGCGGAAGCTGTAGAAGATTGGGTGTCCTGTGTTAACCAGTCAACTATGTCCTCAGAACTTTTCAACTTCAGGGTACGTGGCCTCTCAAAATTGGGCATTATTCTAGGGCAAAAGGGAATCACAGCACCACGACCACGACTGCCCCTGCGGGGTGGCCTGCCTCTGCCTGTCATTTTTTATTGGATTAGTGGTACTATGCGTGCAAGCTACTGTGAGACCAGATATGAGTGGCACTGTGCAGTGGCAGAGGTTGGCAGAGTACACGCTGTAGACATCTAACTGCTATTCAATCTATAACAGTGAAAAAAGTTTTTTGGTTTTTAAATGCAATCTATTGCGACACCAGATATGAGTGGCAATATGCACTGGCAGAGGTTGGAAGAGTACACGCTGTGGGCCTGACACACCCGCTTGAAGACAACTAACTGCTATTCACTCTATAACAGTGAAAAAAGTTTTTGGGTTTTTAAATGCAATCTATTGCGACACCAGATAAGAGTGGCAATATGCACTGGCAGAGGTTGGAAGAGTACACGCTGTAAGCCTGACACACCCGCTTGAAGACAAGTAACTGCTATTCAATCTATAACAGTGAAAAAAGTTTTTGGGTTTTAAATGCACGCTATTGTGACACCAGATAAACGCAGAGTACACGCTGTATGCCTGACACCCTGGCAGAGTACACGCTGTAGGCCTGACACCCGCTTGCAGACAACTAACTGCTATATAATCTATAACAGTGAAAAAAGTTTTTGGGTTTTTAAATGCAATCTATTGCGACACCAGATAAGAGTGGCGATGTGCACTGGCAGAGGATGGCAGAGTATTCGCTGTAGGCCTGACACACCCGCTTGAAGACAACTAACTATTCAATCTATAACAGTGAAAAAAAATTGGGGGTTTTAAATGCATGCTATTGTGACACCAGATATGAGTGACAATGTGCACTGGCAGAGGTTGGCAGAGTACACGTTGTTGGCCTGACACCTGCTTGAAGACAACTACCTGCTATTCACTCTATAACAGTGAAAAAAGTTTTTGGGTTTTAAATGCACGCTATTGTGACACCATATATGAGTGGCAATGTGCACTGGCAGAGGTTGGCAGAGTACACGCTGTAGGCCTGACACCCGCTTGCAGACAACTAACTGCTATTCAATCTATAACAATGAAAACGTTTTTTGGTTTTAAATGCACGCTATTGTGACACCAGATATGAGTGGCAATGTGCACTGGCAGAGGTTGGCAGAGTACACACTGTAGGCCTGACACCCGCTTGCAGACAACTAACTGCTATTCAATCTATAACAATGAAAAACTTTTTTTGGTTTTAAATGCACGCTATTGTGACACCAGATATGAGTGGCAATGTGCACTGGCAGAGGTTGGCAGAGTACACGCTGTAGGACTGACACACCCGCTTGAAGACAACTAACTATTCAATCTATAACAGTGAAAAAAAATTTGGGGTTTTAAATGCATGCTATTGTGACACCAGATATGAGTGACAATGTGCACTGGCAGAGGTTGGCAGAGTACACGTTGTTGGCCTGACACCTGCTTGAAGACAACTACCTGCTATTCACTCTATAACAGTGAAAAAAGTTTTTGGGTTTTAAATGCACGCTATTGTGACACCAGATACACGCTGTAGGCCTGACACCCTGGCAGAGTACACGCTGTAGGCCTGACACCCGCTTGCAGACAACTAACTGCTATATAATCTATAACAGTGAAAAAAGTTTTTTTTGGTTTTAAATGCACGCTATTGTGACACCATATATGAGTGGCAATGTGCACTGGCAGAGGTTGGCAGAGTACACGCTGTAGGCCTGACACCCGCTTGCAGACAACTAACTGCTATTCAATCTATAACAATGAAAAAGTTTTTTGGTTTTAAATGCACGCTATTGTGACACCAGATATGAGTGGCAATGTGCACTGGCAGAGGTTGGCAGAGTACACACTGTAGGCCTGACACCCGCTTGCAGACAACTAACTGCTATTCAATCTATAACAATGAAAAACTTTTTGGGGTTTTAAATGCACGCTATTGTGACACCAGATATGAGTGGCAATGTGCACTGGCAGAGGTTGGCAGAGTACACGCTGTAGGCCTGACACACCCGCTTGAAGACAACTAACTGCTATTCAATCTATAACAGTGAAAAAAATGTTTTGGGTTTTTAAATGCAATCTATTGCGACACCAGATAAGAGTGGCAATGTGCACTGGCAGAGGTTGGCAGAGTACACGCTGTAGGCCTGACACACCCGCTTGAAGACAACTAACTGCTATTCAATCTATAACAGTGAAAAAAAATGTTGGTTTTAAATGCACGCTATTGTGGCAATGTGCACTGGCAGAGGTTGGCAGAGTACACGCTGTTAGCCGGACACACAGACGCTTGTAGACAACTAACTGCTATTCAATCTATTACAGTGAAAACAAATTTTTTGTTTTTAAATGCACGCTATTGTGACACCAGATATGATTGGCACTGTGCACTGGCAGAGGTTGGCAGAGTACACGCTGTAGGCCTGACACACAGACGCTTGCCGACAACTAACTGCTATTCAATCTATTACAGTGAAAAAAATTTTTTTGGTTTTAAATGCAAGCTATTGTGACACCAGATATGAGTGGTGGCACTGGGCAAGTGGGCACAGTATCCACTGTGAGCCTGACACAGAAGCTGGCAGGCAGGCAACTGCAATTAGATTACACAGGAAAAAAAAACAGACTGATGTTCTAGCCCTAAAAAGGGCTTTTTGGGCTGCTGTCCTTACAGCAGAGATCAGATGAGTCCTTCAGGACTGTAGTGGACACTGAATACACTAGCCTAGCTATATATGTCCCTATCAAATGAGCAGCAGCTACACTTTCCCTCCTCTATCTAAGAATGCAGCTTCAGAATGACTCTAAAATGGATGCTGTACAGGAGGTGGGAGGGTCTGGAAGGGAGGGTCTGCTTCTGACTGGCTGGAATGTGTCTGCTGACTGTGAGGCACAGGGTCAAAGTTTACTCAATGATGACGAATAGGGGGCGGATCGAACCGCGCATGTGTTCGCCCGCCGTGGCGAACGCAAACACGCTATGCTCGCCAGGAACTATTCGCCGTCGAACAGTTCGGTACATCACTATTGGTTAGGCTGCAGTAACTTTGTAAAAAGTCATTGGAGAACGTATGGTAAGTCAGCAAGTCCCAAAGCCTCCAGTATGCTCCTGATTTTGAGGTTGTAATGCCACCTCTGATCTTCCAAAGCTTCCATCTTCCCAGTAATAGCATGCTGTAGCTGTGTAAACTCACCTAGTTTCTTTTCCACTGGGGGAACCCTAGAGGCGTGGGTACTGTTAGAGGCTTCCAGGAGGGTATTTCTGGCTACAACGCTCTCCATAGCATTCTTAAATTGTACAATGTCCCCTGCAATATGTTTTCACGCCCAAGTGGGTGCCAGCTCTTGGATCTAAAGAGAAGTACCCCGAGGAGAATGAGGATCACTCCTCCAAAGACGCCATGTTGTCCTCTGCTGCCTGTTGTGCACTCTGCATCAGGTCACCGATATCTCGGTTTGGGAGCCCTTTATTTGCTTTGGTTTGTTTTTGTTTTTTTCTTGACCCATTGTGTTCTAGGATTTAGGATTAGGGTATGCCAGTTGAGCTTAATCACATATGCCACCAACAAAAAAGTGGCTTTTTTAGGTGCTAGTATGAGCTCTCAGTTAGTGCATCTGTTGGCGTCCGTTGCTAGCTCTATCCCCTTTTTAATATAATTTTATGTTGTGAATGTCTAGTACATCTTCAATGAACAGTGAAAGTTTGGAATAACTTTTCTTTCCTCATTATTAAACAGACAACTCATAAAATCAAATAAGTGACATTCTAAGCAATTATTAGACAACAAAGATACAGTAGATCAGGATCATCGAACACCAGACATCAGGAAATGTAAAGGTGTAACTACTTCAAACACAACCGAGAGGACTCTCTAACAGGAGGAGCAAAAAGGAGTTCACTCAACCAACGATCCCAATCCAGGAATAACCCTTGGAAACAGACAATTATAATAAATTCTTACAATACTGGAACCTAGACAACAGGTTAAGAAACAGTAGTATGGTAACAATAACATACATTTCTGTACACAATACATTTATTGAGATTTAATTAATAAAACCAGGAAATGAGGGGACAATTTGCAAAAATAGTGTTATGCCACAAACAACTCATACAGAAGTCCTATTTTTGTATGTGTTCACACAGAGAATACAGAGTTTATATCGGTATCTCCAATTCCCATCATAGAAAAACAAAAAGAATCAGCATCAATAAGGGGGATTCCCCAAATAATTGACATAATTAGATCTTGTTCTCTTTCTAGATGATTCATCAGTAACAGTAAATCAGAAATTCACCCAGCAGATAAGAATTCTCATAGAGGGGATGGGGGTTGCACGTGCACCCCTTGTTCTCACTTTAGGTCATTAAAATGTAAATATTGCCTGTGAGCTTGTGCTTAATAACCTTTTTGTTTTTCTTTTAATATTATGTGAAATTAGAAGAATACTTATTGCATGCCTATTAATGAGTTCTGATAAAATTAGTATAAAAGCGTTTTCATAATCTGCTGATATAATGATTAATTATTTTTACATTTTTACAGAAATGTCTGTAACGGCAAAAATGAATGACTTTGTTTCTTATTAAATATATAGTACAGAGGCAATAAGGGTGTATGAAATCAGTTACAGAAGTAACAAACATCAGCGCTTTCACACGAACAGGGTTTACTGAATGTTTTACACGTTTTAGGTCCAGTCCACTATGTTTTTACATCACTAACATGTCCCTAATTTGATCCTGTGACTTCATACAAACCTGGCAAACCAATACATGAGATTTTGTATAAGTGGGCGATCCAGGTAAACACAAATTGAGGTATTGATTGCAATTCAATTTAAAATGATATTTGTTCTATTTGGAATTAACTTATACTTGAGATTAAATACCATTTTCCCTATAATCAAAATCTAGATTTTTCTTTTAAATTGTACAGGAAATGTGATATATTACCTGGTGCTGGTTAAAATGTTTCTCTTTAAGAATCCTATTGGTCCTGTGGGAAGGAAATAGGAAAACTGCTGGCCTACAAAACCCCACATTTCAAGTAGCATAAACATGACAATATTGTTTTATGTTTGTACGAGTTTTGCTTGTTTGTTTATTTTTAATACAGAATTATTGGTGATTTCTATACAAAAGAACGATCTATAGACTTTCTATTTTGGAAAGCTGACTACACCCTTTGGATGTACAGTATTTAAATGAAAAGAAATTACGAAACAAGAAGTGCTATATATATTCAGTTTTTTGTATTGTTTTTCCAGTCAATTCCCAGGAAATTTTTCGACTGTTAAAAGGTCATCATTTAAAATGCTCCGTAAAAACTTCCTTAAGGAGTGTGAGTGGGGGTGTAGCCAGGGGCAGATCTATTCTAGAAAATTTCCAGTGACTCACAGATAACAATAATTTATGTAACAAAAATTTTATTTAGAACAATAACAATGTATCTTATTTACACAGACTGATTTCTTAACACATTTACTGATCAGACCTTTTTCAGCTGCAACGCATTTGTGACCAAGGCTTTTTGGTATTTTTGCCATGCGTTTATTCTACTACAATTCCACCCTTTCTGTGTAAGTGCACCCATACATATTACAGGCATTTCCTGCTTTACGTTTTTCCCGCCTTTACGAACGCTCCCCGGACGTGCCGCCATTTTGTTTCGCCACCATTTTGTTTCAGCGATCCGTGGATGCTTGGGAGCATAGAAAATACGATTTTGCGGCCAGGAGAAGACATAAAGAGAGAAGGGTAAGTGTAAAAATTAGTTTGTGTGTGTGTGTGTCTGAGATTGATGTCTGTGTGTGTCTTGGATGGCAGGATAGACCCCCGAAAACGGGCCTAGAATTATACAGTAAATTATAATGACTTACATTTGTTCTATCATCATAAAACAGACCAGGGCTATTAATGCAAACGATTGTCACTCAAAACAAAGTTTGGTTATTACTTAAATATCCTACTCATGCCTTCAATCAAATTTATTGTTAGAACAATCTTTCCACCCCTTACTGTATATACTGATCTCAGACTGTGCTGGGGTTGCCTAATTTATTATAATAAGGAGCATTATGGGGTCTTCAGGATGAATCAGATAGGCAGTAAGGATGATGAGACTGGGTTGTCCTCTTCGTTTCAGAAGACCTGTGGTTCATATTCATCACTGGAAGTAAAGGGAACATTTTTTGTTATATATATTGTACTTCATTATTGCTGTACCTGGTGCTACGATGACCTAGTATACAGAAGTGTACCTTGTGATGCCGTTTTAGGACAGTAAGTGTACTTGGGACCACTTTGTGTTATGGTGTACTTACCTGAATGTGCTGTGAACTGTAACAGCCAACTCAAGGTACACCTGAACCTTTATTAGTGCAGATAAACAGACACATTTGGAAAGAGAAATTTGGAAATGAAAGCCAACATGTATTTGCTGTGCTTTCATCTTGTATTTGTACATAATAATTTAGATTTTCATTGGTAAAAGTTCTTGGTCAGGAATGGAACCCATGTTTATTGCATTGCGGTCTATGGGACCTTAGTTCTCACTTTATGAACGAGGCTTCAGAACCAATTAGTGCATGAAGTCTGGAACTACCTGTATATATTACTTTTTTAAAGGAGATAGAGGGCTTTCTTTCGATGCCCTATATGTATACATAACGCAATGTATAATAGGAATAACATATTAAGAAATGGAAACAAATTTTATAAACAAAAAAAAAATGTTTTCTCAGTTTTGCATTTTAAGAAAACAAACTCAAAATAGATTCACTAATTAGTCCTGATTATTAAAATTCCTAATATGTCTATGATTTCACCAAATATTTCAAGTAATGAATTAAGGTTTTAAACATTGCAACAATTTGCATGCCGAGATTACAACTTTTATAATAGGCACAGAATCCAAAACTGTTACTCAAGAGTATATATTAGTAGAACGCTCATCCCCCAGGCTATTAAAGGGAAACTCCAGTGCCAGAAAAACGATCCGTTTTTCTGGCACTGGAGGGTCCCTCTCCCTCCCACCCACCAATCCCCGGTTACTGAAGGGGTGAAAACCCCTTCAGTCACTTACCTGGGACAGCGGCGATGTCCCTCGCCGCTGTCTCCGCCTCCGTGACGCTCCTCCCAGTGATTGCGTCGGCCGGTGGGCGAGACTGATCTCGCCCACCGTCCGAGGAGACGTAATGCGCATGCGCGGAAATGCCGCGCATGCGCATTACGTCTCCCCATAGGAAAGCATTGAAAAATCATTTCAATGCTTTCCTATGGGGTTTTGAGCGACGCTGGAGGTTCTCACACAGTGTGAGGACGTCCAGCGGCGCTCTAGCACAGGTTTCCTGTGCTAGAACCCAGGAAGTGACCTCTAGTGGCTGTCTAGTAGACAGCCACTAGAGGTGGAGTTAACCCTGCAATGTAATTATTGCAGTTTATGAAAAACTGCAATAATTACAATTGCAGGGTTAAGGGTAGTGGGAGTTGGCACCCAGACCACTCCAATGAGCAGAAGTGGTCTGGGTGCCTAGAGTGTCCCTTTAAGAGTATTTTGACACTTTTAACTTAACCATTTTATTACAAACCTTTGTGTGTTTTTTTCCCACACTTATTTTATTTTGAGGAAATTCACAGCCAACACCTCATCCACTACTGGAAACACCCCATAACTGTATTTTGCTACTGTACGTGATTACTATGATACCTCACATGCATTCTGCCACTAACCCAACCCTTAATCCAATCCATAATCCTATCTATAATCCAACCTTTTATTTTTACCCATAATTCACCCCATAATCCTACTCTTAATCCTCAGCCTAAAACATACCCTAATCCCAACAGAGGGATTCCCTCTGCTAGTTCTGTCAGTCCTCTGTGCTGTGTAATTGCAGAATGAGAGGGAGAGCTCACTTGCATGCTGCATCTCCTATACCAGCAATATTGGTGCTGGGCAGGAAGGCCTCACAAGAGTATTTTATGACACTGGGGGTAACTCTACAAGGATGGGGGAGGGACAATGAAATTTTTTTAAATGACCACAGCTGAGTGCGATCGCTCAGCCATGGTATTTATATTATTTGATATGAGCAGTGGTCACTTTGAGCGCGACACAGAGCTTTTCTATCAGTTTGGGGCCTCTAATTGTGGCTTCAACTGACAGAGAGGACTCCCAGGCATTAAAGGATACCTAGGGGTCCCCTTTTTTAATGCTGCAGGCTGTGGGCAGAGTCATAACTACCATGGCTGAACAATATCACTCAGCTGCAGTAATTTAAAGGATATAATAGCGCTCAAAGTAAGTGCTGCATATAGCTCATCTGTCAGTCTGAGGCTGCTAAGTGTGGCCCCAGCTGGTAGAGGGGACACTTGGGTATGAATGACAAATGGGGGTTCCTTAGTACCAGCAGGGATTTAACCCCTGCTTGTAATTTGACTGCATGAGGCTCTATATAAGGGGCCATTAAAGCCTTGCCCTACATGACGGCATAGACCATCATGCGGCCATTAAGGAGTTAATGAAATATTACTTTGTTATACTTTCACAGAGACATCAATAACATAGAGCTCCTAGAAAAGTGGGACAATAGGATAGGAAAGACGGAGATCAGGATTTGGGATCCTAATAGGGTTGACCGTATGGTTGACAACCTACCTTGTGTCTGCTGTACACTAATCACAGCATCCAAGACAGCAGGAGCTCCTGCAAGGAGCTTCTCTTAGCTTTCCTGATCTAAGCCCTGTAATGCAGGGCCAGCTAATTGGCTGAGTGTGCCAGCTGTGGCTTAGCACTGCCCTGTTTAGCTCAATGCAGAGAGTTCTGGCTCATAATAGTGGAGGAGGATGGCGGCCAGCAGACACAGGTTAATTGTGAAACCATTTGCTCTGAAGTGGTTATGGTGCTTGGAGTGTTCTTTTAAAGCTCACGACGAACTCGAGTGAAATCTAATTGTAGAAATGAATTCTACCCTATTCAAATAAAGTGAAACCTGTATCTCATGAGAAATATTACAAGAAAATAAAAAAATTCTCAGATGCAAATATTGACATGTCACACTGGCAATGAGTCTAAAGCAGAGAACTCCTACTCCCATCATGCTTTACCACTAATTAGTAACATTTATTAATTGCCATACTATAGCATATTTATATCGAAATTGATTATTACACCACATCATGTAACCCCTTCCCCCCACCCACCCCAGTAGAAATTATAAGTGCCCCCGTTTTGACAGTGGTATCTTGTGTGACCCCTCCCATATATATTGTTTTTAGTCACCACTGATCACATCTAAAACAGCTTTATTAATATTTATACACTATGTTATAGCAAATAAGAATTCTTACTAATCATTAGTAAAGCATGATGAAAATAGAAATTATAGCGTTCCAATGAATTGCCAGTGTAATATATTCACATTGTGTATTTTTTTCTCTCCTATTTCCTCAGTGCCTGTATGTCTGTATGTCTGAGTCTTTGTGGTGGTAATTCATGTTAGCATGCCTACCAAAAATGCAGTTACCACATCACTAAGGTTTGGCCACGCCTGTATTAGGGTCTTTAGTTTTTCACCAATGAGAAAAGCACGTTATCACTGTTCACACTAGCTAAATGTAAAGCCTCTACTGTACACTAGCAATTATTAAAACTGCTTCTGTTCCTTTAATTGGCAAATTGATGCAGCATTTCACATAACCCAATTCTTGTATCTGTAAATTTGTGGTTTTGCTTTGAAGTGACATACTTGCCACAAATTACACAGACATATCTTATTTTGTGGCAAGTTTGAAGATTTTAGCTAAGAAATCATGTACGGGCCAGCTTGCTCTATTATCAGTCAGATAAGTAAACCTCCCGGATGTTTAAAGAGAAATACAAGCAAAAGTATTTTTTTTTTCCTTATACTAGTTTTCATGCACACTAGTAAATTGACGTGACTACTTATAGCAGCCACTAGATGTCTCTCTGTATTTAGCTTTAATATTTGTGGACAACAGACTGCAAAATACATGGTAATACTACTACCGATAATATCGATGGGCATTTGATTCCCATAATCCCTTGGAGACTAATGTTTATCCAATAGTATTTATGTTTGTAATTAGATCTGTTTTCACTTTTGTTACATATATGTTCTATTTAAATGTATTCTCATGCAAGACATGTAAGCCTAGAGTGCATGCACGCTGAACTGGCACAAACAAGGGAAGAGCACACATAGCCACACTCAAAGATGCACATTGCACTTATACACACAGATAAGCAAAGCTAGATGCACACACTAATACACACTGACACACACACACTATCAGATGCATGCGCACACATTCACACTGCCTAATACACACTTATTCATACTGCCTAATACACATACAGCTACACACTGTAAGATACATACATACTGCAGACACACAAACACACACAGGTGTACATTGCCAGATACACACAGAAATACACATGACACGCATATTCCCACTGATATATACACACATAAATACAAACACACACAGATATAAACTGCCACTCTCACAGGCACCCACATAAACACACTGCCATATACACTGGCACTCTTGCACAGACATACACTGACACACACATATGCACTGTACCAGAAACATACAGATACTGGCAGACATGCACACACATGCACATGATGCAAAATGCACATACAGATACATTCTACCACACGAAAACACACATATACACATATCCATATACAGATACAGATTAACAATGCCAGATACACACACAAGTACACATAGATACACACATTGTTACTCACACATGCAAAAATATCTAAATCCAGTTTTATACTAGCTACACTTCAGCTTGCCACCTTTTTTGCTGTAAGGTTCCCTGGAGTCTAGTCGGAAGAAACCTCCCATCAGGCTATTAGATGGTCATTTCTGGCTAGGGGCCCATTTTTGTTTTCTAATCAAACCCTTCTAAGCGGAGGAATAGGTAGCCACATAAGGTGAGTAGAGTTACTCTATAAACTAGCGGAGCCCGTACCACAGCTACTGTCTGCTAACACATAGCCTAGTTCACTGTTTAGAAGAAAAAGCTAATCTTAAGTTGTGTGTGTGGCATGGTACACCACACTCACATGTTAGACAAAATTTTAATCAGGTAGAAAGAACTGAGCATTCTGGCCGTCTGATTGGCTGCCCTGAATGGCTGTCTTAGAGTTGCAGAGATTTTAACAAATCATATCAATTGAAGATTATGCTAGCTTTAGTGTACTAATAATCTTTATTTTACTAATGACAGGGGGCGAGTATTTTGCATTAACTTCCTTTACTACTCAAATAGCAGCAAAAAACATAGAAAAATAAGTGACCGATAATAGATAAGCATAGTATATAATAAGCCCCTCCCACTGAGGCTCTTCCTCTTGAAATAGCGACATCACAAGTCACAACGAATCATAACTCCGAACCCGGAAACGTCCAACAAGTTCTAACAAATAAGGATTGTCCTCTTAAAATCCAAATGACAGCCAGAATGTGTCAGGATCGGGACAGGGATCCAACACGCAGAGTACAAAGAGTGGAAAGGTACGTATACCGGGCCTTAGAATGGCCGGACTAACGTACCGAGAGTAAAGAATAGTCAGAGACAAGCCGAGGTCGAGGGAACGAGAAGACAGATAAGCGAGAGACAAGCCGGGTCAAGGGATAACAGAGAAACAGGGTAGTACAACGAGCCGAGTCAAAACCAAAAGAGCAAACTAGAATACCAGAGCACTGAGTGACTAGACAAGCTAGAACCACGACAGGGCAATGAGCTGAAGTGAGAAGTAAGCTTAAATACCCTGGCTCTGGATAGTAATCACGCCTCTGACAAGTACCGATTGGATATCGGACACTTGAGTGACAGGTCGCTCGTGATAGCGTCATGACGTCACGTATTGAGCGTCCTGCTAGAAAAGGACGTGGATTCCTCGCGGCCGGTGTTTAAGTGACTGGATGAACCGCGAGGAACGGAGGAAACAGCTCGCCTGGACGGATAAACCACCAAGTCTCTACCTCCCTTAGAGGTAGAGGCCTCAGGTACCCTGACAGTACCCCCCCTCTCAGATACGCCCACCGGGCGGAATGAACCGGGGCGAGATGGGAAGCGGAGGTGAAATGCTCTGCGAAGGCGAGAAGCATGAACGTCCTCCTGAGGTACCCAACTCCTCTCCTCAGGACCATAACCCCTCCAGTTGACCAGATATTGCAATTTTCCCCTTGAAATTCTGGAGTCAATGATGGAGCTGACCTCGTACTCCTCCCGACCCTCCACCTGAACAGGACGAGGTGAGGAGACCTTAGAGGAGAATTTGTTGCAAATAAGAGGTTTCAACAAGGAGACATGAAAGGAGTTAGGAATGCGTAAGGCAGGTGGCAGAGCAAGGCGATACGCAACCGGATTGATACGAGTGAGAACCCTGTAAGGGCCTATGTAGCGAGGAGCAAATTTCATAGATGGAACTTTTAGGCGAATATTCTTGGTACTCAACCATACCCTATCCCCCGGAACAAAAACAGGAGCCGCTCTTCTATGCTTGTCAGCGTGTTTCTTGAACAGCGAGGAACTATGTAATAGAATTTGCCGAGTCTGATCCCATAATTTCTTCAGGTTGGCGACATGATCATCAACCGACGGTATCCCCTGAGAAGAGGAAACCGAAGGAAAAATCGAAGGATGAAAGCCATAGTTCATGAAGAAAGGGCTAGAGCGAGTTGAATCGCAAACAAGGTTATTGTGTGCGAACTCCGCCCAAGGAATCAGACCGACCCAATCGTCCTGGTGTTCGGAAACAAAGCAACGCAGATACTGTTCGATCTTTTGATTAGTACGTTCAGCAGCTCCGTTAGACTGAGGGTGATAGGCAGAGGAGAAGTTCAATTTGATGCCCATTTGAGAACAAAAGGATCTCCAGAAACGTGAGACAAATTGAGAACCTCTATCAGAAACAATCTCTGAAGGGATCCCATGTAGGCGAAAAACTTCTCTCGCAAAAATCTCCGCCAATTCAGGGGAAGTCGGAAGTTTAGGTAATGGCACGAAATGAGCCATCTTGGTAAATCTATCCACCACCGTGAGAATAACAGTCTGTCTTTTGGAAGCAGGCAAATCAACGATAAAGTCAATGGACAAACAGGACCAAGGTTTCTCAGGAATGTCCAAGGGGTGTAACAGGCCACATGGGGATGCATGAGATAGTTTAGTCTTGGCACAAGTCTCACAAGCTGCGACGAACTCCTCAATATCCTTACGAAGTGAAGGCCACCAGAAATCCTTGGATATCAGAGAGTACGTCTTGCGAATACCAGGATGACCAGCTATTTTACTTTCATGAAAACATTGTAAGAGCTCCAGTTGAAGTTCAGGAGGAACAAAGTTTCTTCCCTCAGGAGTGTTTCCGGGAGCTAGATGTTGTGACTTCAAGATCTGGTCAAGTAGCGGGGAATGAATTTTGAGACTGGTATTAGCAATAATATTGCATTTGGGTACAATGGAAGACAAAAGTGGTTCAACTGAAGCAGAGGGTTCATATTGGCGAGATAGCGCATCGGCTTTAGAATTCTTTGACCCAGGTCTGTAAGTCAGAACGTAATTGAAATGGGTAAGAAACAACGACCAACGAGCCTGCCTGGAGGACAGACGCTTGGCCTCTCCGATATAAGACAAGTTTTTGTGGTCTGTCAGGATGGTAACAGGATGTAATGTACCTTCCAATAAATGTCTCCATTCTTTCAAAGCCTTGATAACCGCTAGTAATTCTCTGTCACCAATGTCATACCTGCTTTCAGTACCGGTCAATTTTTTAGAGAAAAATCCACATGGATGTAATGGTTTATCAACACCCAACCTTTGGGATAGAACAGCACCTAAACCAGTCTCTGATGCGTCTACCTCGAGCAAAAATGGCAGAGAAGTGTCAGGGTGAACTAAAATTGGAGCGGAAGCGAAAAGCTCCTTGAGAGTTTTGAACGCAAGGAGAGCTTCAGTAGTCCAATTCTTAGTGTCAGCCCCCTGTTTGGTCATGTTAGTGATAGGTGCAATAATGGAAGAATAGCCCTTAATAAAGCGCCTATAATAATTGGAAAAACCAATAAATCTCTGTATGGCTTTAAGACCTGTGGGTAAAGGCCACTCTAGAATGGATTGGAGCTTATCCGGATCCATCTTAAACCCCTCCCCAGAGATCACATAGCCGAGAAAGGTTACCTGGGTTTGATCAAAGCTACATTTCTCCAACTTGCAGTACAAGCCATGCTGGAGAAGCTTGTGCAAAACCCTCCTGACTTGTTTGTGATGAATCTCAATGTCACTAGAATGAATGAGTATATCATCTAGGTATACAATGACGCACTCTTGCTGAAATTCCCTAAGAACCTCGTTAATCAGATCTTGGAATACTGCTGGTGCATTGCATAACCCAAAAGGCATGACGGTATATTCATAGTGGCCATATCGAGTATTGAATGCCGTCATCCACTCATGTCCCTGCTGGATTCTCACCAAGTTATATGCCCCTCTGAGGTCTAACTTGGTGAAAATTGTAGAGCCCTTCAAACGATCGAAGAGTTCGGTGATCAAGGGAATCGGGTAGGCATTTTTAATGGTTATCTTATTCAGGCCTCGATAATCAATACAAGGTCTCAAAGAACCATCTTTCTTTTTAACAAAAAAAAATCCAGCCCCGGCAGGGGAGGAGGACCTCCTGATGAATCCCTTGTCTAAATTCTCGTGAATATATTCCTCTAGGACTGAGTTCTCCTTTATAGATAATGGGTATACATGACCTCTGGGAGGCATGGTACCAGGGAGTAGGTTAATTTTGCAATCAAAGGACCTGTGTGGGGGTAAGGTATCGGCTTTCTTTTTGTCAAATACTGCCTTTAAATCTAGATACTGAGACGGAATTTGTGTCTCTGTAGGATTGTCAGAGGTATTCGATGTATTAGTTAACCCAAGAGGTAAGACCTTCCGCAAGCATTTTTCTTGACAATTCTCTCCCCACGAAACTATCTCCCCTGATTCCCAATTAATAATAGGGTTGTGTCTCCTCAGCCAGGAGTACCCCAGAACTATGGGAATAGACGGAGAAGAAATGAGCATCAAGGATATATCCTCTTTATGCAGGATGCCAACAGTCAAGTTAATCGGTATGGTCTCATGAAAAATAACAGGCTCAAGTAACGGTCTACCATCGATGGCCTCAACAGCCAGAGGTGTCTCTTTTAACTGGGATGGAATAGCATGCTTGGCAGCAAAACCCTGATCTATAAAGCTCTCAGCAGCTCCAGAATCGATTAGTGCCATAGCCTTAACTACTCCCCTCTCCCACTTTAAAGAAACGGGTAACACAAGCCTGAGCTCCTTGTAGTTGTGAATAGAGGACAAAGTAGAAACACCCAAGGCCTGTCCTCTAGAGGAACTTAGGTGCGAGCGTTTCCCGAACGATTGGGACAATTTAGGCGTAAATGACCCCTGACTCCACAATACATACATAAACCCTCCCTTCTCCTGTACTGTCTCTCCCTTTCAGTGAGATGAGTACTGCCTATCTGCATAGGTTCAGGAATACGTAAGTCTTCGAACTCAGAGATTTGAAAGGTAGGCGCTAGTTTAAAGGAGGGTCTACGGGTCCTATCTCGAGTGTTCTGCCTCTCTCTTAAGCGTTCATCAATACGAGATATAAAAGAAATTAAATCCTCCAAATTTTCAGGGAGTTCTCTAGTAGCGACCTCGTCAAGAATTACATCTGATAACCCATTCAGAAACACATCTATATAAGCCTGTTCGTTCCACTTAACTTCTGCCGCCAAGGATCTGAACTCTAGTGCATAATCCACAAGTGTTCGATTGTCCTGTTTAAGGCGCAACATTAATCTAGCTGCATTGACCTTTCTGCCAGGAGGGTCAAAAGTTCTTCTAAACGCAGCTACAAAGGCATTATAATTATAGACGAGTGGATTATCATTCTCCCATAAAGGATTGGCCCATCTCAAAGCTTTTTCAATGAGCAGAGTAATAATAAATCCAACTTTTGCTCTATCTGTAGGATAAGAGCGGGGTTGTAGTTCGAAATGGATGCTAATCTGGTTTAGAAAGCCACGACACTTCTCCGGTGACCCGCCATAACGTACTGGTGGGGTAATACGGGAAGAAGCACCTACAGTGGCTACCTCTAGACCTGAGACTGCAGGGGAGATAGAAGGAGTACGTGTCTCCTCAGGTGGATTACTAGCACGGGACAAAAGTGCCTGTAGTGCCAAAGCCATCTGATCCATCCTATGTTCCATGGCGTCAAACCTGGGATCCGAAGAACCAAGCTGACTGTTTGTACCTGCAGGATCCATTGGCCCTGTCGTAATGTCAGGATCGGGACAGGGATCCAACACGCAGAGTACAAAGAGTGGAAAGGTACGTATACCGGGCCTTAGAATGGCCGGACTAACGTACCGAGAGTAAAGAATAGTCAGAGACAAGCCGAGGTCGAGGGAACGAGAAGACAGATAAGCGAGAGACAAGCCGGGTCAAGGGATAACAGAGAAACAGGGTAGTACAACGAGCCGAGTCAAAACCAAAAGAGCAAACTAGAATACCAGAGCACTGAGTGACTAGACAAGCTAGAACCACGACAGGGCAATGAGCTGAAGTGAGAAGTAAGCTTAAATACCCTGGCTCTGGATAGTAATCACGCCTCTGACAAGTACCGATTGGATATCGGACACTTGAGTGACAGGTCGCTCGTGATAGCGTCATGACGTCACGTATTGAGCGTCCTGCTAGAAAAGGACGTGGATTCCTCGCGGCCGGTGTTTAAGTGACTGGATGAACCGCGAGGAACGGAGGAAACAGCTCGCCTGGACGGATAAACCACCAAGTCTCTACCTCCCTTAGAGGTAGAGGCCTCAGGTACCCTGACAGAATGTAGAAATCTCTTCTCATGAATACATCCTAATGCGGTGTTGCATTGCATTAAGCTGAAACGAGACTGAGAACGTTTTAGTGGTATAGCCAAAATCTTGAAAAAACGTGAGTAACCACAATCTGGCTAACTAGCAACATTACTTGTTAAATGTACTGAATATCCAATATCTAACTGACTAACACATCTATAGCATACTACAAGATAATAATAATAATAATAATAATAATAGACATACACCAGAAATGCATAGCATACATGTAAATACATTTGGCAGTGAAAGTCAACTAAACAATTTAGCAAGGAAATAGCCAACCAAATGGGAAAAAGTTAGGTATAAGCGAACGAATGCACGCTCGCAAGATGTTTACCGAACATTTAACGTAATGTGCGCGTTCGGTAGGTGAATGGCTCGAATAAGCGAACGTTGTCGCACGAACTAGTGAACATGCTGTGCCCCTGGGGCTCCCCAAAGTGTCGAGCGTAGCCATAGAAGATGGGGTATATTCCCTGAAAAGTGTGAGGGGAAAAAAGGCGGAAAAAAGGGTAGGGATACACCTAGCCCAACAGTGCAGCCCAAGCAACAAGAATGCAGATAATCCCTAAATTCCCCACAAAAACATATATATTAAAATAGTAATAATGACAAGACAAGCCAGTGAAAAATGTGAGACACACAATATTCTTACCTGACTTGTGATGGAGCAGCAAAGAAAGAGGAAGTGCCTCAGTGGGAGGTCCTGGGCACCGCCATCTTTGTGTGGGCAGATGAAGTCCCTGTGGGTCCATTGTTTTTCAATACCACTTGAGACGAAATGCTACAGATAGAAAGAGCAAACGATTTTGTAAAGCGAATTATTGATCACTGGGTCAGAAAACAATCTGACCAAAGGTACATAAAGATGACTCCCATAATGGGGGAGGGGAAAAGGCAGGGGCCGCATTTTCCAAAAATTTCAATATACATAAATACATTTAAAAAAAAAAATAAGAGATAAAATATCATAACATAAGGCCTATATTAAGATAGTAAAAAGAGTAATTTAGTGGGGGGGGGGGGGGGGGGGGTTCCATTTGTATTTCAATTCCCTGCAATTTGGAGTTTAGTGAATAAGGCACATATTGTGGTATGCACTCTTATCACTGAGCTCATTTCCTGATGATAGTGACATCTAGTGGCCATTAACGAGGGCTCATCCAGTGTGGGAACTTTCCTGTTTTTATTTTATATATATTTTTGTTAATTTACAGTACACAGGACTTATCCGTACTGTCCATACAGTAAGTACATTTCTTTCTTTCATTATGTTTTGACCTGATTGATACACACTATGTAAACCTGCAAATCTGAGCTCTGATTTATTTATACAATATTTGGGCTATGAGTTTTATTTAATCACAGTATTACTGATGGTGTTAGTAGTTTATTTAATCACAGTATTACTGATGGTGTTAGTAATTTATTGTGTGACCCTGTTTAGCATTGTATAGCTGGATGTAAAATATCTCTATTTGTTATCTATTTTTTATTATTTGTTCAATATGTTGCACTGTAAATAGCATGATATTTTATCTATTGTCTTGATTTACACCACATGTAAAAAGGTTTTATTGGCAAATTAATATTGTTGTTGGTCGGTTTCCAATGTCCTCTTGAAGAACAAACAAACAAACAAACACAAACAAGCTTGTCATATATACTTGTAATTTCCTTTAATGCTACCAGTTGAGTAATGTTAAACATTTCAGAGCCATTAGTTCTGCATGGGTTAAACATTATGAATACTACTCTGTAATACATTATGTCAGAGTGTACTATGTATCACAGCACAGTAAATAGGAGCTCATTGATAGGTTACATGGCAAATGTTTATGTTACAAACTCATGTTTAACCCATTAAGGACACAACTTCTGGAACAAAAGGGAATCATGACGGAATATTTCCTTTATGTGTCCTTAAGGGGTTAATTGATAAAGTTTGCTTACCAACCAGATTTATTCAAATACCTTATAAACATTAATATTTTGCCATAGACTGAGCCCTATGGTGTGTACAGAGGTCTCAATCTTCTCCTGTCATCCTATATTTTGTTTATTTTTACTCCATAGTCTGTTTACCTCAGAACCTATATACAATCTAGGTATGTATACAGCTTGTGGTGAGGAAGGGAAGAGGAAATGGGAGGGTGGGAATGAGGAGGAAGTTTTAAAGGAAACTCCTGGCAACATACAGGATTTAGGCATTTTGTGGGTTAAGGCTCAGTTATTCTTGTGTGTTTATTTGGTGAATGAAGTGCATGTGTTTTTAATTCATTTCATGATTAAGAGTACTTGTATAAATGATTTGCACATCCTATCAATCCTTGCTGAGCAGAGAGTTATGGGGTGTGCATATGTTTTCAAACTGAATAAAGAGAGCCTAATAACAACATGAGAAAACTCCACATCGAGCACTCTACAATCTGAAGGTCTGCAGCAAACACGAGGTGAGCATCTCTTTTATTTTATATGATTCAAAAACTTTTTTTGCTTCTTTATGTATTGTGTATGTGATGGATTAAGAAAAGAAGATGGAGCCAAGTCTTTAGATCCCTGAAGTTAGTGTGATGTGTTTTACCTGTGTGAAGAAATAGGTATCATGTAATGTTCATGTACAATGCCCTGTGTACCAATGTAGAGAGTTTGACAGTAAAATGGTGTTCCACTAGCAGCCAGTGTACTTTATGTTCTTTATAATTATTCTCACTTCTGGCTGCTGCGTTCTGTATTGCAGTGAGCAAAACAAGTAATAAACTTTCCTCATTCTCTAGATTTTCTGTTCTCAAATTCCTCAGAGCTTGAAGAATAGTGTCACGATCTCTTTACTCTCTCCAGCATACCCATGTCGTGCGGTACCCGAAGCCAACTCCTCTTGCAGCATGTTAGGCATGTCCTACGCCGGACGCTGGTATAACGCCCATTTTAATGACGCAACGCATACGCACCAACGTCATAAAATCGATGACGGGGTCCCGCGTCATCTGTACCGGCCCAGAACATTTTGGGGGCGTGGCATTAAAGCAAAATATGCTCCCTTATAAAAAGGGCACCTTTTGCTTTGTTCATTGCCCTTTTGTGGTTCCTTTTGTACCCTATATTACTACTTGATATTCTCTGTGACTACTAGGTTTATTTGTGATTTGACTCGACTTGGCTTTTGACTCTTCTGTACTCTGGTCCCCTGACTCGGCTTGTATCTTGACTCTTCTCCTTTCTGGTATCCAGACCCGGCTATTCCTGTATCACTCTACTGATCTCTGGTATCCAATCTTTTGGCTTTTCTACCTACGTTAAACCCGACAATTCTAAGGTTCGGTAATACGTTTTTAGGTTTTCTGTGGGTTTACATACTGCGTGTTGGGTTTTTACGCAACCGTGATATTTAGCTATTCTGTATAACATGCATTATGGGTACTTTTGGTGGCCTTGAATTAGACTTTTCTGTGCATTATTATTAAATGCTCTTTTTTTTTTTTTTTTTTTTAAACTAGTAAACCCATTCCTCTTCTATGTATTAAAACAAACTTCTTCAATTGCATTTCACATATTCCCTTAGCTATCATTGTATCAAACTACCTAACATTGCAGAGTTCTATTTGCTCTTAAATTCTTTACCCTGGTCCTCTGGTTTTTGAGGAGCTCAGTTGACCATCTGGTCTGTTTACTACAAACTTGAAAATAAGAAAACCAGATATTTACGACATGTATCTTTAGTAAAAGAGCGCCAAAAACTAGTGATTTTGTTAACAGTGATATAGTCCTTAGCTCTTTCCACATTTCTCTTTTGTACTACTGAATGATTTTGACAAAAAGCCAAAGGTTAGACAGCAGTGGGATGGCAATTTTAAGTTTAACCTAAAAAAAAATCTACTTAGAATATCCCATTGTTTTTATTAATTAATCATACACCCTCCTTCTCCCTCAATTACATCACTGTAGTGGTTATGGTGCCTTGAGTGCCCTTGCAACCCCCATTGTAAGTAGTCAAACCATTTTCGAAAGGTTTAACTTTTTACCTAGGGTTCACAGGACACCCATCCCTGCCTCCATTTCTTCAGACAGCAGTTGCAATCTAAGTCTTAACTCTGCGGTTCCCAAACTAGTCCTCATGCCTCCCCTACTAGTCCAGGATACATGGATTACTCAGTTTTGTCCAACGTGTTTTTTTTGTTTGTTGTTTCTAAAAACACCTTTGACACAACTGGGTAATCCCTAAATCCTGGATTGGTAGTGGGTCATGACGACTGGCTTAACTCATAGGCAAAGAGCTATCAGCTGACGCTCTCAGCCCTTACCCACGAGCCATGTAAAATATAACATTGCATTGGAAAAAAAAAAAAGCAGCAAGTTGCCGGTATATCTGGCCAATTATTTAATCTGTCAGGTGAAGCTCCATGTACAAGCGTCCATCTCCTACCTGTATTGTAAATGTTTATTTATACCTTAACTCAATTGCTTTCAGATCTACAGTTCAATTAGTTTTTTTTCCCAAATGTTCATCACTGAATTGTAAGTTGAGTGGTTATTGTTACATGTGTCCTTTCTAGTATATCACCCAAAAATTTTTTTTCAAATTGTGGGCAAAATAAATAACTATAAAATGCATTTAATTTAATTTTGTATACCATTCTAGCTTCTGCTTTGGTTATGCTATGGTTGGATCTGTGTAGTACTTTTCAGACCCCTTTTGGTACAGGGCTTCAACGCTCATTGATGGCATAGACCATCATGCGGTAAAAATACCATCAGGGTTAAATCATTGGATACCTGCGGGTCACCTCTGTTAGCTGTTGCCACAATTAGTGGTCTCAGAATGACGATGAGTGATACGTGCAGAGGTCTAAGTGAGCGCTTCACAAGGCACTATAGATCCTTCTAAACACTAAGTGATCACGCTGAGAGTATTTCTGAATGTACCCCAGACTGCCAGCAGTTAAAAATAGGGAGCGCCAAGTATCTTTCGATAAAATTAGTGGTTACAGACTGACTGATAAGCCGTGTGCCGCAATCTAAGTGAGCTCTGTGCATGGCCCTTTAATTCATTTAAATACCATGGCTGAGCAATCACACTTAGTGGAGGTGATTTTAAATTGCCCCAGTATCATGGAGACCCCAGAGACTGAAAAAGACCATAGCGAGGTCTTCCTGCATGTCCCTGAGCTCTGTGATTGGTGCTGCTGAACTTTGTTAGCTGTCCAGCAATGATCACAGCTCCTGGAGCTTTAACACGAGAGAGAGCTCTCTGTGCTGTGTGCTGGTACATCCCTCTGCTGGTGTTAGTACTGATGTCAGCAGAGGGAATCCATCTGGGCTGGGATTAGGGGCAGCATTGTAATTGAGGTACAAAGGTGGGATGTTTGCATTAGTGTGAATTTCCACAAAGTAAAACGTGAAAAAACAACACAATTTAATATTTTGACCTAGGTTTGGAATAAAATGGTTAAATTGCTAAATTAAACTGTCAAAATACTCTCAGTTACATAGCCGGGGGGATGTTGTTTCTACAAATATGTACTTTTTTTTTTTTTTTTTGTATTTTTTTTCCCATTTCTTTAAATATTTTATTCCTATGTAATATTGTGTTCTGTATACATATGAGAAATGGGGCTTTATTTTGATACCCTATATGTAAATGAGATCCTCAGTTCTTTTATGGAAATATATATATATGAGCCAACATTTTAAACCACAAGAAACATGATATATATATATATATTTCTTATGGATCTCATTTATTTGTATATTTCATAAAAAAAGGTTTAGGCAGTTGAACCATAAGGTGGCAAACATCTTGTGTGTATATTAAATACAAATCATTTCTGTATGATGAAGAAATGTATACATGGAATATATAAATAGCCATTATTTTAGAAGATTCTGAATTAGCAAGCAGAAGGAATGATCACTCATATGTTTAATTTCTAGGCTGGTGGATTGTGGGGGCTCCGGTCCTGTGTCTCTGGAGACCTTTGTTACATTCGGTGAGATCGCACACTCCCATATTAATACATCATCGTCAATATTTGCCAAGAGGATATATATTGTTGGTTTAAAAGTGGGAATGACTCATTTAGGAATAATCGCTGCCAAATTGACAACAATTTAGAAGGCGTTTAAATCTCAAAATGGACTGGAAGGTAAGACACGTACAAATACCTCCTCCGTTCTTTACTGAACCTGTTACTGTATTCATGTCTTCAATGCTTTCATAAATCAAAACAATGTGTGAGAATTAATATATTCTGGTTGGATTAAGGCATTTCCATAGCGAGATTTATGTTTTGAGCCCTGAATGGTATTTTCTCTAAGTGTAATTTCTGGGCTCAGTATTTTGTTTCCCCCTACACTGATATACGTATTTTTTTAGATGTAGGTATATTTAGATTTTACTGTAGTAAGGTTAGACTCGTGCAATTATGTCACAAACTTTCATTGCCTAGACTGTGAAAAATTGTATTATTTTACATGAATTTTATATACAAACACAAAGCACACACTAAACGTCGTGGTGTAGTGACAAGAACCAACTTATGTTCTTAGAATAATGTAGGTTATAATAACCAGGATGAATAATGTCTCCAGTTTAGCAGGATCTTCCATTTCTGTTGTTTTGGCTGTAACTTGGGAGTTGGTTCTCAGATCAAATACAATTTACTGTTCGGTGAATAATCAATAGAAAGATTAAATAAATATGTATCAGACCTTATAAGGTACAGTTAAAGTAAATAGAAAGATCCAGAAAGGGCATTAGCATAACAAAGTCTTAATCTGTTCTTTAAATGGCCCTACATCATGTGGATGCTCGATGGGGAGATACAATATTATACAGAATACATCAGGAAACATTGCAATCACAATGAACAACAAAATCGATTTTAGATCAGAAAGTAAAAAAAAAAATAAGAACTCAATTACAGAGGCACCAGCTTATTATGGTCATTAAGTATTTATCTGAATCCTAATACTTAATTCAATCTCTTTCATGTATGTATACTGTGTAATATTCGATCCATTTACCAAGCGCCAGGTAAAAATTTAAATATATATATATATATATCCCTCTGGATGATATTTTTTTTTTGTCTGTGTGTATTCCTCATTCTCGGATCCTCCTAGAATTCTGAAGGTTCTGCACGGTATGTTAGCTCTTCCTAGAACAGTTCTCTTTAGGACAGAGATCCTACCTGGATTTTGCTATGTGCCTATATAAGTAATCCAATATATATAGTTATTTATACTAACTGTTGTCATCATCGGTTTATCTCAAGTGGGCCTTTGGAAAATGTCTACCTTGGGTAAAGTAGTTTTTGAGAAGTCACGTTTCCCCTATTCTTCCAAAATCCCCAGGATGAGATGCAGAGGAGCACAAACAGACACCTATGTTATAATTAGCAATTATACACTGTTCCTAACACTGCTTTTAAACCAAATTATGGGGTGTGATCTGAAAGGACCAATGGCCAGACATCAACCACAGTTTTAACCTTTTGGGTCTCGTCATTAAAATGTTGGTTCTGCTCTTCGAAGTCTGTCAGCATATAGCTAAGAATCCTAATAAGATAAAACATATTCTACTTTTGTTTCTGACATACATACCTGAAGTAGAACTTTGGAAAAAGTCTGAAAATGTTACTGATCACATTTAGTGTTAAAACTCTCTCTCTGTGTCTATCTATCTATCTTGTATAGGATAGCTCGGTAAAACAAGAAATCCATGTGTATTCTGAAATAGTAAGATTGTGAGATGATAAAAAGAGGAAAAAGTCAACAGGGCAATGAAAACAGAATTTTTAGGAGTATATTTGTTAATATCCAATTTCACTATTAAGGCAGTAGGTTTTTTTTGTCCAAATTTTTGCACATCAAGTTCTCAAGACATCCAGCTCACTGTTTAGTAAAATGATCTCTACATGTTTCTGATCATTTTGTTAACTGGTTTTCAGCAAACCTGATCCCAGGTACTGTGCCCGGCGGGTATATATTCATTGGTCTACTAAAAAAAGATAAAGTAATAACATTTCTGTACAAAAACAGAGAGTTAGTCTGTTTCTCTAGATAAGTCAGAGCCAAGGTAAGTACTATTCAGGTTAGCGATTATGATGCAATTATTCTAATATTATTCGAATACATTGTTCACGTGGTTTGATGTTACATTTTATTTATTTATGTTTTTTTTTATAATTATTTTTTTTACATTTAATTTAATGATTTTAATGATTTTAATTTATGTTTGTGTGCTGACACAATTTACATAATCTATCAATTACATTACTGATTATAATCTCTGACGCAGTGTTTGTGTTTGTATGGAGCGAGAAAGAAATGATTATTTAGGCTGCAGCAAAATGTACTCACAATCTGTAAATAGTTCTAACTTGTACAGGAATCTAAGCATGTATCATTGCATTACAAATATTATAGATTTTATGAAATTCTTTTAGGCGTTGTATCACGTTTGCAATGTGATGCGTAAGTCATTTTATATTTTTGTATGCTAGAATTTTAACAATATATATTTTTAAACATTGGAAATTATAATATCAAACTATTTAACAAAAAAAAGTACATAAAGTACATGCATTTAGTTATTTTTGCTAGTTTCCTGGTGTGGAGATGTTATATATCTTTGCTATTTCCTGTCCTAGTGTGTTTTACAACCCACCTCCTATAGACTGTAAGCTCATTTGAGCAGGATCCTCTTCATCCCATCCTTTCTGTAAGTTTTCTTGTAATTGTGCTATTTATAGTTAAATCCCTCATCTCATAGTATTGTAAAGCGCTACGGAATCTGTTGGCGCTATATAAATGGCGATAATAATAATAATAATAATAATAATCCAGCTTAATGGTACTCACTTATTGACCTCGGAAAGACAAAAGACTGAACTGACCTTACAGCAATTAGACCTGTCACTCTGAGATACTGCGGCTGGAGCTATATCCACTGAAATGTCTCATCAGACAATAGTTACTACTGTTAAATCCAAGAGATTTAAATGGTTCTATAGTGCTAGGAATACAAAGTTGTATTCCTAATGCTATAGTGCCCCCTGGTCCCCCCTTCCCTTGTGTCACCTAACATAGAAAGGGTTAAAAACCTTCAATTTCCCCTGATGTGCCTTGGCTCTGGGTCGGCATGAGGAATCCAGCATCGTTTATGGGACTCAGAGTCCCTTAGAATTCCGAAAGCGCCTCTAGTGGCTGTCTTAGTCCTGCTAAGTAATCATTGCAGTGTCCCAAAAACTGCAATGTTTTACATTGCAGCACTAAGTGCGATAGGGATACTGTACACAAACCACTTCAATGAGCTGAAGTAGTGTGGGTGCCAATAGTGCCCTTTTAAATAAAAAGCAAGTATGTATAATGTAAACGTATCCAGTGATTTATAAATATTATATTTGAAGGTAACTACAATATTTGAAACAATCGTAATTCAATGTTAAGGCAATGTTAACCTCTTTGCTCTAAATCCCAATCGACAATCAGCGGGATTAACATGGGAAACAAAAAAACAATGTTTGTTATTTCATTTATTTTTTTTAATCATTATCGTTACAAAAACATGGATGTATTTGCTATGATAAATGATTTCCTATTTATACTTGAAAAGATAGCACATTAAATAAAACATCAATAAGCAGAATGTCTTTCAGACATTTCCTGACGACAGCAAAGGAAAGTAACCCTTGTGCTGCCAAATAGTTTTTGTGTTTTAACTGGGTAGAATGGGAAATATAAAAATAGGAAATAGAGTAATTAGGGCAGTTACATGTTTATAAAACACATCAGGTTCTTGTACAAATACACGCAGGGTTTGTTCGCTAGAGTTGTCAACTGTCTTCTAAAACTCTAGTCAAAATAAACAAGTTCGGAAAAAAATCTGTCTAGAGAGTATACACCATTCAATGTTAGGTTTCGACTGCCAATACTGGATGCAGTAAATCCCAAGTCGTTATTTCGCAGTCTTGTGAGTGGAGGGGGCAGGGCCTTCGCAGACCTCAGCTTTCAATCAAACCACGTGAACAATGTTTGACCCAGAACTGGGAAATAATCGAATAATATTAGAATAATTGCATCATAACCGCTAACCTGAATAGTACGTACCTTGGTTCTGACTTATCTAGAGAAACAGACTAACTCTCTGTTTTTGTACGGAAATTTTATTACTTTATCTTTTTTTAGTAGACCAATGAATATATACCCGCCGGGCACAGTAAGAACCTACAATACATGTCATGACCTGCTTAAAATCAGTGGGAGTTACTCTCGTTGGCAGCAGCTGCTGGTATTAATTTATTTCCTGATATGCCAGGAGGGAGCTAAGGAAATGCCTCTCCCAGCATATCTCTAAATAGAGAAGGGCTGAACTAAAACATTTATCACGAAATAGCAGCTCCTGCCCAGGAGTGAAATTTGCACCAATATCGGAATTTCCTGCTGCTGCCCTAACACTAAAGGAACATTTTCCAAAAATAAACCAGGTCTGACCATTCTTGTCTACGGGCATGTGGCAGCTGAAACCACAGGCCTAAAATTCAAGAAATGGATCAAGTTATTGTGAGGTCACCTCCAACATCTTTTTTCACAAGTTTTAGATTACTATGAACCTGAAATTAAGAAAAGCGTTTCATTTCTGCTTACGAGAACATTTCTACATTTACTGTGTATTTCTCATTGCTGGATTTTCTTTCAGCGATATAAACATGATTGAGGACTGTTTACTTCAATTCCTGGTCAATGACCTTTCACCAGCATTTAGGAAGTGCTGTCAGCTGTTTTGTTTATAAATTTAGAAAAACGATTTATTTATTTTTTGTTGTTGTTAAATAAGTTACTAATGGAGAAGAATTTAAAAATAAAAAACACAAAATGCCAACATTTATATGCAAATTGTTACGTATATAGGCTACAATACTGTAAAGATCAACCAAATCGAAACCTTTAAAAATTAAATTTTTGTGAGATAATTACTACTGGACAGATTTGGAGAAGTAAAATAAATTTGTCTTCTCAAATATATTTGCCCCCATTTTCCCCCCCAATAAAGAAAATTCAAACATTTAAGACCATTCACCACAACAGCAATAATGGTATATAGATATAAAAAAAAAGTGCAACGCATCACTACAGTATATTCTTACAAAGCAAAAACCTCTATATGTTTGAATTAAAAAAATAAAATAGAGTTTTATTACAGCTTGAGTTTATTCACTCGAATCAGGATGTCAAATTGCCATGGGAAATCTAACATAGAGGCCAAAGGAGCCAATTCGTCACAATGGGAAAAAAACATATCTATCTCAACTATTTCCCCAATTTGGTGATTTTGACTTACAATCAGCATTTTTCTTGTTGATTTCACACAGTTAACTGCACAATGAATTACTCACTTTTTTAACATATAAAAAGGCAGAACAAAGGCAATTATAATATACATAGATTATCTTCCACGACTGTCCCCTTAAATAATTGTAAATATATTAATATCTTCCATATAAGTTCCGGAATAGAAAAATATGTTTTTAGTATAATTTGCCCTTGTGGTTGTTTATATAACTGCTACTTTGTGTAAAGACTACTGGGTCTCCCTGGGATAGCTCAACTGGAGTTAAAAGGTACCGTGTCTATATCATCACCCCCTCTTTCAATGAATAACCTGCCCACTTTGTAAGATTTTATTTTTACTGTCTGACCGGTGAGCCACACAAAAGGACACTATAAATACTACATCTTATTGTAATGTGTATGGTGCTAGGACTCCTTTAGTGTACTCCCATACCTTCCAACATTTCAAATGGACAAAGAGGGACATTTTCATTCTATAGGTGTGAATGGGGTTCAGGGGGGGTGCTGTTCTGAGAAATTTTAGGTGACTTACTAGTAACAATGTAAGCAACTAAAATGTAATTTGGAACATGAACAATGTATCTAATTTACACTGACTGGTTTCCAAATACATTTATTGTAATTTTGACACTATAGTCACCAGAACAACAAGCTTAATGTAGTGGTTGCATGTCTTTGCATGCTGTAGTAGTGTTTGTTACCTAGAAACACCTCTAGTGGCCGTCACTCAAACAGCCACTAGAGGTGCTTCCTGGGTCAGTGCATTGCTGCATTGGATTGTCTATTCTGATGATCTCAACTAAGGACGCAAGCAGGCCAGAGTCAGCACCAGCAGACCCTCACTGCTCTGGACTAAAGGTACGCTTTAACCCTATTTAAGGAGAGCAACAATATTGGGTCAGGAATACATGTTTGTATTCCTGATTCTATAGTGTTCCTTTAAAGACACATTACTGGGAGTATTATTGCTGTGTAGCTCTGTTATACACTCAGACACATTACTGGGAGTATTATTGCTGTGGAGCTCTGTTATACACTCAGACACATTGCTGGGAGTATTATTGCTGTGGAGATCTATTATACACTCAGACACATTACTGGGAGTATTATTGCTGTGGGGCTCTGTTATACACTCAGACACATTACTGGGAGTATTATTGCTGTGGGGCTCTGTTATACACTCAGACACATTACTGGGAGTATTATTGCTGTGGAGCTCTGTTATACACTCAGACGCATTACTGGGAGTATTATTGCTGTGGAGCTCTGTTATACACTCAGACACATTACTGGGAGTATTATTGCTGTGGAGCTCTGTTATACACTCAGACACATTACTGGGAGTATTATTGATGTGGAGCTCTGTTATACACTCAGACACATTACTGGGAGTATTATTGCTGTGGAGCTCTGTTATACACTCAGACACATTACTGTGAGTATTATTGCTGTGGAGCTCTGTTATACACTCAGACACATTACTGGGAGTATTATTGCTGTGGAGCTGTTATACACTCAGATACACCAACAACATGGAGGTCCTAAAAAGGAGGTACATTAGGATAGAAAAGCTTAACCGAGGTATTTTGACCCACAATAGGGACTGTACCTTGTAGATCAGGAAACTTGTGAGGTATGCTACTTCCTCCAGTGTTTGCACATCCTCATTTTCTGTCCAGAGTTATATGGCAATAAAAGACTGGGGGCTGAAATAGAAGAAAATAGATTGACACAAGCTGGTAGAATTGCATCTAAAGACTTGTTGTATGATAACCACTATAATAAAATGTACAGGTAAAGGTGTGCAGATTGTCCCTTTAATCCATAATGTGCTCTGATTTGATAAACCATTATGAAAACATTTAACAAACACTTTTTTGCTATTTTATTACTGGCATTTATCAACCACCAGCGTTTGGTCAAAAATACAGTACAATATACACAGACCGATACAAAAGACAAAGAGGGCCCTGTCAGTGAGCTGAGATCTAGCAATTGATAGTCTTTTATACAAAATACTTGGCTACAATAAGCCAATGAGCTTACAATCTAGAGCAGGCATAGGCAACCTTCGGCACTCCAGATGTTTTGGACTACACCTACCATGATGCTTTGCCAGCATTATGGGTATTAAAGCCAGGGCCGCCAGCAGGTTGTCACGCTGATGGGGTCCATCGGTGGTCCACGTACTTAAAGCCACCCGATGGGCTCTATATCTTCAGGGGCCCGGTCAGCACTGTTGCCGTAAAATAGCGTGACCGTGCCCCTTTTAAAAAATTGCAGCTGCACCACAAGTGCTGCTGGGAGGAAGTGACGGCTGAGCAGAGACAGCATGGAGGCCTCAAAGAGGGAGTGCCACGCCGACTCCCATCAGCCCCAGCCACTCTCCTGCAAGGAAAAGGTAAGAAACAGGAGGGTGGCTTAAAAAATTAGATGTGTATGTCAGTATGCATGTATGTCAGTATGTATGTCAGAATGCATGTATGTATGTCTGTCTGTATGTATGTATGTATGTATGTCAGCATGCATATCAGCATGTATGTATGTATGTCTGTATGTATGTCTGTGTGTCAGCATGTATGTCTGTATGTCAGTATGAATGTATGTCTATATGTATGTCTGTGTCAGCATGTATGTTAGCTAGAATGTATGCATGTCAGTATGTCTGTATGTATGTATGTGTCTGTATGTCAGTATGTATGTCTGTGTGTGTCTGTGTCTGTATGTGTTAGTAGGTGTATGTCTGTGTATCTGTTTATTTGTGTATGTCTCAGTATTTGTGTGTCAGTATGTATGCATATATGTGTGTATGTCTGTTTCAGTATGTGTGTCTGTTAGTATGTATGTGTGTCAGAATGTGTGTATCTTTGTGTGTATCTGTGTCCTTTTGTATCAGTGCGTATGTTTGTGTCTGTGTGTATTCCTATGGGCTGGATTTGGAGGTGGTCCCTGTAGGCAGGCTTGGAGGCAGGCCCCCGGGGGCCAGACCCTGAGCTGAGTTAGGGGCCCCAATATTTCTCAAAGCTACCCTGGTGAGAGCATTATGGGAGATGTAGTCCTCAACATCTGGAGTGCCTTAGGTTGCCTACACCTGATCTAGAGGTTCAAATGGGGAGTTGAGGAAAAAGTTAGCAGGGGGGATTTGGAAGTGAAGGAATTACATAATAATTGTAGCCACTGGTAAGATGTGAAGGGAATGTGAAGGTAATTGAGTGGTATCTGAAGAAGGAAACGGGGTGGGTGGTTAGTGCTTAGTGGAAATTACGTTTCTCTATTTTATGTTTTTTAATTGTTGTTTTGTCTCTTGCTGGTTTTGTGGATTAAAGGTTTCTGGACAGGAGTGGAGAGACAAAGTAAGGTAAACTTTTAAGCTCGAAGAAGCAAGTAAAGGAGAAATAGAGGGGTGGGTAAAGAAAACATTTGTTTTGTACAAAGTTTAACTTCTGTAAGAAGTTTTAAAAAGTGCAAATCTGGTGATAACTGTGAGAAGTTCTGCTATAATAGAATACAGTGTAATCACAAATAAACCCCCAAAAATCTGAGAGAGAGCACACAATAAACGATTTGATAAAATATTACCATACAAAGCAACCTAAAATCAAGCATAAAAATAGCTCATGGTAGAGTATATCACAAGTAGTCATTAAAGTATAAAGTATAAATTGTGTCTTCTTGTAGTAATTCGGCTGATAAACTTCACCAGCTCGAATAATAACCTCCCTCCTCTCCCACATGGATCAGGAAGCAACACTTTAATCAGACACAATAAAATATTAGTAATAAAAGCATAAAGTCCGTGCACATCACGTTTCAACCTGATTGGTCTTCTTCAAAATGAAAGAAACTCCCACATCATCCTTTTTATATAGTCCTTCCAGTAATTGCGGTGTCTTCATCTTTCCTGTAATATACTGGACCTTCCATCTGCATTATCGATATGATGTTATCATTGTGATCCAGTGTGGGGGCCATATCATATCCAGTTCCTGATAGTATTGTTAATTTTACTTATGGGTAAACATCCTTTTTGCATATATATGTTAACGGTTTGGTTTACCCATTATTCCTTTATATCGGGCAGTCTCTGTGGGCACTTCAAAAACATGCTGTTTATGGTACATAATCTGAAGATTAAAAATTATTCAACATCCTTTAAATTGATCAAATACCTCATTAACACCCATATCAACAGTTGCAGGAGAGTAATCGGGGTGTGGGGACAGTTTAATTGATATGCTTTCCTAAAGAAGTACGTAAATTTGCGTGTCATCCACATAGAAATGATACTGGAAGCCGAATGAGCAGATGCCGAATGAGCAGATGAGGTTACCTAGTGAGGCAGTATAGATTGAGAACAGTAGGGGACCAAGGACAGACCCTCGGGGAACACCAACAGAGAGGGATTGGGGAGAAGAGGAAGAGCCAGAGAAAGAAACCCTGAAAGAGCCCTGGGAGAGGTAGGAAGAGCATCAGGAGAGAGTGGTTCCAATCAGTAGCTATTAGGTAGCTATTTAGAAAAACGAATGATGCTAAATTGTCATTTTGTTTTCTTAATCATTTGTTTTCTGAGTATGATAAAATGTCACAGTGTTCAGATTTGTATCTATTTACTCTCACCACCTTTTTATTTCAGGTAAAAGAAGAATATCTCTTAATCCTCTGCTTGTTTGCTTCTGTCTGCATGATATCAAACGCACACGGTAAGAAATAGGAACAATGCAAATATTGTAATTTTTATAAAGATGTTTCTAAAGTATATAGGATGTTAATCGTTGTACTCCCTTTTCATTTCTATAGCGTTTGCACCTCTGAAATGCCCCCATTTATTTGTTAGCGTTACTATTTATGTTACCCACTAACGTGCCTGGTGGGAGGTCAACTGAATCTAAGATATTAAAATCTAAAAAATGTTTGTTCTTGGTCAGTGGCGGCTCTAGACTTGGCGAGGCCTTAGGCGAGACTCATACATGAGGCCCCCACTAACACCATTATTGAAAAAATAGCAGTTGATTTGTGTGTATACAGGGCCGTCTTTAATTTTGATTGGACCCTGGGCAAGCATTTACTTGGGCCCCCCTGACTACATATAGACACGCACAAATACACTACCTGACACACACTGACCGCATATAGATACACACAAGAACATACAGATACACACAGACTACATATAGATACACTAACACACACATAGACACACACAGATACAAACACTGGCATACATGCAGATACAAAGGTACACACACTGACTTCATATAGATACACCGACACACATACAGACACACAGATACACAACCTGACACACATGCAGATATACAGATACAAACACTGACACATACAGATACACACACAAACACAAATGGACAACATACAGATACACATTCTGACAGACGTACTGACACAGACAGCCATACTGAAACACACATACACAAAGACATACTGAACCACACAGACACTGACGGACTCACGCACACAGACATACAGATACACTGACAGACATACTGGCACATATACACACAGACAGATGGACATCCTGAAACACACATACACTGACAGACATATTGACAAACACAGACATACAGAACCACACGGACACTGACAGACTCACACGTAGACATACAGACATTCTGGCACACATACAGACAGACATACTGAAACACACATACAGACATACAGACACACTAACAGACTCACACACACACAGACATACTGACAGACTCTCACACACACACAGACATACTGACACACTGACAGACTCACACACACACACAGACATACTGACAGACATACACACATACACTGACAGACATGCACACATACATACATACTGAAGCACACAGACACTGACAGACTCACACACACAGACATACAGATACACTGACAGACATACTGGCACACTAACACATACACACACACTCAGACACTCATGCAAAATTTCATAACCACAGTGTGACGGGGCTGACAGTGTGAGGTGGGTTGACATAGTGTTAAGGGCTGACAGTGTGAGGTGGGGTGACAGTGTTAGGGGCTGACAATGTGAGGTGGGGTGACAGGGTGAGAGGGGTGGTGACATAATGTGAGGTGGAGTGACATGGTGAGAGGGGATGACATAGTGTTAGGGGCTTACAATGTGAGGTGGAGTGACAGGGTGAGATGGGATGACAGTGTTAGGGGCTGACAATGTGAGGTGGGGTGACAGGCTGAGAGGGGGGGCATATTGTTTGGGGAGTGGCAGGGTGAGGTGACAGAGTTAGGGGGTTGACATAGTGTGGGGGGTCACAGGGTGGGTGACAGAGTCAGAGGTGGGGTGACAGTGTGAGGGGGTGACAGGTGGGGTGAGAAAGGGGTGACAGGTGAGGTGGCAGGGTGAGAGGGAGGTAAAAGGGTGAGGGGGTGACAGGTGGGGTGATAAGGTGAGAGGGAGGTGGCAGGGTGAGGGGGGTGACAGGTGGGGTGACAGATGGTTTTGCTGGGTGACAGGTGGGGTGACAGGGTGAGAGAGGGGTGACAGGTGGGGTGGCAGGGTGAGAGGGGGTGACAGGTGGGGTGACCGGGTGAGAGAAGGGTGACAGGTGGGGTGGTTGCAGGGTGCGGGGTGTGACAGGGTGAGGGGGGGTGACAGGTGGGGTGGTAGGGTGAGGGGGGTGACAGGGTGAGGTGACAGAGTAAGGGGGTGACAGTGGGGGGGTCACAGGGTGGGTGACAGAGTAAGAGGGGGGTGACATGGTGAAAGGAGGTGACAGGGGGTGGCATGGTGAGAGGGGGGTGATAGGTGGGGTGACAGATGGGGTGGCAGGGTGAGGGGGGTGACAATGTGAGTGGGTGACAGGTGGGTGGCAGGGGGAGGGAGGTGACAGTGTGATAGGTGGGGGGGCAGGTGGTGTGACTGGGTTAGGGGGTGACAGGTGGGGTGGCAGGGTGAGAGAGGGTGACAGGTGTGTGGCAGGGGGAGGGAGGTGACAGTGTGACAGGTGGGGTGGCAGGTGGTGTGACTGGGTGGGGAGAGTGACAGGTGGGGTGGCTGAGTGAGGGGGGGTGACAGGTGGGGTGGCTGCATGACAGATGGGGTGACTGGGTGAGGGGGTGGCAGGGTGGCAGATAGGGCGACAGGGTGAGGGGGTGGCAGATGGGGTGACAGGTGGGGTGGCAGGGTCACAGATGTGGTGACTGGGTGAGGGGGTGGCAGATGGGGTGACAGGGTGAGGGGTGGCAGATGGGGTGACAGGGTGAGGGGGTGGCAGGGTGAGGGGGTGACATGTGGGGTGGCAGGGTGACAGATGTGGTGACTGAGTGAGGGGGGTGACAGGTGGGGTGGCAGAGTGGCAAAGGGGTTGACAGGGTGAGGGGGTGACAGGTGGGGTGGCAAATGGGGTGACAGGTGGGGTGGCAGGGTGACAGATTGGGTGACAGGTGGGGTGGCAGGGTGACAGATGGGGTGACTGGGTGGCAGATGGGGTGACAGGGTGGCAGGTGGGGTGGCAGGGTGACAGATTGGGTGAGGGGGGTGGCAGAAAGGGGTGGCAGATGGGGTGACAGGGTGAGGGGGGTGACAGATGGGGTGACATGGTGAGGGGGTGACATGTGGGGTGGCAGGGTGACAGATGGGGTGACGGGGTGACTGGGTGAGGGGGTGACAGGTGGGGTGGCAGATGGGGTGACAGGGTGAGGGGGGTGACAGGTGGGGTGGCAGGGTGGCAGATGGGGTTACAGGGTGGGTGGCAGGTTGACAGGTACCTTTTTCCCTGGTGGTCCAGTGGTGGCAGACTCCCTGGTGGTCCAGTGGGCTCTCCGATCTGCAGCTCTGCCGGATGCAGAGCTGCAGACCACATGGTGAAGGTCTCGCGATCTTCAGTCAGAGCGTTGCCGTGGCAACCCGCGGCAACACTCTGATTGGCTAGAAATCGCGAGACACTTCAGTCTGCAGCTCACACCCAGCGGAGATGCAGACTAAAGGCTGGCTCTCCTGGGCAGACTGACAGGAGGGGCCTCGCACCCGGCGGCATACAGGGGAAGCCGCCGGGCCCCCTCCTGTGTCGGGTCCTCAAGGACCCGACATGTCAGTCTGCCCTATGGCGGTTTAGGCGGCCGCGAGGCCCCACACAGCGCGAGGCCTTAGGCGGCCGCCTAAACCGCCTAATTAGAGAGCCGCCTCTGTTCTTGGTTCTGGTACATAAGAGATGTACTTCTAGTATGGGAGAGTGATATGACCTCTTTTCATCATTGGATCCATATTCTAAATGAGAATGACATTGGATTGAAACTAACTTCAGTCACTCTTTTTAGATCTAGAAATCTGTATTAATGACCAATATAGAATGATGACCAAATTGTAACATAAGGGTATGGCTACAAATTGCTTCCTAAACTGGCAAAGTCATCATCCCCTCGCATTAAGAAGGGGCATTGCATGTGGCCAGTATCTTTATGATTGGAGCAGAGATGAAATTTTTTTTTTAGCATCTATTCTGAAATATTTTTAAAAAATGTAAAGGCTATCCCAGGAGAATATTAAAAGGAGCAATATACAATAGAGATGGTGTGGTGTAAGGAAAAACAACAGTCGAAAGTGGATGTAGCATTGTACAATAGTACTCCACAGATAAATAACACTTCAAATGTTAAATAGCTCACAGTAAATAGAAGATATGTTGGTCTTCCTATTGTACTGGTGTTACAAATATCAGCAATGGATGGTAGAGAAGTACAATCTTGATATCCTTTTGATAGCTTAAGACATGAAAACAACATACATAGCGTAAACCCATTAAACAACCAGATGAGGTTAAACATATTGCACTTACAAACATACATGACACAGAATGTGGCAGTGAAAGCCCAAAACAGGTCCCAAAGTTCAAATTCAGTGGGAAGCTGTTTCCAACGGTAGTACAACATATACCAAAAACACAGCAAAAAAGTGTAGTGAAAACCTCCAATATCACCCACACAATGGTTAACCGTGTAAACACTGTTACAGTATTATATACAATATACAAGAGAGATGGTGTGGTGAATACGTGATGCATTAGGAATATGTTGCATAAAAAATGCAATACAGGATCAATACTTACTTCAGACTGTTGGGTGTGACAGTACATTCTACCACGACAGCCAGACGGCCTTCTAATCTGTCAGATCTTTTGGTCCATAGTCAACTGTCTCCCCAACAACCACCTGGCTGAAACCACTCAGAGGAGTTTACAGATGTGACAAGTGTAAGGCTTGCCAATTTATCAAACTAACAAACCGAGTAACAAGTAGAATGGGCAAAAAGTCAAGATCATCTTTATCATTTGCTCTTCCACATTTAGTGTGTTTTTAATGACCTGAACATGCCATCTCTATTACATTGGGAAAATGTTTCAATAATTCCATCATCGGATCTTGCAGCGTGTGAACTTGGTGTTGACAGGGCTAGAAACCCCTGTTTCCCATCACGTATGTCCTTTCCACGATGGGAATCCATCCCACCTACCTTTTCAAATAAATTTACATTCACCAAAAGGGAGTCACAACAGAATATCGTTACAATGTGAATCCCACTGGATTTATGAATACAAAACTAGGCTAAACGAGGAATTTAATTACACTACCTCAATTATGTAATCTATTCTAGGTATTCCCTACATTGTATATTCTATATTTTGGCGTAACCTTCAATAAGTAACTAAGGTCTCACCTTAATATTGTTGGATAATTTTTCCAAATGATTTAACATTTTTGCATAAACTTTTATTTATATATATATATATATATATATATATATATATATATTAAATATACAAAATATATCAATATATCAAAAATATCCAATTATTACAAGTTAAAATTTTTTTAATAATATTAAATCATTTTTAAAGTTTATTAAAAAATGTGTAACCATTTGGAGATTGTATTCAACAATATCAAATGCAGGCTTAAATTCCTTTTTAATTTGAAATTATTTTTAACTCTTTATCTTTTGTAGAAAAATATTCTTTGCATTAGTTTGTAGTAATGTATTTGCAGTTATAATTATCTTTCACTTTAGTAATAGGTTTCCCCCCTCTCTCGAAGTCGTTACTACCAGTTCTCTTATGGTCCATGAAGTGCAGGTTTGATGTCACCGTATGTGTACCAACTTACATTACCTACTTACCTTCTTTTGTGTGACTGGGTGAAGATGTCCATTTTCTGGCTACATAGTGACTTCTAGTGATTTTTATTTGAGACAAGCACATTTTTAATAAGAATCGAGCAGTTTAACCCCTTAAGGACACATGACATGTCTGACACGTCATGATTCCCTTTTATTCCAGAAGTTTGGTCCTTAAGGGGTTAAACTAACATGGTAAATGCCGAAAGCTGACACATTCTTGTGATTTTTCTCCAAAGTGGAACTTTTTAAGTATTTTAAATAAAAGTAAAGTTTTACTATTATCCACTATCCCCTTTATACCCATTTAATGGTGCAGTTATAATTATAATTTATTGCATTTCACTGTATGGCTTTTACATTCTTTTTTATCTCTCTTTACTTTTCAATAATGCAGACTTGTATTTTTATTTGCAGTTGATGTGCTAACCGAAAATCCCAAGCCAGTGAAAGTGGGTGAAAAGGTAACTTTAACTTGCACGCTGCAAAAAAAGGATTATAAAGCTAGGTTAGTAACATGGAAAAGGACTATAAAAGACAAAGATGTCACTCTGGGCACGTTCTCTGCTGTGAATAGAGAAATGATCGTAAATCAGTATAAAGACATTTTGAGTATCACCACTCCAGGCCTTTATAGCACGGCCATCACAATATGGAAAGCCACACTCGGTGATGAAGGAAATTACAAATGCCTTTTCAGTGTTTTTGGAGCTTCATTAATGGAGAAAAACATCTTTCTTTCTGTGTACGGTAAGAAATGTTCCATTTTTAAAAACGTACTTTATATAAGATTTCCTAGAGAGATACGTATAGCACTTCTCACATCACTATTACATTAATTGGGAATTAATGTGTTTATTTTTTACAATATAATTTGATCCTGACAATAAATCCATGCAGTGCATATTCCTCCAGCCAAGGTGGCAACGTTTTTTATGTGGCAGAACAAAAACTCAGAGAGACACAGAGGACCAGTGACATCATAAATTACAAATATGGAATTGTTTTGTTTCTAGAACCCCCTCTACGGCATTACGTTTTCCTTATGCATGTTTCACTGTTGTGTATTTTTAATGTTTGGTATATATTTTTTTAAAATAGCAACTAGACATCTATTGCTTCCCAGTCACTATTAAAATAAAGCGGAACCTGACACTGGGGGCTCAACATTGAATAATTAGGGATGAAAAAGTAATTGTTCAGCCCTTTCCCCCCCCCAATGAACAGCAGTTGGGGGCTCAATTAATTAGAAACTGCCCCCCCACCCGCCCCATGGCAGGTATGGACTGTAATATAATAAACAGAGGGACATAGTGTTCCTTCAGTCCCCAGTTGATGGGTGGAATATAAATAATCATGGAAGGGAAGCATCCTCCAGCCCCCACCGATGGGTGGCACATGGGGGCTATTTTAAAATGAATACAGAGGTAGACATGTTATTATCAATCCCCTTACAATAAAGGTTGGACATGCCATTTCCCACCCCCAAAAGGTAAGCCCACTATATAGCCCCCTGGATCTCCCTGGGAGGCTAGGAGTCCCCAAGCTCCTAGCAATGCCCTGACAATTAAAAAAAAAATCTGCATACCTACCTCACCGTAATAATTGTGAGGTGGACAACTTAAATAAAATACTTGTAAAATAAAAGGTAATACTTGACATCAGTCTTCTTTCTTCTTAAATCTTTATTACAGCCCCACTAACAGCTAAATAAATATCTATTAATTACTATTAAACCCCCCCCCAAAAAAAACGAATAAGCAAAAAACAAAACAAAATGCATAAACATTAAGACAAGTCTCACTTTTCTTTAACATCACACTCCTTTTGAACCTTTCTAGCAATCCTTCATTACACTAATGAGGGTATCGAATTGACCCCCATACAGCACTGCATTTTTTCTGCAAGCTAACAAGGCATTTGCAAAAACACCACCCCAAATGCCTCTGCAGATGTCTTGTTAGTTTTGTGTCATCGGGGGCCCAAGAGCTGGCCAGTTGGCCACCTTATGCCCCCTGCCCGAGGTGGGCGGCCATGTGTATTGCAGGTGGGCGGCGAGGGAGATCTCATCTCTGTGCTCTTCTTGCTCACTTGCTCCTGCTGGATTGGGCCTGCTTGCCTGCTTGAACTCCAAGACAGGATCTGCACTGGACCCAAGTGAAAAAAAATCCACTCCATCTCTCCCAAAGGTAGGGAGGCTGAGTGAACTTATAATTTGTAAGTGTCTGAGAAAATGTGTGTGTGTCTGTCTGTCAGTGAATGTGTGTGTCTGTGAGTGTGTGTCTATTAGTGAGAGTGTGTGTGTGCATCTCTTGTCTGTCAGTGAATGTGTCTGTCCATGGATGTGTGTGTCTGTCAGTGAATGTGTGTGTGTATGCTGGTAGATGTCTGTCAGTGAGTGTGTGTAACTGAGTAAGTGTGTGGCTGTCAATGTCTGGCTGCCAATGAATGTGTGTGTGGCTGTCAGTGTCTATCTGTCAGTGAGTGCATGTGTCTATAAGTGAATGTATATGTGTATGTCAGTGTGTGCTTGTCAGTGAGTGTATCTGAGTGAGTGTGTTTGTCAATGAGTATGTGTCTGAGTGAGTAAGTGTCTGTCTGTCTGTCAGTGAATGTATGTGTGTCTGTGAGTGTGTATGTCTGAGTGAGTGGCTATCAGTGAGTGTGTTTGTGTGTGTGTGTCTGTCAGTGTGTCAAATCAGTGAGGATGTGCGTGTGTCTTTTAGTGTGTGTCATAGTGTGTCTGTCAGCAAGTGTATATCAGTGTATGTGTGTGAGGGCGTGTGATGGCCAATCAAAGTGCGTGCAGGTTTTAAGCAGGAAAAGGTGCTGCCTTAAAAGGATGGGGTAAGGCAAATTCAGATTAGAGGGACAGCACAAAACTAAAATACACCACTGCCCCATAAGATTTTTCTAACTTCTTGTCTACAGGCTGCTAATGCAAAAGGCATCTATCAACAACTTGTCAAATCTGATGAGGCATTTTTTTGAAATGGCATTAAATCAACTCACTCAATATTTTTAATTTAATATTTAGGTATCAGCTTTAGTTTTCAACAGTTGTAAGATTGTGATAAGCCTTTAACGGCAGTAATTAAATCAATCTGAACCATTACATGACTTGTAAGAGAGCTGATAGACTGACAGTTACAGTGCCCAGTTCTAATTAAATGGAGGTCATAGATAGATGCATACATACATAGATGTAAAGGTATGTTTGTAATGTAGGGATGGATTGAAAAAACCCATACAAATAGGACACAGGTTTGATGGTAAAACATAAAAAGTGCTTTTTTAATTTGTAATATAATTTTTTTCTGTCATAGACAGGCTACTCCAAATTCTGTTTCATTAATATCTGTTAAAATTCTGGAGCCACAGATGGGTTTGATAGCAGCAGTCATCTTGTTGTAACACAGAATATTTATTTTATGTTATAGAGCCTGTAAAAGGATCACTAACAAAATACAACGAGACATCTAACTCCTTCACGGTTATGTGTGTCACATCTAGTTGGCCTGTTGCGGAAGTATCTTGGTTTGGAGTAGGAACGAATAATAAAAATGGAACCCACATGGAGGCAACAAACGGAACAGCAACTCTTACAAAATGGATAGTTCTGGACGCTAAAAGCAAAAGTGAAGTAACCGAAAAACTAGAGTGCAGAGTCCATCATATGGGGAATAATACCATATTTAAACTACCACGTAAGTCCTTCACTGTTTGTCTCAATGAATTAAATTGATGTAAAAAGTCTATCACAGGGATAACGTCCCTTTTGGATACAACCCGTCCCCCACACCAGTCACCTGTTGTTCTCAACATATCACAAGCATGCCCCCACCAGTCCCAGTTCCTCACTATATTGCTGTATTGCTTTCATTAATTCGATACTTCAAGTTTGTAAACTTGACCAAAAAATGCAGATGCAAGAAATGATATAGACTGAGTTAGCTTGATATTTTAACTTCCCATGGGTCTTTTATCAATTGGTATTTCGGGTGGTATTTTGTGTATCGATCATTCTCGCATCCTCTGCCAGAGGCCTATGAGTCTGAGGGTTCTATGCAGACACTCTTAGACACTCTTCTGTACAGATATCTCAGATGTCCCACCTGGAATCTGCTGAAGCCACTCTTCCAACTTGGGGTTTACAGCCCGAGTGCTCCCATCACAACTACTTCTACCTTCACTTTTGACATCCTTTCTAGCTCCTCTTTCAGTCCGTGGTATTTTTCCACCTTCTTGTGTACCGTCTACTTGGTGTTATAGTTACTGGGTATTGCAACATCCACCGCCACTGTAGTCATCTGTTTCTTGTCTACCACCATGATGTTGGGTTGGTTGGCCAGGGCATGCTTGTCTATCTGGGTATGGAAGTTCCACAGGATCTTAGATTATTTTCAACTACCCTTTCTCTTATTTCCCATCAAAATTTAAGCAGGTCCATCTAATATTCTGTGCAGATATTTTGGTATACAATCCCAGCATTTGTTTGTGCTTCTCAGTGTATTCTGTTCCTGCTAACACCTTGCACCTGGCTGCTGTGTTCTGTATTTTCTCTGAGGCCATTTAGTACAGAGTGCACCTTGGGTCTTGTCTGGAGTGGTAGACCCCCACTTCTGTTGACTGTTCCTATGCTGCAAGTATTACTGCCTTAGTGCTGTCTTACAGTGTGTGTATGTGTATATATATATACTTGCTTACTGTTACTTTAAAGGACAAATGTCACTTAAGGAGTTTTTTTCTATCTAATAATCCTTTCCTCAGGTGTGAAAACAGAGTAGATTTTTTTGATAAATTAAGTGTATGTACCTTGACAGGATATAACGATTCTTCAGCCATATATATGAACCTTGGGTCAGACAGGTTGACAGTTAGTCTCTATGGTCTGTGGTTCTGTGCAGGTAGGTAAGACCATAGAGACTAACTGTCAATTTTCCAAAATTGACTGACCCAAGATGCATGTATATGGCTGAATAATCCTTTCACCTACTAAAGGTAGGGATGAGGTTTTCTCTCTCTCTCTCTCTCTTTTTTTTTTTTTTTACTTGAATTTCTATACCTATATCCTGAATGTAAAGGATATGCCCAGAATGAACCTAACCTAAGTCATCCAAAAGTACAAGATGAAGGACAGTGACGTATTACCAGTCCGTAGAGTGGCTGGGCTTAATGCTGAACTTTAAGAAAGTGAAATAGAACTAGAATAGACAGATAACGAGCAGCGGTCAAAGAATACGAGAAACGAAGCCAAGTCAGGGATATCAGAAGACAGGAATTTCAAGAACAAGCCAATTCAATAAAGATAATAAATAGAAAATCAAGAATATAAATGCGTTATTGGGATAACAGGAAACCCACAACAGGATGTTGTGCTCCAGAGCATTAGCGGTTTTATAGATACTGACCCCTGTTTATTGCTTTGCATCATATTTGCATTTACAGAACGTACTTGTGGATAGTCACCAGCATCACACAAGCTTCCCCCAGTGTTACACTTATGACACATACATGCACTTGAATAGCCGGACGTGGTATGGCAGGGTCCTGCAGCAAAAATATTGCGAGAATGACGCAAATATGGATACCCTGGTTCCTTGTTGTTTTCATTATACTTTTATTATACTGAATCTGTGACCAGTCAACCCCCATCCCTTCACACTGTATGGGGAGGTATTTTACAGGGTGAGCACTCATGGTAAGTCTGGTCTCTCTGTGTTAATAAAATTTAAATCGAGGTAAAACGAATCAGTAGCCAGTTACCTACCTTGGTCGAAGAGCCACGAGGAGGAGAGACAGATCCACAGGGAGACACAGATAGGGTAGGCATTTACCACAAGCACAAGCTCTGAATATTTGGGTGTGGTTTGTGGTGGGTCTAAATAACCCAATTGTCACTATTTTAGTACATTTTATTGTATGGGATTTATATCCTTTTATTTTTTTAATAATGCAGACCAATATTTTTATTCGCAGATGTGCTAGCTGAAAATCCAAAGCCAGTGAAAGTGGGTGAAAAGGTAACCTTAACATGCACGCTGCAAGCATCTGATTATAAAGCTAGACTTGTAACATGGAAAAGGACTATAAAAGACAAAGATGTCACTCTGGGCACGTTCTCTGCTGTGAATAGAGAAATGATTGTAAATCAGTATAAAGACATTTTGAATATCACCACTCCAGGCCTTTATAGCACGGCCATCACAATATGGAAAGCCACAACCAGTGATGAAGGAAATTACAAATGCCTTTTCAGTATCGTTGGAAATCCATCATTAGAAAAACAAATTTTTGTTTCTGTGTACGGTAAGAAATGTTCCTTTTCCAATCTTACTTTGTAGAGGATTTCCTAGAGAGATTATTATAGCACGTTTTACATCAGTATTACATTCATGGTTGGAAGGATTGGAAATGAATGCATGTTTTTTCCAGCCTAATTCTATCTTGACATTCGTAGCCGTAGGACAATAAAACCATGACTTGTGTGACAAAACAGAAACTCAGAGAACCAGAGATCTCAAATTACTAATGTTTACTTAATATCTGTTTCGTTCTAGGACCCCTTCTGTTACAATATTTTCTGTTCACAGTTATGTATTTTTTATATGTGATTTAAATCTTAAAAAGTTTTGTTCCATTAGATACATATTTAGATATTTAAACCCTCTTAAATACCTGGAACCAAAACTTGATTTTACATTCAAACACATCTTCATGTAACAGATTTATGTTTCTAGTTTGGAAAGACTAGATGGGCCAAATGGTTCTTATTATCTGCCGTCACATTCTACGTTTCTATGTTTTAATATTTTTATTACATTTTTTAAATTATAGAGCCTGTGAAGGGATCGCTAACGAAATACAATGAAACAACTGATTCCTTCATGGCTATGTGTGTTACATCTAGTTGGCCTGTTGCCGAAGTATCTTGGTTTGGAGTGGGAATGAACAATAAAAATGGCACCCACATGGAGACAATAAATGGAACAGCAACTCTTACAAACTGGATAGTTCTGGACACTAAAAACAAAGGAAAACTGGAGTGCAGAGTCCATCATATGGGGAATATTAACACATTTAAACTACCACGTAAGTCCTTTACTATATGTCTTTAGTTGTTAATTAATATCTAAGAAACATTCTTTCTATGAAAATATCCCAGCTATATCACTATATAGAACTTGGTGTGAAACATAAGGGATTTTATTATCTTTGTAGGAGTTGGATATTTTTCTTTCCACCTTGACTATATATTACACAGTCAGTTTTCCTCTCCACCATGTCTTCAGAACAATTTGGTGGTGTTTGTAGTTCTATACCGTGTAACAGGATCTATAAAGACCAGATTATTTATGAAACCACTTCTCGCTTGTGTAGTGTTTACTTTTATTTAGTTTGCATGTTTTGCTGTGAGAGGCATCTTGAAGGGCTTCGCTTTTATCTAAGACAGGCAACTCTGATGTGGACTCTGTTAGCCTGCTACTGCCAGTCCAGGGAATTTATTCCCTATAAGTAGTGATTTTTTTTTTTTAAAGCTGTTCTGTTGCTACTTATTACGGCTAATGCAAATAATAGGCAGCAATATCGAGAGCAAATAAAAAATGTCTTCTCTTCCTTATATTCTCCAACGTGTGGCTATAAAATGCATGCAACAACATACAACATACAGGGTTTGTGGGTCCCAATGTAGCAGTCTATGTGTTTCGCACCTCAGACTCTGGTTAAATGACTGGTTAAAGTGCTTATGGACAAAACATGTAGACTACGGCTGCATTGGTAATCCGCAAAACCTGGTATGATGTATGTTACTACATGTGCTACACGTGGAAGAATAAAGGAAGGATATAATTTAGTATTTTGCCTTAATATTGCTGAATAGTGATGCACCGAACTGTTCGCTGGCGAATAGTTCCTGGCGAACATATCGTGTTCGCGTTCGCCACGGCGGGCGAACACATGCGCGGTTCGATCGGCCCCCTATTCGTCATCATTGACTGAACTTTGACCCTGTGCCCCACAGTCAGCAGACACATTCCAGCCAATCAGCAGCAGACCCTCCCTTCCAGACCCTCCCACCTCCTGTACAGCATCCATTTTAGATTCATTCTGAAGCTGCATTCTTAGACAGAGGAGGGAAAGTGTAGCTGCTGCTCATTTGATAGGGAAATGTATAGCTAGGCTAGTGTATTCAGTGTCCACTACAGTCCTGAAGGACTCATCTGATCTCTGCTGTAAGGACAGCACCCCAACAAGCCCTTTTTAGGGCTAGAACATCAGTCTGCTTTTTTTTTGTGTGTGTAATCTAATTGCAGTTGCCTGCCTGCCTGCCAGCTTCTGTGTCAGGCTCACAGTGGATACTGTGCCCACTTGCCCAGTGCCACCACTCATATCTGGTGTCACAATAGCGTGCATTTAAAAACAAAAAACTTTTTTCACTGTTATAGATTGTATAGCAGTTAGTTGTCGGCAAGCGTCTGTGTGTCAGGCCAACAGCGTGTACTCTGCCAGTGTGCACAGTGCCACTCATATCTGGTGGCACAATAGCGTGCATTTAAAAACCCACAAACTTTTTTCACTGTAATAGATTGAATAGCAGTTAGTTGTCTGCAAGCGTCTGTGTGTCATGCTCACAGTGGATACTGTGCCCACTTGCCCAGTGCCACCACTCATATCTGGTGTCACAATAGCGTGCATTTAAAAACAAAAAACTTTTTTCACTGTTATAGATAGAATAGCAGTTAGTTGTCTGCAAGCGTCTGTGTGTCAGGCCAACAGCGTGTACTCTGCCAACCTCTGCCAGTGCACATCGCCACTCATATCTGGTGTCACAATAGCGTGCATTTAAAAACCCACAAACTTTTTTCACTGTAATAGATTGAATAGCAGTTAGTTGTCTGCAAGCGTCTGTGTGTCAGGCTCACAGTGGATACTGTGCCCACTTGCCCAGTGCCACCACTCATATCTGGTGTCACAATAGCTTGCATTTAAAAACGAAAACATTTTTTCACTGTTATAGATTGAATAGCAGTTAGTTGTCTGCAAGCGTCTGTGTGTCAGGCCAACAGCGTGTACTCTGCCAGTGTGCACAGGCAGATGCAGGCCACCCCGCAGGGGCCATCGTGGTCATGGTGCTGTGATTCTCTTTTGCCCTAGAATAATGCCCAGTTTTCAGAGGCCACGTACCCTGAACATGAAAAGTTCTGAGGACATAGTTGACTGTCTAACACAGGACACCCAATCTTCTACAGCTTCCGCTCGGAACCTTGACGCACCATCCTCCTCCAGCTTAGCTTCGGGCACCTTTCAAGATACCACTCACCCGCCTGCCGCCACCACCAACACTAGCACCACAGCCGCTTCACTTGGTATGTCAGAGGAGTTATTTACACATCCGTTTGAAGAAATGAGTGTTGCGCAACCATTATTGCCAGAGGATGTTGTACCCGCTGCTGCTTCCTTTGCTGAGTTGTCAGATACAAGTGAAGCGGTTGATGATGACGATGCGTCCATGGATGTCACGTGGGTGCCTGCTCGGCAAGAAGAAGAACAGGGCGAAAGTTCAGATGGGGAGACAGAGAGGAGGAGGAGGAGACAAGTTGGAAGCAGGGGGAGGTCATCGCAAGGAGCAAGTGGCACAGTCAGACAGCATGCATCGGCACCCGGGGTCAGCCCGACAGCACGCCAATCAACGCATGCTGTGTCCACCACAAGAATGCCGTCATTGCAGAGCTCAGCAGTGTGGCATTTTTTTTGTGTGTCTGCCTCTGACAACAGTGATGCCATTTGCAACCTGTGCCAAAAGAAACTGAGTCGTGGGAAGTCCAACACCCACCTAGGTACAACTGCTTTGCGTAGACACATGATCGCACATCACAAACGCCTATGGATCAACACATGAGTACAAGCAGCACACAAACTCAAAGCCGCCATCCTCCTCCTGGTCCAGCATCTTCAGCCACGTCAACCACTGCTGTCCTCCTTGCCCCCTCTCAACCATCCGCCACTTCGTCTCTCGCCTTCAGCAGTTCCCGCTCATCTGCCCACAGTCAGGTGTCTGTCAAGGACATGTTTGAGCGTAAGAAGCCAATGTCAGAAAGTCACCCCCTTGCCAAGCATCTGACAGCTGGCTTGTCTGAACTATTAGCCCGCCAGCTTTTACCATACAAGCTGGTGGAGTCTGAGGCGTTAAAAAAATTTGTGGCTATTGGGATACCGCAGTGGAAGGTACCCGGACGAAATTTCTTTGCACAAAAGGCAATCCCCAACCTGTACTCGATTGTGCAAAAGGAAGTAATTACATGTCTGGCACACAGTGTTGGGGCAAGGGTCCATCTGACCACTGATACCTGGTCTGCAAAGCATGGTCAGGGCAGGTATATCACCTACACTGCGCATTGGATAAACCTGCTGACGGCTGCCAAGCATGGAATGCATGGCTCTGCCGAGGAGTTGGTGACACCGCCACGACTTGCAGGCAGGCCTGCTGCCACCTCCTCTACTCCTCCTACTCCATCCTCTTCCATAACCTCCTTAGCTGAGTCCTCTTCTGCTGCTGCATCTTGCTCCACATCAACGGCACCCCCCCAGCTCCCCAGGTACTATTCCACATCCCGGATACGGCAGTGTCACGCCGTCTTGGGTTTAACTTGCTTGAAAGCATAGAGTCACACCGGACAAGCACTCCTGTCCGCCCTGAACGCACAGGTGGAAAAGTGGCTGACTCCGCAGCAACTGGATATCGGCAAAGTGGTTTGTGACAACAGAACAAATTTGTTGGCGGCATTGAAGTTGGGCAAGTTGACACATGTGCCGTGCATGGCACATGTGTGTAATCTGATCGTACAACGCTTGGTGCATAAGTACACAGGATTACAGGACGTCCTGAAGCAGGCCAGGAATGTGTGTGGCCATTTCAGGCATTCCTACATGGCCATGGCTCACTTTTCCGATATCCAGCTGCGAAACAACATGCCAGTGAGGCGCTTGATTTGCAACAGCCCGACACGTTGGAATTCAACATTCCTAATGTTCGACCGCCTGCTCCAACAAGAAAAATCTGTTAATGAATATTTGTATGACCGGGGTGCTAGGACAGCCTCTGGGGAGCTGGGATTTTTTTTGCCACGTTACTGGACGCTCATGCGCAATGGCTGTAGGCTCATGCGTCCTTTTGAGGAGGTGACAAACCTAGTGAGTTGCACCGAAGGCACCATCAGTTTTCTGATGTAGATGAGCGTGAAGAGGAAGAGGAAACGTTGTGGTCACCATCACCACCAGAAACAGCCTTATCAGCATCACTTGCTGGACCTGCGGCAACGCTGGAAGAGGATTGTGCGGAAGAGGAGTCAGAGGAGGAATGTGGCTTTGAGGAGGAGGAGGAAGACCAACCACAACAAGCATCCCAGGGTGCTCGTTGTCACCTATCTGGTACTCGTGGTGTTGTACGCGGCTGGGGGGAAGAACATACCTTCATTAAGATCACTGAGGAGGAGGAACAGGAAATGAGTAGCTCGGCATCCAACCTTGTGCAAATGGGGTCTTTCATGCTGTCGTGCCTGTTGAGGGACCCTCGTATAAAAAGGCTGAAGGAGAACGACCTGTACTGGGTGTCCACGCTACTAGACCCCCGGTATAAGCAGAAAGTGGCTGAAATGTTACCAAATTACAACAAGTCGGAAAGGATGCAGCATTTGCTAAATAAATTAAAAAGTATGCTTTACACAGCGTATAAGGGTGATGTCACAGCACAACGGGAATCTAACAGGGGAAGAGGTGAAAGTAATCCTCCTCCTCCCACGACCACGACGGCAAGGACAGGATGCGTTAAAGACGTGTTGTTGATGGAGGACATGTGGAGCTTTTTAAGTCCTACGCATCGCCACAGCCCTTTGGGATCCACCCTCAGAGAACGACTCAACCGACAGGTAGCAGACTACCTCGCCTTAACTGCAGATATCGACACTCTGAGGAGCGATGAACCCCTTGACTACTGGGTGTGCAGGCTTGACCTGTGGCCTGAGCTATCCCAATTTGCAATAGAACTTCTGGCCTGCCCCGCTTCAAGTGTCCTGTCAGAAAGGACCTTCAGTGCAGCAGAAGGTATTGTCACTGAGAAGAGAAGTCGCCTAGGTCAAAAAAGTCTAGATTACCTCCCCTTTATTAAGATGAATGAGGGATGGATCCCGAAGGGACTGACAGTGGGCGATACATTCGACTAAAAAAGGCCTGATGAGATGAGCTGCCTTGGGCTAAAAATGGTGACCCTATGTAGGAGGAACAGTCCCTATACTGCTCTGTGTCAGTGTGTATCAGGGTCCCTGAGTACAGGTGTCAATCCATATCTGCCAAGTGACCCTATGTAGGAGGAACAGTCCCTATTCTGCTCTGTGTCAGTGTGTATCAGGGTCCCTGAGGACAGGTGTCAATCCATATCTGCCAAGTGACCATATGTAGTGGGAACAGTCCCTATTCTGCTCTGTGTCAGTGTGTATCAGGGTCCCTGAGGACAGGTGTCAATCCATATCTGCCAAGTGACCCTATGTAGAGGAAACGGTCCCTATTCTGCTCTGTGTCAGTGTGTATCAGGGATCCTTAGGGTAGGTGTCAATCCATATCTGCCAAGTGACCCTATGTAGGAGGAACAGTCCCTATTCTGCTCTGTGTCAGTGTGTATCAGGGTCCCTGAGGACAGGTGTCAATCCATATCTGCCAAGTGACCCTATGTAGGAGGAACAGTCCCTATTCTGCTCTGTGTCAGTGTGTATCAGGGATCCTTAGGATATGTGTCAATCCATATCTGCCAAGTGACCCTATGTAGGAGGAACAGTCCCTATTCTGCTCTGTTTCAGTGTGTATCAGGGTCCCTGAGGACAGGTGTCAATCCATATCTGCCAAGTGACCCTATGTAGGGGGTACAGCCCATATTCTGCTCTGTGTCCGTGTGTATCAGGGATCCTTAGGATAGGTGTCAATCCATATCTGCCAAGTGACCCTATGTAGGAGGAATAGTCCCTATTCTGCTCTGTGTCAGTGTGTATCAGGGTCCCTGAGGACAGGTGTCAATCCATATCTGCCAAGTGACCCTATGTATGGGGAACAGTCCCAATTATGCTCTGTGTCAGTGTGTATCAGGGATCATAAGGATAGGTGTCAATCCATATCTGCCAAGTGACCCTATGTAGGGGGAACAGTCCCTATTCTGCTCTGTGTCAGTCTGTATCAGGGTCCCTGAGGACAGGTGTCAATCCATATCTGCCAAGTGACCCTATGTAGGAGGAACAGTCCCTATTCTGCTCTGTGTCAGTGTGTATCAGGGTCCCTGAGGACAGGTGTCAATCCATATCTGCCAAGTGACCCTATGTAGGGGGAACAGTCCCTATTCTGCTCTGTGTCAGTGTGTATCAGGTTCTCTGAGGACAGCTGTCAATCCATATCTGCCAAGCATAGGCGTGCGCACGGGGTGTGCCGGGTGTGCCTGGGCACACCCTAATCACACCTCCGTGCTGCACTGCCTCTGGGCAGACTGACATGTCGGGTCCTCGAACCGACACAGGAGGGGGCCCGGCGGCGTGCCCACAATGCCGCCAGGTGCGAGGCCCCTCCTGTCAGTCTGCCCTGACAGAGATCCGGCCTCAGTCTGCAGCTCCGCTGGGAGTGAGCTGCAGACTGAGGTGTCTCGCGATCTCCAGCCTGTAAGAGCGTTGCCGCGGCAACGCTCTGACTGGAGATCGCGAGACTCACCATGTGGTCTGCAGCTCACTCCCAGCGGAGCTGCAGACTGAAGAGAGAGGGCGCCCACTGGACCACCAGGGCAGGTATTTATAAACCCCCCTTCTACCCCCGTCACTAACTGCTCCACCACCCCCATCTACCCACTGCCCCCCCACCCCACACCCTTCTACCCCCTGTCACTCACTGCTCCCCCACCCCCATCTATTCACTGCCCCCCCACCCCCTTCTACCCCCTGTCACTCACTTCTCCCCCACCCCATCTACTCACTGCCCCCCCACCCCCTTCTACCCCCTGTCACTCACTGCTCCCCAACCCCCATCTACTCACTGCCCCCCCACCCCCTTATACCCCCTGTCACTCACTGCCCCCCACCCCATCTACTCACTGCCCCCCACCCCCTTCTACCCCCTGTCACTCACTGCTCCCCCACCCCCATCTACTCACTGCCCCCCCACCCCCTTCTACCCCCTGTCACTCACTGCCCCATCCAACCCCCTGTCACTGCCCCTACCCCCTTCCCCTCTACCCCCTGCCACTGCCCCTCTACTACCCCAACCCCTGTCACTACCCCTCCACTCCCCCACACCCCCTGTTGCTGCCCCTCTACCCCCCTAACCCCTGTCACTGCCCCTCTACCCCCCTTACCCCTGTCACTACCCCCCTACCCCCTGCCACTGCCCCTCAACCCCCCCTAACCCATGTCACTACCCCCCTACCCCCTGTCACTGCCCCTCCACTCCCCTAACCCCTGTCACTGCCCCTCTACCCCCTTAACCCCTGTCACTACACCCTGCCACTGCCCCTCCACTCCCCCACACCCCCTGTTACTGCCCCTCTACCCCCCCTAACCCCTGTCACTGCCCCTCTACCCCCTTACCCCGTCACTACCCCCTACCCCCTGCCACTGCCCCTCAACCCCCCCAACCCATGTCACTACCCCCCTACCCCCTGTCACTGCCCCTCCACTCCCCTAACCCCTGTCACTACCCCCCTACCCCTCCTAACCCTTGTAACAGCCCCTCTACCCCCTTAACCCCTGTCACTACCCCCTGCCACTGCCCCTCCACTCCCCCACACCCCCGTTACTGCCCCTCTACCCCTAACCCCTGTCACTACCCCCTACCCCCCCAACCCCTGTCACTGCCCCTCTACCCCTTAACCCCTGTCACTACCCCTGCCACTGCCCTTCCACTCCCCCACACCCCCTGTTACTGCCCCTCAACCCCTCTTACCCCTGTCAGTACCCCCCAACCCCTGTCACTGCCCCTCTACCCCCAACCCCCTGTCACTGCCCCTCCACTCACCCACACCCCCTGTTACTGCCCCTCTACCCCCTAACCCCTGTCACTACCCCTAACCCCTTACACTGCCCCTCTACCCCAACCCCTGTCACTAACCATCTACCCCTGCTACCTCCTGTCACTGCCCCTCCACCCCCCTACCCCCTGTCACCCACACAGTGCACCCCTCCCAATCATACACACTGTACCCCACACACATTGCATCCCTCACAATCACACACACTGTACCCCTCACAATTACACACACTGTACCCCTTACAATTACACACACTGTACCCTTCACAATCATACACACTGCACCCTTCACAATTACAACACACTGTACCTTTCACAAATACACACACACACTGTACCCCTCGCAATCACACAGACTGCACCCCTTACGCGCTGCACTGCTCACAATCACACACACTGCACCTATGTATATTTGTATTTGTGTGTATGCATGTATGTATATATATGTATGTGTGTGTGTATGTGTATATAAAAATACATATACACGCGGCGTGTGTTTGTGCTTTAGGGTGCACACCCTAATGCAACAGGCTGCGCACGCCTATGCTGCCAAGTGACCCTATGTAGGAGGAACAGTCCCTATTCTGCTCTGTGTCAGTGTGTATCAGGGATCATTAGGATAGGTCAATCCATATCTGCCAAGTGACCATATGTAAGGGGGAACAGTCCCTATTCTGCTCTGGGCCAGTGTGTATCAGGGATCATAAGGATAGGTGTCATTCCATATCTGCCAAGTGACCCTATGTAGGGGGAACAGTCCCTATTCTGCTCTGTGTCGTGAATCAGGGTCCCTGAGGACAGGTGTCAAGCCATATGTCAAGGTGTCAATATGTCATATGTCAGGTGTCAATCCATATCCATTGTGATTTAGGAATGTTAGATGATGTATGCCCTTTATGGATTAAAAGCAGACTCTGCATCAACTATGTAATTTTCCATGGGAGTTTTGCCATAGATCCCCCTCCGGCATGCCACAGTCCAGGTGTTAGTCCCCTTGAAACAACTTTTCCATCACTATTGTGGCCAAAAAGAGTCCCTTTGGGTTTTAAAATTCGCCTGCCCATTGAAGTCAATGGCGGTTCGCCCAACGTTTGAGGAAGTTCGCATTCGCCATTCACGAACTGAAAATTTTATGTTTGCGACATCACTATTGCTGAATGTTATTTGTATTCACTGATATAATTTGAGTGGTTGGACCACCGCGTTTTCAGCAATTATGAGATATAGGATATTCTGTTAAACTGACTGGGCAACTGCAGGACAGCTTCCTCATTTATTTAAGCATTAACTATTACTGCAGTCTCAAACAGGGATCATAGTGACCCATTTATTGTACTCTGATGGGAACAAATCTATTTTTCTGTACAATTTGTTTTTGTAAAATCTTAATGTATATATCTGATAACCAAACCCGAAATGTACTTACCTCTTGGTGGCTTCAGGGTACACATGATACCAGGGCTGGAGTTACATCTATGGTACATGTATGCACATTATTATAGGGTCCCCCGAAATAAAAGGCAGGTACCAGGAGTTTAAATAATTAAGTGGACATTGCAGGCATTAAAAAAAATATATAACAAAAACTTATATATTCAAATTTGAGAACTGCATATGTATGCATGCACATATTTTTTCTTGTAATGTATTGTGTTTGTATCTGTGACTATACTGAGTTATGCAGCTGTGTTCATGTATTCAGGGTTAAAGATAATATTATAAGCGGTAAGAGTTAAAGTTAGAGAGATGTTGATGTCACATTTAGATTACATAGGGGTGTTTTATTGTTAAAAGCTTAAGAGGGGTTATAATTGTGGTAATAGAAGTGCTTAGAATTATTGGGTTTAGATTGGGTGGGGTTAGATTTAGTACTGGGGTACATTGCGTATTTAGTTTTATAAGTGGTGTTAAACATAGGATTAAGATATTTGCTTCAGTTCCAGGCTTTGAGTGCTTAAATTTGGGATTCAACTTTGTTTTGACTTTGTGAGGGGTAACATTTAGAGTTAAAGGGACACTCCAGGCACCCAGACCACTTCTGCTCATTGGAGTGGTCTGGGTGCCAACTCCCACTACCCTTAACCCTGCAAGTGTAATTATTGCAGTTTTTTTTAAACTGCAATAATTACCTTGCAGGGTTAAGTCCTCCCCTAGTGGCTGTCTATTAGACAGCCACTAGAGGGAACTTCCTGCTCTATAGCACAGGTTTTCTGTGCTAGAGCGTCGCTGGATGTCCTCACGCTGTGTGAGGACCTCCAGCGTCGCTCTATTCCCCATAGGGAAGCATTGAAATTCATTTTCAATGCTTTCCTATGGGGTGCGCTAATGCGCTAATGCGCATGCGCGGCATTGCCGCGCATGCGCATTAGCTCTCCTCGGCCGGCGGGCGAGATCAGTCTCGCCCACCGGCCGACGTAAGCAGAAGGAGGAGCGGCGGGGGAGGAGGAAGCAGCGGCGTGGGACATGTCACTGCCTCTGGTAAGTCACTGAAGGGGTTTTCACCCCTTCAGCAACTGGGGATTGGGGGGTGGGAGGGAGAGGGACCCTCCAGTGCCAGGAAAACGGATCGTTTTCCTGGCACTGGAGTTTCCCTTTAAGGATAAAGAGGTGTTTAGGGTACACGAATGTGGAGTTTGAAGGGTTATTTGTGAAATACTCACTCTCCTGTGAGAGAGTTGTAGTATCTATCGTACACAGTGCATCACTCGGTTCTGTCTCTAATCCTCCTGCGAGGTATTTCCTGTGTGAGTGGCTGATGGGCAGATGGAAATGGATCCCTTCCATTTCCTGTCTAGCCTCACACACATACATGTCTGGTACTTGAATTGGCACCCATCAAATTATTTTGCATTTATAAGAAGTTGCATTCCTATAATATTGACATTGATTTAATATTTTTGGATACATTTTTCAAATGATTTAAAGGGACACTATAGTCACTAGAACAACAACAGCCTATTGTATTTGTTCTGGTGAGTATAATCATTCCCTTTAGGCTTTTTCCAGTAAAAACTGTCTTTTTGGTGCAAAGGTAAGTGCACCTTCGTCAGTGGACCCGAAACGCACGTCAGGTTGTTGTGACATTTTAAATGGGCAAGTTATTTCACGTTTGTTTTTAGCTCATGTATTTACATCCAAGCACACTTTCTTGCATGATGATTTGAATCATATTACTCTGTTTCCATTATTTCCTCTACCTGTCTAGTTAGATTTGAAGATAGAGAGGCTTGTTCTATCCTACTCTATCTGTCCTGTGTTGGCTATATTTAGACTGGGTACAGCACAGGAGTTTTGTGGTCCTGGTACCTGCATCAAGCATTCGGATTATACTCATGTGAGAATAAAGGCATTCCAGGTCTCTCTTGCTCTCTGTACACTATTCAAAGGGGAGATCTGTGTATACCTAATGGCACTTTTACTCTATTAGACAATCTGTCTAGCCATAGGAACCTCTGCTTTGGTATATAATCTAATGAATTCATTCTTCTAGATTAACCCTATTTTGCACACTGCCCCTATTGGTTCATATAATAAAACTCCAGAATGTTACCTTCTTATTGTGTAGTAATATGAGGTAGAGGATAGCCTTTTTAGGCTTAGGATTTCATTATTTATTAGTATTATTTTGTTTCTCTCCCCCCGCCCCTCCCCCTCTTTTTTGTCTTGTTACATTTATTTTTCTCTTACCATAGCTGCTTATCATTCATTAAGGATACTGCTATATATCCAGGGGGCATTCTTTTCACGGTTTGTGAGATTTTGGCCTTCATTTTGTTTTGGATAAAAAATATATATTTCTGTTTCAGTGTTAATATTTCAGACCCACTCTGATTCAGAGGTATATGATATTGTACGAATTCTTTGCCCCTCAATAATTATGTTATAATAAAAGTTAAAAATAGAATTGTGTCAATATACATACATACACTGCATGGTGACCTAAAATGACCTATTTATATACCCATGTAAATAAATATTTAGAATGTCTCTGTGAGATGGAGAAGGATTGCATGATACACTTGGACATAGGTTTGCTTCTCTGACTTTGATTTCATATTGTTTGATAAGGTTTTAAGCTGATATCATATTTTTGAATAAAGGTTAAAAATATATATATTTTAAATATATTTAATATATTATATATAGAAATTATTAATATACATATATAATTATTAATATCTAATATTATATATTTTTTGCAATATTCAGATTTATTTATATATATATATATATTTATTTTTTTCAAATTATTGAATACTTTTAAAAGTTTAGCCAAAAATAATACATAATTTAAGCTTATCCAACAATATTAAATAGAAGCTTCTATTGGGTGAGGACCGAGGATACATGTGTGAATCCATATCAAAATGCTAAATTTTGCACATATATACATAGGTTTCAAATATTCTTCAAAATATTAAAGCACTTTAAAGGTTGATTAAAACTATTGAATCATTTAATTACAAGAGATGAAAATTTCCCCCATCACACGTCATACATTTTAAAGTATTTGTTTACTGTAAATATTAGTAGTATGTTCCAGACCTGTTATAAAAATACAATCAGTAATTGCGCTTTCTGTTTTAATTAGCTCCTGTAACCGGCCTCCAGCCAACCATTATTTTATTAATAAGTGGTATGACATTGGTGATTATCGGGATTCTGGCAGCTGTGTTTTGTCGTTCTAAGAGAAAGAGTTCTTCGCAGCGAATAAGTCATTAAAGTTCAGTCTTCTTTTAACAGGGTAAGACTAACTGGAGTTTGTACACAGATTATTCTTGGGCTAGGAGAAAGTAATAATTAAATAAACAATAAAAAATAGTTTAATGTGCCTTTGCCATCCAAAGTAAAAACAAGAAGATGTTTGGGGTATAAGGGGAGGCAAAGAGATGAACCCTACCACTTCATTCTATAATGGCACCCTCGGTTCCTCACTTGTAAAGTAGCAAGGAAACTGATGGTAGCTGTGGCAGAAATTATTCATGACTGTACCCAGGGACGTTTTAGCCGTGAGGCAAACAAGGCATTTGCCTTGGGCGTCATTTTCCAGGGGGCGGCAAAAAAAGCTGCCCCCAAATGCCCAGGGCAAATGTCTTGTTAGCCTTGCGGCTAACTGACATGCTGGCGGGCTGTTGGGCGGTCAGGGGGCGCGGGCGTGCGGCTGGGCGGCGCTGGCGTGCGGCTGGCGAGGGAGCACTTCCTCTGAGCTGTCTGCTCAGCTCCCTTGCGTGCCGCAGAGTGAGGCTGGGAGCCGGAATATGACGTCATATTCCAGCTCCCAGCCTCACTCTGCGGCGCTCAAGGGAGATGAGCAGACAGCTCAGGGGGAGCTCTCCCTCGCCAGCCGCCCGCCAGCGCCGCCCGCCAGCGCCGCCCAGCAGCCCGACTGGCAGCCCCAAAAGACCCCAGGGAGATAGAGACCCCCCCCCTCCCCCAGCATTCCTAAAGGTAAGGAGGCTGTGGGGGTAAATAAAAAAATAAATAAAATGTGTTAATATGAGTGAGTGTGTGTATGTCTGTTAGTGAGTGTGTCTGTTAGTGAGTGTGAGTGTGTCTGTTAGTGAGTGTGAGTGTGTCTGTTAGTGTGTGTGTCTGTTAATGTGTGTGTCTGTTAGTGTGTGTGTCTGTTAGTGAGTGTGTCTGTTAGTGAGTGTGAGTGTGTTTGTTAGTGTGTGTGTGTGTGTCTTACTGTGTGTGTCTGTTAGTGAGTGTGTCTGTTAGTGTGTGTGTGTGTGTCTGACTGTGTGTGTCTGTTAGTGAGTGAGTGTGTCTGTTAGTGAGTGTGTCTGTTAGTGAGTGTGAGTGTGTCTGTTAGTGTGTATGTCTGTGTGTGTGTCTGACTGTGTGTGTCTGACTGTCTGTGTGTGTGTGTCTGTTAGTGAGTGTGTGTGTTTCTGTTAGCTAATGTATGCGTATCTGTCAGTGAATGAGTGTGTGTGTGTATTTAGAAGGTGGGGCGGGGGGAAGGGTTGGGTGGGGGTGGCGGGGCAGGGGGGGAGGGAGGCGCCTGAGTTTTGTCCTGCCTAGGGCAGCACAAAACCAGGATACACCACTACATTCATGGATGCACATGTAGATGGTTTTATTTAAAGGAACACTATAAGGTCATGAACACAAACATGTATTCCTGACCCTATAGTGTTAAAAACACTATTAAGCCCCCCTGACCTTCCCTGTGCCCCTAAATATAGTAAAATGTTACCTTTATTCCAATCTGTTGGGGCTGGCTCTGCCCCTGTTTTGCTTCCTTGGCTGACATCATCAGAAGTGATGATCTCAGTCAATCACAAGGTTTCCCCATAGGAATTTTCATAGGAATTCTGATGAGGTGGGCCGGGCGGGGTCAAATGCCATCCTGGCCAATCAGCATCTCCTCATAGAGATGCATTAAATCAATAAATCTCTGTGAGGAAAGTTCAGTGTCTCCATGCAGAGGGTGGAGACACTGAATGCACAGGAAGCACCTCTAGATGGACATCGAGACTCACTGGTCTCTCATGTATTTCACATATTTGCTTGTTGTACTTAATAATGGTGACCTCAATTTGATATTGTTGGATACGTTTTTCAAAAAGGTTTTAGCATTTTGGCATAAAGTTTAAAAATGATTTCATTTTGTGATGAATAGTTAAATTTTTGTAATTTAATGTTGAAAATATAATTGTAAAAGTTTATCCAAAAATATTAAGTAGTTTGTAAAGGTTATCCAATAATATTAAATTGAGACTTAAGTGTTATATTACCAATATAATCTGGTTAAATATCCATTTCTTTTAATCGAGTAGATATGGTGTGTTTTATGTTGCTTTTATAAGATCTGCAACATATGTGTAAATGTGCACAGTTTCTTTGAAATGATGTTAATAGTTTTTGAATATTTTGTCTCTCCAGTCCCTTCTCGGAGTATTCGTCTTCATCCATGCTTCTGCTTTGAGATCTTTTTGGGCCTACTCATCTACTTTTGATTCGAGTTATTGTATCTACTCTTCTGTATCTGTGCTTCTGACTGGAGTCCTTGCTGGAGCTACCTGTCTATCAGGAGGCATATAGCTGGAGTCCTACTTTGGCTATTCAACAACTACTGAGTGCCTCGTGTTTTATTTTTTTTTGTTACACATTCTGTTAACTGGATTGTACCAGCTTTATCCAAAGCATAAGCTTTGATTTTACTTCTAAATACATCTAACAAGCTTTTCCCAAGAGCTCTCAAGATAACTTTAAAGAGCACTATAAATATAATAATTTCTGATTGTGTATCTACAAATCTGTAAAGTCAAGAGGACTTATATTCTACTGATCCACTACTACCAGCCATGATGATGTCTGCATGCCATCCCCTCTTGAATTAGGTCAAGATTTCCACTAATTCCAGGAGGACATGATCATGAAGCCCACACGTATAAATTTGGATTCAACATTACAACTTGGCGTGGCATTTTCAGGACAGACTGGTCAATGGGCTGACTATTGGAATCCTTATCGACTATCTAGTAGATTTGGAACACTATAAATATATTATATAGCAATACAACTGATCTCCTGCTAATGGCAGTAACTTTTCAAGATATTGAATATTCTACAATTGTGTCAAGAACCTACTGTATTTATTTTGTCAGTTTTTGATTTTGTTGTCTATATAAAGACAAACATCTGTAATGAGAGGCTTTACTCTGTCTGATAAAATATAGCTCTGATATGTCACATCTGTTGATTGCTCTCTTTATATTCTTGAAAGAGCCTTTCAACGCCTCGGATATTTTAAAGATTTATTAGTCACATTAGCTTTAGCAATTTGAAAACTGTTACTGTCCATTATTTGAAGTTGGATACCAATATTAAGTGATTTCAATTTTATTTGTACACAAGTTTCCAAGCTTTATATAAGTTACCAAACATTATAAAAAGAAATCTTATTTTATATTTGTATAATTTTATGTTTGTGGTTTTTTTTGTTGTATTTTTTAACATTTGTTTTTCTAAAGCTTTTCTTTTCTCATAAGAAATCCCTACATCATTCAGATATCCTGGAAGGAAAAATGGAAACTATGAGATTAAAAATAACAAGTTAACATATTTGAAGGTTTGATGTAATGGGAAGCTTGAGAGATCCATAAAAAAAAAAACACAAGAAAAATATCTTAAAGGTCACATTTTACATTAGTAACTATGAGATTTTTTTTGTGTGATAAGTGTGATAGCGTGTGTGAGAAAGTGGCAGTTAATGTGGAAAAGAACATAGACAAAATGAAATTCCAAAGGGAATTAAGTCTTGGAGCAGCATCAGAAATGATCACAATCTGCTAGAAAAAGTGTTCAAATGACTTAACGACAGAAGTCACCATTAAAGTCAATTTCTGATTTTCATAGCTAGGAAAACATTCCAAATTATTATTATTATTATCTACAAAAGTCACAAGTAAAGCCTATGGAAAATGTTTGTACATAAAAAAAACTTTTTTAAATGATGTATCTACAGAAATAAACTTTAATCAACTTTAGACAGTTTGGAGGGGGTCTGGGCCCTGGGAGAAAGGAGGACAGAGGAGAAGGCTGGAGAGGAGGGGGCATAGGCTAACCCCCAACAGCCTGCAGACTGGATACAGGGAAAGCCACCCTCCAGCACCAAAAAGATAGGAAACTGGAAGGTGGCTATAACAGTGTATATGTTGAACAGGATGTGTGTCTGTATGTCTGTCAGTGTGTGTCTGTTTTTGTATCTGTATGTCTGTCAATGTGTGAGTTTGTGTGTGTGTATCTGTATGCCTATTAGTGTATCTCTGTCTGTCAGTGTGTGTGTGTGTGTGTGTGCATCTATATGTCTGTCAGCATGTGTATCTGTGTATGCCTGTATGTCTGTCATTGTGTGTGTCTATCTGTATGCCTGCCATTGTGTGTGGATCTGTATGTCTGCCAGTCAGTGTGTGTCTGTATGCCTGTCCGTGTGTGTATCTGTATGTTCTTCGGTATGTCTGTATGTGTATCTGTATTCCTGTCAGTGTGTGTCTGTATGTCTGTCAATGTGTGTAACTGTATGTCTAACAGTGTGCGTGTCTGTATATCTGTCATTGTGTGTATCTGTGTGTCTATATATCTGTATATCAGTCAGTGTGTGTATCAGTATGTTTATAACTTTCCTTGGAAAGTGAGGCACAAAAAAAAAAATACTTTTTGTGACCCGAAGGAGTTTAGCACATTATAATTTTGGCCCCTACCTACTGCGAAGTTGTGCAAGTCCGGTATAGAGACACCTGTTTCTGGACTTCTCAAACCATAACTTGCTCCTGAAAATAAATTATATTTCAGCTGAAGCTCTGCATTTCTTACAAATGTAGAGATAGGGCCAAGTAAGATTATCATGAAAATTTATTCCGTATATTTGGTCCAATCAAATTTACATTAATAATTAATCGCTGTACTTAAAAGAAAGTCTTATTAATTAAAACACATTTTAATGTGGTTTTATTATTGTTTGTCTTTAACAGCTGCCTCTCTCTCTCTCTCTCTCTCTCTCTCTCTCTCTCTCTATATATATATATATATATATATATATATATGCATTGAAAATTTGAATTCTAGTTTTGAAGTGTTACAACATTTACTTAAAGGATCACTATAGTGTCAGGAAAACAAAGCGTTTTCCTGACACTATAATGCCCTGTGGGTGCCCCCACCCTCAGGGTCCCCCTCCCGTGGTGCTGAAGGGGATTAAAACCCCTTCAGCCACTTACCTTAATACAGCGCCAGGCTCCCTCGGCGCTGGTGACCTCTCCTCCCCATCGAACGTCAGCTCCCCCGTCCGATGTCATTGGAGCCGAATGCGCATGCACCCACTTTCTCGAATCCTGATCCAATAAGCATAGCGTGCTGCTGGGCAGCTCTCTGCTGACAGTCAGTAGTTCCTCATTCATAAAAATTATTAAATTAAATAAAAAATGTTCTCAGAAAACGGACACCTTCCAAGTTGACTACTGCACTGGATTTTAAAATTCAATACACAGAAATGTACACCTAAGCCATCCGTTGCTTACAATATGGCTTTCTTTGCATCTGCACAATAAATAAACAGTGAAACAATGTCACAGCCTTATTCAAACCGTATTCACAACCCTGGTGTCCATAAAAGAAGGTCAGTACCAATATTCATGGTCATTTAAGCAAAGACATAGACTACCTGAAAGAATGTTTAAAATCCACAAATATTCAAAGCAAAATCTTATAAAACCATCATGAGTAATAAAAAACTCATTTTACTGAAGGTATGGTGTGATACGTATTTGCACAATGGTCTTAAGTTATATAAAGGACATTGATACCATTCCTTTGTAAACACATAAAATTAAAGGAAGGAGATATATTGGTTTTGTGTGCATTCCTAGAACACCCAAGCTATTCCAGTGGGATATAGCCAATAAACACTTCATTTGTAGAAGAGATCGCTCTAAGTAGATACTCTGGAACTCTGACCTATTTGACAAGCATGATCCATTTTGTATTTTTCAAAGGTACTCTTCAAGGTTAGGCTATCTTGATTAAGGGGAGCCATAACATTTCATTTTAGTTTCCTTATTATACCATAGATCCATAGACACAGATCATTTGTTGTCATATTAATGTACAAGGCAGGAAAACAATGAAATTGTGTCACTTTAAAAAGAACACAAATAAAAAAATGCCAAATCAAATATTGATTAACATTTATTAAAATGTTTTTAACCATTTCTTTTGACATTGCTTTCGTAACTGATAAAAAAACAAAACAATGAAAACTAAAACACAAGGTAAATGGTAAACAAATTGCCATGTGATTGGCCAAGACAGTTCAGCCAGTCAAATGACTTTTGAGCATTATAGAACATTCCAAGCACCATAACAATAAATAAGCACACTGTAGTGATTGTAGTGCCAAGAGTGCCCTGTCACCTTCACAGAGTTATCCGTTGAACTTTTTTAGAATAGTTTAATATCCAAACGGGACATTTCTCCTGCTTGTATTCAGCCTATGGTAAAGCAAAGTCTGCAAAGGGGAAGTAGGCAGGAGGTGCAGGCTCTGTGTGAGAGCAGCACCAGAAGGAGCACTGGGAGAGGAAAGAAACAGCCAGAATTATTTATTGCAGCACCTCAGGACAGGCAATCTGAGAATAAAAAGAGAGAACAGATGTGTGTCTGCTACCACAGATTGCTCCAAGATTCTCTTCACTGGAGAATCTGGTTACCTTGACTGAGCAAAGCATGGCCATGCAAAGCCACTCTCATTGGCTAAGAGTGTCAGCTCAGCTATCTCAGCCAAGGAGTGCCGTCCTGTATTGGCAATGCCTAAACTGAAGAGCCATCTGGATTATCCTGCAGGAGAAGGTCAGATGAGATTAAAAAAAATGCCTGGGAAACCCTGGACTGGCACCAAGGCACTTCTGGCACCAGAATGATTGCAGCAGCAGTGTTTTACCTTTTATTTTCTTCAAAGCTCTCTCCAAAGATTTTTTATAGATGCTAATTGAATAGGCAAATGAACATCAGTGACTTTGATGGAATTCATAACAATTGAAGGTGATTTTGCAGGTACCGTATATACTCGAGTATAAGCCGACCCGAATATAAGCTGAGGCCCCTAATTTTACCCCAAAAAACTGGGAAAACGTATTGACTCGAGTATAAGACTAGGGTGGGAAATGCAGCAGCTACTGGTAAATTTCTAAATAAAATTAGATCCTAAAAAAATTATATTAATTGAATATTTATTTACAGTGTGTGTATATAATGAATGCAGTGTGTGTATATGAGTGCAGTGTGTGTGTGTGTGTGTATATGAGTGCAGTGTGTGTGTGTATGAATGCAGTGTGTGTATGAGTGTAGTGTGTGTGTGTGTGTATGAATGCAGTGTGTGTGTGTGTATGAGTGCAGTGTGTGTATATGAGTGCAGTGTGTGTATATGAGTGCAGTTTGTGTGTATGAGTGCAGTGTGTGTGTATGAGTGCAGAGTGTGTGTATGAGTGCAGTGTGTGTATGAGTGCAGTGTGTGAGGGGTTAAATGGTACCTGTCATGACAAATTCAACAATCTTAAATAATAGAGAATCAGATTTCATCTGTACATGGTACTGGCAGAACTGCTAGCAACTGTCTAAATGTCTCTAAAATCAGGGGTTAAAAGACAGACCTTTCCCCCTCCTCTTATAGATAAGGTTGTGCTCTGTATGTCTGTTATTAATGAAACCCTTCTCTGGGCATTTCTCCTGCTTGTATTCAGCCTATGGTAAAGCAAAGTCTGCAAAGGAGAAGTAGGGAGGAGGTGCAGGCTCTGAGTGAGAGCAGCACTGATGGAGGAAAGAAACAGCCATAATGATTTATTGTAGCACCTCTGGGCAGGAAATCTGAAAATAAAGAGAGATAACATAATTTTGTTTTATACAAAGATAACATAAAGTGTTGGAGACTTTTAACCTGTTATGGAAAGCAAGTCCTAAACAGGGGTATGCGGGAGAGGTGTGCCTTACAGCAAGTGTAATGTCCACTGAAATGTGATTGATGGTCTCAGCAGGAGACGGGGTAATGACAATTATTGAAAATGTTAGCTTTTCAAAGTATTAAGGGAAGAAACAATTGTATAACATGAGTCAAACCAAAGGGTTTGAAAATTCTAAACCTATACCTGCCATGACAGGTTCACTTTAACCTTGGTTAATAGACAGAAAGGGTTGAAAAGTTGATAATTTATTTTGACATATTAAGTGAATTCCCTTTTTACAAATTACAAAGCAGCAGATAAGTTTTATACATTGCATTTTTATCTGAAGATCTTAGCATGCAAACTTAGTTAACTAATTCTTGTTACAAAGCCTCCCTGCATGATATATATTTACATTTATATAGGTGAGAGTTTGCCATCCACTGGAACATTATGGGTAATGTCTTAGACTTGGGTAGTGCATGGCTACCATGAGTTCATTAAGTAAATATGTATTATTGTAAAATTTCTAATATGCCGTGTTCTCCAGCTCCTCTAAACAAGATGTCACTGAATGGAAGGAGCTGCAAGTCATTTATTAAGGGTGGCCCAATGAGATGTTCTACTGAGAAATTAGTTCATTCCGAGACTTGCGAATCACCAAGTCCAAATAAAATGACGGAAAATATTCAGGAAAAAATACCTGAAAAAGGCATGTAAGTTTATTCAAGCTTGATACACCACCATTTGTAACCTGAAACAAATAAAATGCAAATATTACAAACTAGCACTTATATCAGTTCCCCAAAGGACACTTATAACACCGATGTTTCCAGAAAACCACACCATAATCACTGGTAGATGGCTCTTTTTCATTTCCCAGTGCCTTCTGTATCCTTTGTAAACATCTCTTCCTTCCGTGGAATGTCTGCAGGCGTTTGCCATAAGTAGAGAGAGGATGGCAACGGAAATTATGTGCTGCATTGTTTATTAACAACATAAAAAAATAGAACTGTTTGCTGCCCTTTCGTACAGAAAGCAACATACACAACATACCATAACAGCACAGCAGTATATGAGGACTCTGCCAAGTGCTAAGGGAAGCAATACAGTAAAGGAGGAGACTATATTTAAAAGAAGAAAAACTACCACAACAAGTGGACATAGTCTTAAATTAGAGGGGCAAAGGTTTAAAAATTATATCAGTATTACTTTACTGAGCGGGTAGTGGATGCATGGAATAGCCCTCCAGCTGACGTGGTAGAGGTTAACACAGTGAGGGAGTTTAAGCATGCGTGGGGTAGACTTAAGATAAGGCCAGGGACTTATTAAAAGTAGATGGACCGAATGGTTCTTATCTGCCGACACATTCTGTTTCTATGTTTCTTAATGTGAACTGTTTGCTCCTCGGGGTAGAGGTTTCTTACCCTGAGAAAGAGGCACAAATGAGTTCCTAGACTGGATTTACAGTTATAGATACTTTCTTTTTTTCTATGTACATGACTACCCATGGGAATCCTCCTGAGAAATATTAAGTATTCATATGTACATCTACACTTTATATGCACTCCCTGATTTGAGATCACCATTTACCTATGCGCTCCACTTATACTTTGTATCTATAACTGTTCTCTATTTTGTGCTGATCACCTTTTGGGGGCTCCAGCACCTGAGTGTGTAGCAGCATTCTCTATATCATTTTACTATAGAGTAATATTAATACATTTATATGATCACTTTCTAAAGAGTGGATTTTTCCCATTTTGCTCCCTTTTTGAATGCCTTTTAGCCCTTTTACTACTCCGTATTTTTTCCAATAGGCTGGATTTACATTTGATAATTCTGCGCCTACAGGCATCTAAGACCCACTATCCCTAAAAAACAAATACAGGGCTCAGTGTTTCCATATTTGGAGGATAGTGAGTAACAGTATTTATATATCCACACAAATAATTATTATATAGCAAAATGAAAAAAAGTATAGCAATGTATAAATAAATATAGAAAAAGCACATTTGTTGTCAGTGTAGGGGCCCTATAATAGACTGATGTCTCTGGGCAGCAACCTACTTTGTCTGATGGCAAATCCAGCCATTGTGAGCACAACATGTTTGTGTAAATGTTTTTCTACATGGTACCTACAGCTTGATATTTTATTTATAAAATATATTTATATTGAATGTTCCTGGCTAACACTTGGGGGGGGGGGGGGGGGGGATGACATCACTTCGCACCTGCAGATAGTTGTTTTTGCATTTTATGCTACATCCTAGAGTTTAATTTTAAGAATAGATTTACTACTTGCCAAGCAGATTTCGGTTTCAGGCGTGACTTTAGATCAGAGAATGCTAAGGTCCTCGAAGCGGGTTAATTGGGAGGTGGCTCTTTACATGTAAAGAGACCTGCTTGTCGGGAATATAACGATTGTAAGCCTCAAGGTTCTCTAAGCTGGGCTTGAGGCAATGATATCTCCATATTTATAGTTAATTTATTTAAAATTTTTATTTTATTATTATGCAAATGGAACAGTCATTTTTCCCCAATTGCAGGTATTACATCGACAAATGTACACAAACTATAACCAGGGCCAGTTTTATCAGTAGGTAAAGACTTAAAAAAATATGTAAATATCAGCATTAAACTCCACCGAGTGTTGGACTGTAACATTTCTGCTCAGACTTGCAATGCACACTATGCTATTTTATTTCACTCTGATAGTTTCCTAAATTCTAAACAATTCACTTCATTGCTCAACTTCCTTTTTCCTTAAAAACAGGAAGTTCGCTAATTCCACCCTCTGTCACTCTTTTGTGATGTTTGTTAGATTCAAGAATAATGAATGTTTTTTTTTTTATAAAAAGAAATATAACTAAATAGTTTACACTGTAGAAATATAGAATTCTTAATTCTAAAATGAAAAAAAAAACAGCTTAACCCCTTAAGGACCAAACTTCTGGAATAAAAGGGAATCATGACATGTCACACATGTCATGTGTCCTTAAGGGGATAAAGGTACAGTCCAGACCACTGAAGCACTTTAGCTTACAGAAAAGCTGGGTGAAAAGTGTGTCCCTCTTTATTTTATTTTGCAAAAAGTGAATATTTCAATAGAAACTGACACCTTTTATAAAGTAACATGGTAACACCCCTTTGGTTTTCAAGCAGACAACAGGTCTTGTTACTTCCTGGTTGTTTAGCTCAGTTGAGTTAAACTCAAAAGGCAGCAATTGCCCAGAGTACCTGCATTTCTAAGACTTCTCATTGAGCTGCATTGGGCAGTCTGTGATAGGACAGCTACAAAATGTCTGGGCGGGGTTAGAAGAGGAGGGCTTGCAAAGGCAGAACTGCAACTTTTTTGAAGATATTTTTAGAAATATCTTAGTCAAAAAAAATGCCTAATTATATGCATGCAAGTTTTCATTTGAGGTATATCTACTAAACAGTGATTTAAAAAAAAAAACATATTGTATGTGGGCAGTGGAGTGTCCCTTTAATTACACACCTGAATATTCTTTAGGGAATAAAATAAGGAGTCACTGAATTTTGTGAACAGAGGCAACCCCTCGCCTCCCCCCCCCCCCCCCCCCCCCATTTTTCAAACACTGTCTGACCCAACATGCATGTTAGAAGATGCCTGTCATATGCTAAAGATAGTTTCTCATAAAGTCAAATAAAATAAAAACAAAACCACCTCTACATATAAAGACATCTGTTCTCCGCTCAATCGGCTTTGGGACCTGTTGGGATAGTATATTGGCAATTGCAATGATGTTCAACAGAAAGGAAACGCTATTTGAAGCGGTATTACAAACACCATGATGACTTGTTCTGAAGTGGTCCTGGTGCTTTGTAGTCTGTATGTGGAGTGGAGTGTTTCACTATGAAATGCTGCACATACAGAGTTCAACCCCAGTGCTGCCAAAGGTGTAACTCTACCTCCGGCAGCATCATTGGGGCATCTTCAGTCAGCTCAGAACAAGGGTTCTGTCAGTTCTGTGCATGCTTGGTGTCTGTCACCAACATACTGTGCGTGCAAAGGAGACTGCCAATCGTGACAATGACCCCTCTCCATACCACCTATGTTCTTCCTCAGCCAGTCCTCCCTGACACCGGTCTTTAAGCGAGGAGGGTGTGACAAGGAAGAGGGTCATCCCGAGGGTGAACTTCACCTCGGCACTCGAATACAGTTGAATATTAGACATGTTATTTGATGCCACATGCCTAAAAATCTGAAGAGTGGCACCTTCTGCCTACCAAAGAGCTTTAGTCCTACTTGGAGTGTCATTATATAACTTCTGCATAGTGTAACGTGGGATTTTGCATTATTCTTGTGGAAGAAAGGGATCATGTACTTTGAGAGAGAGAAAAAATCTACTTAGAAGGATGATCTGGGGATTAGATAAAGGTATATCGTTTAAATCTTAAAAACGTATATCGTTATTGTTGAGGCCAAGGAAAAGCTTTAAGTTTAACTCTATAACCACTATAAATAGTTTAACCACTATAAATATATGCTGCATTTCTACAGTCTGGCTCTTTCCTCTGCAAAAGAAAACTACTTCAATATGCTCGTAACCACACTCTCCTGCGAACCCAAACACCTGTTTCATAATTTTAACGCTCTTTATCCTGATGCGACACCTCCTCCTCCTACCAACTTGACCCCCACAAACTCTTCTCTCTCCATCTCCTCCAAATTTTTCCCCCAACCACACTCCCTCCGCTGTCCTATGCTCATTTGCACCTGCTACATCAGAAGCTGTTTCTGCTCTACTCCAGTCCTCCCACCCCACTACCTGTTCCCTCGATCCAATTACCGCTTATGTCATCTGCACTTTGTCTATTTCTCTTGCTCTGCCTCTTACTAAAATTTTAAATGATCCCTCTGGCATATTTCCTCTAGCCTTCAAGCATGCTACCGTAACCCCAATTCTGAAAAGCCTAACCTTGACCCTAATTCCCTGTCCAACTACCGTCCTATCTTGCTACTGACGTTTGCCTCCAAGATCCTTATGAGAGTTGTGTATGCGAGATTGACAGACTTAGTCCAACCCAACTCTCTGCTTGAACCGGTTCAATCTGGATTCCGTGCTCATCACTCTGTTGACCAAAGTATTCAATATTATCATCACTGCAAAATCCCCTTGCCACTACTCTATCCTAATTCTCCTCAACCTTTTTCCTGCTTTTGACACTGTTGATCATCAACAGCTTCTTCTCATCCCCTGTAATCTCAGTTTACAAGATACCTCTCTCTTCTGGTGCTCTTCTTACCTTCTTCCAGTGTTCTTTTAGCTTTTCATTCTCTGTCACTGCCTCTTCTCCCTCTCTGTTGATGTTACCCAAGGGTTTGTTCCCATTTTTCTCAATCTATACTGCCTCCATTGGTAAACTCATCAGCTTCTTCACCATCATGTAGCATTTCTATTCAGATTACACACAATTTACATGTCCTCCCCTGATTTCTCACCAACCCTCTTGACTCGTGTCTCTGACTGCTTTTCTGCTATTTCCAACTGGATGGCTGCTCATTTCTTTAAACTTAACCTGTCCAAAACAGAACTTCTGGTCTTCCATCCCACAAGTGTTGCTACTCCCTTGTCTGTTTCCCTCCAAGTCAATGGTACTACCATCAGCTCTACCTCACACAGAGGCGGCTCTAGACTTTATGAGGCCTTAGGCGAAATGCAAACATGAGGCCCCACTAACAAAAAAGTGTCACATATACACATTGATGCACTGTCTACCTGTGTATGTGCCTGAGAGTGTGTCTGACAGAGAGTATCCTTGTGTGTGTGAATGCATGTCTCTGTGAGCATGTTTGCGTTTTGTCTGAGACCCTATGTGTATGGGGTAGCTGCTTGAAGTGTGTTGTGTGTATAGGGGGGGTGATGGTGAGAGGGAGAGACGGTTGTTGGTGAGAGGGGAGTGATGGTGAGAGGGTGAGGGGAGGGTAATGGTGAGAGGGTGAGGGGAGGGTAATGGTGAGAGGGTGAGGGGAGGGTAATGGTGAGAGGGTGAGGGGAGGGTAATGGTGAGAGGGAAAGGGGAGGGTAATGGTGAGAGGGAAAGGGGAGGGTAATGGTGAGAGGGAAAGGGGAGGGTAATGGTGAGAGGGAGAGGGGGTGCGATGGGGAGAGGGAGCGGGGGGTGCGATGGGGAGAGGGAGCGGGGGGTGCGATGGGGAGAGGGAGCGGGGGTGCGATGTGGAGAGGGAGCGGGGGGGGGGGGTTGGTGAGAGGGAGCGGGGGGTGATGGTAATGTGAGAGGGAGGGGGGTGATGGTAATGTGAGAGGAAGGGGGGTGATGGTAATGTGAGAGGGAGGGGGGTGATGGTAATGTGAGAGGGAGGGGGGTGATGGTAATGTGAGAGGGAGGGGGGTGATGGTAATGTGAGAGGGAGGGGGGTGATGGTAATGTGAGAGGGAGGGGGGTGATGGTAATGTGAGAGGGAGGGGGGTGATGGTAATGTGAGAGGGAGGGGGGTGATGGTAATGTGAGAGGGAGGGGGGTGATGGTAATGTGAGAGGGAGGGGGGTGATGGTAATGTGAGAGGGAGGGGGTGATGGTAATGTGAGAGGGAGGGGGGTGATGGTAATGTGAGAGGGAGGGGGGTGATGGTAATGTGAGAGGGAGGGGGGTGATGGTAATGTGAGAGGGAGGGGGGTGATGGTAATGTGAGAGGGAGGGGGGTGATGGTAATGTGAGAGGGAGGGGGGTGATGGTAATGTGAGAGGGAGGGGGGTGATGGTAATGTGAGAGGGAGGGGGTGATGGTAATGTGAGAGGGAGGGGGGTGATGGTAATGTGAGAGGGAGGGGGGTGATGGTAATGTGAGAGGGAGGGGGGTGATGGTAATGTGAGAGGGAGGGGGGTGATGGTAATGTGAGAGGGAGGGGGGTGATGGTAATGTGAGAGGAGGGGGTGATGGTAATGTGAGAGGGAGGGGGGTGATGGTAATGTGAGAGGGAGGGGGGTGATGGTAATGTGAGAGGGAGGGGGGTGATGGTAATGTGAGAGGGAGGGGGGTGATGGTAATGTGAGAGGGAGGGGGGTGATGGTAATGTGAGAGGGAGGGGGGTGATGGTAATGTGAGAGGGAGGGGGGTGATGGTAATGTGAGAGGGAGGGGGGTGATGGTAATGTGAGAGGGAGGGGGGTGATGGTAATGTGAGAGGGAGGGGGTGATGGTAATGTGAGAGGGAGGGGGGTGATGGTAATGTGAGAGGGAGGGGGTGATGGTAAATGTGAGAGGGAGGGGGGTGATGGTAATGTGAGAGGGAGGGGTGTGATGAAAATGTGAGAGGGAGGGGGGGTTGATGAAAATGTGAGAGGGAGGGGGGTGATGGTAATGTGAGAGGAGGGGGAGGGTGATGGTAATGTGAGAGGGAGGGGGATGTTGTAATGTGAGGGAGGGTGATGGTAATGTGAGGGGGGGGTGATGAAAGTGAGAGGGATGTTGAGTGAGGGGGGGTGGTGATGAAAATGTTGAGAGGGAGGGGGGTGATGGTAATGTGAGAGGGAGGGGGGTGGTGATGGTAATGTGAGAGGGAGGGGGGATGATGTAATGTGGAGGGAGGGGGATAATGTAATGTGAAGAGGGAGGGGATGATGGTAATGTGAGAGTGAAAGGGGGGTGATGGTAATGTGAGAGTGAGAGGGGGTGATGGTAATGTGAGAGTGGGTAATGTGAGAGTGAGGGGGGGTAATGTGAGAGTGAGGGGGATAATGTGAGAGTGAGAGGAGGGGTAATGTGAGAGTGAGAGGAGGGGTAATGTGAGAGTGAGGTGAGGCTGAGGGTGGTGGGAGGGTTATGCTGAGGGTGGTGGGAGGGTGATGCTGAAGGGTGGTGGGGTGGGTGATGCTGAGGGTGGTGGGGGTGATGCTGAGGGTGGTGGGTGGTGAGGGGTGATGCTGAAGGTGGTGGGGGGTGATGGTGAGGTGGGTGAGGGTGATGGTGAGGTGGGTGAGGGTGATGGTGAGGTGGGTGAGGGTGGTGGGGTGTAAGGCTGAGGGTGGTGGGGGTGAGGCTAGGGGGGTGGGGGTGAGGCTGAGGGGGTGGGGGTGAGGCTGAGGGGGTGTGGGGTGAGGCTGAGGGGGGTGGGGGTGAGAGGTGGGGGTGAGGCTGAGGGGTGAGGCTGAGGGTGGTGGGGGGTGAGGCTGAGGGTGGTGGGGGGTGAGGCTGAGGGGGGTGGGGGTGAGGCTGAGGGGGGTGGGGGTGAGGCTGAGGGGGGTGGGGGTGAGAGGTGGGGGTGAGGCAGGGGGGTGGAGGGTGAGGCTGAGGGGGCTGGGGGTGAGGCTGAGGGGGGTGATGCTGAGGGTGGTGGTGAGGGTGGTGGGGGCTAGGGGTGGTGAGGCTGAGGGTGGTGGGGGGTGATGGTGAGGGTAGTGGGGGCTAGGGGTGGTGAGGCTGAGGGTGGTGGGGGTGATGGTGAGGGTGGTGGTGAGGCTGAGGGTGGTGGGGATGATGGTGGGGGGTGAGGCTGAGGATGGTGGGGGCTAGGGGTGGTGAGGCTGAGGGTGGTGGGGGTGATGGTGAGGTGGTGGGGGCTAGGGGTGGTGAGACTGAGGGTGGTGGGGGTGATGGTGAGGGTGGTGGTGAGGCTGAGGGTGGTGGGGATGATGGTGAGGGTGGTGGGGGGTGAGGCTGAGGATGGTGGGGGCTAGGGGTTGTGAGGCTGAGGGTGGTGGGGGTGGAGAGGCTGAGGGTGGTGGGGGTGATGGTGAGGGTGGTGGGGGATGAGGGTGGTGGGGGATGATGCTGAGGGTGGTGGGGGGGTGATGCTGAGGGTGGTGGGGGGGTGATGGTGAGGGTGGTGGGGGCTAGGGGTGGTAGGCTGAGGGTGGTGGGGGTGATGGTGAGGTTGGTGAGGCTGAGGGTGGTGGGGGTGAGGCTGAGGGTGGTGGGGGTGGTGAGGATGATGGTGGTGGGGGCTAGGGGTGGTGGGGGGTGATGGTGAGGGTGGTGGGGTGATGGTGAGGGTGGTGAGGCTGAGGATGGTGGGGGCTAGGGGTAGTGAGGCTGAGGGTGGTGGGGGTGATGGTGAGGTTGGTGAGGCTGAGGGTGGTGGGGGTGAGGCTGAGGGTGGTGGGGGTGGTGAGGATGATGGTGGTGGGGGCTAGGGGTGGTGGGGGGTGGTGGGGTGATGGTGAGGGTGGTGGGGGGTGAGGCTGAGGATGGTGGGGGCTAGGGGTAGTGAGGCTGAGGGTGGTGGGGGTGATGGTGAGGGGGGTGATGCTGAAGGTGGTGGGGGTGAGGCTGAGGGTGGTGAGGGGTGATGGTGAGGGTGGTGGGGGGTGATGGTGAGGGTGGTGGGGGCTAGGGGTGGTGAGGCTGAGGGTGATGGTGAGGGTGGTGGTGAGGCTGAGGGTGGTGGGGGCTAGGGGTGGTGAGGCTGAGGGTGGTGGGGGGTGATGGTGAGGGTGGTGGGGGGTGATGGTGAGGGTGGTGGGGGGTGATGGTGAGGGTGGTGGGGGCTAGGGGTGGTGAGGCTGAGGGTGGTGGGGGTGATGGTGAGGGTGGTGGTGAGGCTGAGGGTGGTGGGGATGATGGTGAGGGTGGTGGGGGTGAGGCTGAGGATGGTGGGGGCTAGGGGTGGTGAGGCTGGTGGGGGTGATGGTGAGGGTGGTGGGGGCTAGGGGTGGTGAGGCTGAGGGTGGTGGGGGTGATGGTGAGGGTGGTGGTGAGGCTGAGGGTGGTGGGGATGATGGTGAGGGTGGTGGGGGGTGAGGCTGAGGATGGTGGGGGCTAGGGGTTGTGAGGCTGAGGGTGGTGGGGGTGGAGAGGCTGAGGGTGGTGGGGGTGATGGTGAGGGTGGTGGGGGATGAGGGTGAGGGTGGTGGGGGGTGATGCTGAGGGTGGTGGGGGGGGGGGTGATGGTGAGGGTGGTGGGGGCTAGGGGTGGTAGGCTGAGGGTGGTGGGGGTGATGGTGAGGTTGGTGAGGCTGAGGGTGGTGGGGTGAGGCTGAGGGTGGTGGGGGTGGTGAGGATGATGGTGGTGGGGGCTAGGGGTGGTGGGGGGTGATGGTGAGGGTGACGGTGGTGGGGTGATGGTGAGGGTGGTGGGGGGTGAGGCTGAGGATGGTGGGGGCTAGGGGTAGTGAGGCTGAGGGTGGTGGGGGTGATGGTGAGGGGGGTGATGCGGAAGGTGGTGGGGGTGAGGCTGAGGGTGGTGAGGCTGAGGGTGGTGGGGGGTGATGGTGAGGGTGGGTGAGGCTGAGGGTGGTGGGGGCTAGGGGTAGTGAGGCTGAGGGTGGTGGGAGGTGAGGCTGAGGGTGGTGGGGGGTGATGGTGAGGGTGGTGGGGGATGAGAGTGAGGGTGGTGGGGGATGAGAGTGAGGGTGGTGGGGGATGAGGGTGAGGGTGGTGGGGGATGAGGGTGAGGGTGGTGGGGGATGATGCTGAGGGTGGTGGGGGGTGATGCTGAGGGTGGTGGGGGGTGATGGTGAGGGTGGTGGGGGCTAGGGGTGGTGAGGCTGAGGGTGGTGGGGGTGATGGTGAGGGGGGTGATGCTGAAGGTGGTGGGGGTGAGGCTGAGGGTGGTGGGGGCTAGGGGTAGTGAGGGGTGATGGTGAAGGTGGTGGGGGTGAGGCTGAGGGTGGTGGGGGGTGGTGAGGCTGAGGGTGGTGGGGGGTGATGGTGAGGGTGGGTGAGGCTGAGGGTGGTGGGGGCTAGGGGTAGTGAGGCTGAGGGTGGTGGGAGGTGAGGCTGAGGGTGGTGGGGGTGATGCTGAGGGTGGTGGGGGGTGATGGTGAGGGTGGGTGACGCTGAGGGTGGTGGGGGCTAGGGGTAGTGCGGCTGAGGGTGGTGGGAATTGAGGCTGAGGGTGGTGGGGGTGAGGCTGAGGGTGGTGGGGGTGGTGAGGCTGAGGGTGGTGGGGGGTGATGGTGAGGGTGGGTGAGGCTGAGGGTGGTGGGGGCTAGGGGTAGTGAAGCTGAGGGTGGTGGGAGGTGAGGCTGGTGGGGGCTGAGGCTGAGGGGGGTGGGGGTGAGGCTGAGGGGGGCTAGGGTGAGGATGAGGGGGGCTGGGGGTGAGACTGAGGGGGGTGATGCTGAGGGTGGTGGGGGCTAGGGGTGATGGTGGTGGGGGTGGTGGGAGGTGGTGTGGAGATGGTGACTGGGGGGGTGAGGCTGAGTGTTGTGGGGGGTTATGGTGAGCCTACCTTGATTTCCCTGGTGGTCCAGTGGGCTCCCTGGTGGTCCGGTGGCCACTGCTCCCGGTCTGCAGCTCCGCAGAGCTGCAGACCGTGTAGTCTCGCGAGATTTCAGAGTGTTGCCGTGGTAACCCGCGGCAACGCTCTGATTGGCCAATTCTCGCGAGTCACATGGTCTGCAGCTCTGCACACTGCGGAGCTGCAGACCAGTGTCTGCGATGGTGGCCGGGCAGCCAGGAGGGGCCTCGCACCCGGCGGCATACCGGGCAAGCCGCCGGGCCCCCTCCTGGTGTCAGGTCCTCGGTCAGTGACCGAGGACCTGACACACTCTGCCAACAGGCGGTTTAGGCGGCCGCGAGGCCCCCGCCAGTGCGAGGCCTTAGGCGGCCGCCTAAACCGCCTAATTAGAGAGCCGCCTCTGACCTCACAGGATCGCTGCCTATGTGTTTTTGACTTCAACTTCTCCTTCACCCCTCATGTCCAATCAATCACCAAATCCTGCCACTTCCATCTTAAAAACAAAGTATGCATCTGCCCATATTTAACACCTGATACGGCTAAGATGCTTGTCCATGCCACTGTCTTCACTCACCTTGACTACTGTAATCCGCTTCACAGTGGTCTTACGTGTTCCCAACTTGCCCAGTTACAGTCTATAATAAATGTGGTGGTGAGGCTCATCTTCCTGTCCGCCCACACCTCCCACCCTCCCCCTCTGTCAGTCCCTACATTGGCTTCCTGTAAGATATAAGGCTCAATTTAAGATCCTGGTACTTGCTTACAAATCTCTACATAATGCTGCTCCAACGTACCTATCTTCACTAATACACAAATATGTCCCACCTGTGTCCCATCTGGGCCCCTAGGTCTGCCGCAGACCTATGTATAACCTGTGTTCGTACTCCTACCTCTGATGCTCGTCTTCAAGACTTCTCTAGGGCTGCACCATTCCTATGGAACACCCTTCCCCTCTCTGTTAGACTTTCACACAGTATCCACTCCTTCAAAAATCTTTGGAAACTTACTTCTTCAGAAAAGTATATAAATTAAACCGCGAAGAGCTTTCCCTCCCCGCACCCTGATTCGTCTCCTGCAACTGTCATCAAACCAAAACACTAAGCCCTCAGTGAAACCTAACAAAATACTTTTCTACCCTACTGTTACCTTTTGTGTCACTATACCCCACTCCCTCTAGCATGTGAGCTCATATTCCTCAATCTCTCTGTTCCTATGTGTCCAACTCGTCTGGTTACAAATACGTGTCTGTTAGTCCACCCATAGTACAGCGCTGTGGAATTTGTTGGCGCTATATAAATAACTCTGAAATTTCTCTTGAATTTGTTTTGCAATGTATATTGGGTGTTCTCATGACATAGATTAGGAGTGGTCTGCCCATTGGAGTGGTCTGGGTGCCAACTCCCACTACCCTTAACCCTGCAAGTGTAATTATTGCAGTTTTCATAAACTGCAATAATTACCTTAGAGGGTTAACTCCTCCTCTAATGGCTGTCTACTAGACAGCCACTAGAGGGCACGTCCGTGTTTATAGCACATGAAAAGTGTGCTAGAACGTCGCTGGATGTACTCATGCTATGTGAGGACCTCCAACGTCGCTGAAATCCCCATAGGAAAGCATTTTTGGGGAGGTCTAATGCGCGAGCAGTCTCCCCCGCCGGATGACGAGCGTTGACGGACCCTGACCCAGCGCCGAGGGACATTAGTGCTGGATACAGGTAAGTAACTGAAGGGGTTTTAAGTAAGTACAGGTAAGTAACTGAAGGGGTGGGAGGGAGAGGGGACCTGAAGTGCCAGGAAAACGCAGGTCCGACATCAGGGGGTGACAACATGATGGTTGTCACGGGCCTGGCCGCCCAGGCCCCACGTGGAGCAGCGGTGCATCTGCACCGGGGCCCCACGTGCTGATGGGGCCCATCAGGTGGCCCAAGCATTTAGGGCCACCCAATGGGTCCTATTATCTTCAGGGGCCCGGTCAGCGCTGTAATAATGTGACTGGGCCCCTTTAAAAAAAATGCAGCCGCAACGCAAGTGCTGCTGGGAGGAAGTGACGGCCGGTCACTTCCTCCATGCTTACTCCACGCGGGAAGGAGGACAGAGTCTGAAGGCCGAGAGGAGAGGCAGCCGTCGCCCATCATCCCCAGCAATGCAAAGGTAAGGAAGAGGAGGGTGGCTGAAAAATGAATTGTGTGTAAGTCAGTATGTATGTATGCCTGTCTGTATGTATGTATACATGCCAGTATGTATGTCTGTGCCACCCTGCGACCCCGGTATGTATGCCAGTGTGGCCAGCCTCTTCTCCTGGGGGGCCCAGGAGCCAGCCACCTCAGGGCCCCCTGAGGCTGGCCCTGGTATCACTGGGTAGTCAGGCATTGAGCTGATGTGATCTGTGTGTCTGTAGTGGTCCTTTAAGTGGATGTGTATCTGCATGCACTGGTGTACGCACCTGCCCTGCGACCCCTGCGACCCGGTGCCCGCCGCCATGTGTTGCGCCCAGGCCCGGACTGGCCATCGGGCACACCAGGCAAAAGCCCGGTGGGCCGCGGTGGCCATCAGGGGAGGTCCCAGGATCTCCCCTGCCGGTCTTTGCAGGGCCGGCACTATCCGAGCACCGGCCCCGCTGTTTTCCATGAGGAGATCAAAGATCTCACCGGCCCACTTTAATAGACCTGCGGCTGGGGAGGGAGGAAGAGGACCCGGCGGAGCTCAATCTTGCAGCTCCGCCGGGTTCCTCTCGCGAGATCCGGAGCTAGAGGAACAGGCTAGAGTTCACTCACCGCTGGACCACCAGGGATGGTTTGCGACTGCCGGTCCCCCCCCCCCCGCCTCTCCTTGGTACCACCATGCCGGTCTCCCCCCTCCCAGGCTAAAGGAAAGAGGGGGGGGGGGGAAATAATACATGTTAATTAGTTACAAAAAATGGGACTAGTGGTTGACAGAATTAAAACACACTGCCACACCAAAAGACCTTATATCCTTATATGAAAAAGGCTGTTTCTGCACATACCCTGTAGGGGAACTCTTATGAGCAGATAGCCAGAAAAAACAAAAAAACTCTTTAATGGTCCCTCTTGGGGAGAGAAAAAATGGATAAACGTACAAACATACAAACTAGGTTAAAATTGGGACCTAGTGGGGAATGGTAATGACTAAGCCGGGAAACAATGTTCCACGAGCAAGTAGCAAGGGTTGTATCAATATATTGAAAATTTGCCAGGGATTGTAACAATGTACTAATATCACAGAACACCAAGTGTCATAAATGTATATAAATTATAACTTGCGGACTAAATGGTTCCTGGACATGCCTTGGCTGATATCCCATGTACTAAATGCTCCTCTAGCCTAAACCAGAGAAAAATATACAGAAGATCTACAAGAGTAGCACACCTAAATTGATTTCATTTGTATGGTGTCAGACCCTTATAGTAGATTACTTATATATAAGACAGAAAGACACCATGACAGAATATATAATAGGTAAATCTCAGTTAGATAAAGCGAGGAGTATTTCTAGAAGCACATCTAGATTTGTGGGAAAATTTAGACAGAAACTCAGTTCCTCGTTGTCAGAAAAGGAACAGCGTTGTGTCAAATATGTAACAAGGTGCAAAACAGCGTTATGTCAAATATGTAGCAGAATGCCAAACAGCTATATGAGATTTGGGGGTAGGAGTCCCTAGCATTCTGTTCATACAGACAGCAACCGCAGGTAGAGTCCAGAGAATCCGTGTGATTAGTCGAAAAAACCCCAGAACTGTCCCAAAATAAAGTTTAAAAGTTAGGGAATCATCCGCTCTGTGTCGGTAGCTCGACGCGCGTTTCGGCGATCTACGTCGCCTTTGTCAAGAGCCGTTGTGAAATGAGTGGCGCCTCTTTTTAAATGCATATTTGGTACCGCCCTCTAGTATGACGTAAACGTCATTGACCAATCAGTGGGCTTCGTATAAATGAAGGGGCAGAGAGATCTTCCAATAATGTTCACAGTGATTAACCCTTTCCGTGAAAAAGCGATGTGACTCAGAAAGATGATCTGTAGAGGTTTTTACATACATGGGTATACGAGGCAAAGAAGCCTTCCTGATAAATGTCAAGAGTGTTGTGTGCAGTGAGTATGGACGATTATATCACCATATGTATGCCCAGGCGTTCCTTAAAGTGGCAAACAGGAGCTGTCCAAACACATTATCGGCTGTAAGGGGTTGATCTGTAAATGCCCATATTGCCCTTCATTGTCAGAGTCTCCAAATCAAGTATTTATCATAAATCTGGTCTTATTGCTGGGGCCATATCCGATGCTGGGGGACCCAATGTAATGGTAATACTTTACAGCTGGACAGAGGCCCTGAATTGGACAATACCATTAGTAGGGAACAGATAGCTATTCATATGCATTTAAAGAGTAGTGTTGTAGAGCGATATTTAGTATTAAAATTAAACTTAAAATTAAAACCCCCAAGATATAGGGGGTAAGTACCAAGAAAAAGAGATCTGTTTGAATGTAACACATGTGTGATGACAAATATGGTTCTACCCATATTTGTCATCATACATGTGTTACATTCAAACAGATCTCTTTTTCTTGGTACTTACCCCCTATATCTTGGGGGTTTTAATTTTAAGTTTAATTTTAATACTAAATATCGCTCTACAACACTACTCTTTAAATGCATATGAATAGCTATCTGTTCCCTACTAATGGTATTGTCCAATTCAGGGCCTCTGTCCAGCTGTAAAGTATTACCATTACATTGGGTCCCCCAGCATCGGATATGGCCCCAGCAATAAGACCAGATTTATGATAAATACTTGATTTGGAGACTCTGACAATGAAGGGCAATATGGGCATTTACAGATCAACCCCTTACAGCCGATAATGTGTTTGGACAGCTCCTGTTTGCCACTTTAAGGAACGCCTGGGCATACATATGGTGATATAATCGTCCATACTCACTGCACACAACACTCTTGACATTTATCAGGAAGGCTTCTTTGCCTCGTATACCCATGTATGTAAAAACTTCTACAGATCATCTTTCTGAGTCACATCGCTTTTTCACGGAAAGGGTTAATCACTGTGAACATTATTGGAAGATCTCTCTGCCCCTTCATTTATACGAAGCCCACTGATTGGTCAATGACGTTTACGTCATACTAGAGGGCGGTACCAAATATGCATTTAAAAAGAGGCGCCACTCATTTCACAACGGCTCTTGACAAAGGCGACGTAGATCGCCGAAACGCGCGTCGAGCTACCGACACAGAGCGGATGATTCCCTAACTTTTAAACTTTATTTTGGGACAGTTCTGGGGTTTTTTCGACTAATCACACGGATTCTCTGGACTCTACCTGCGGTTGCTGTCTGTATGAACAGAATGCTAGGGACTCCTACCCCCAAATCTCATATAGCTGTTTGGCATTCTGCTACATATTTGACATAACGCTGTTTTGCACCTTGTTACATATTTGACACAACGCTGTTCCTTTTCTGACAACGAGGAACTGAGTTTCTGTCTAAATTTTCCCACAAATCTAGATGTGCTTCTAGAAATACTCCTCGCTTTATCTAACTGAGATTTACCTATTATATATTCTGTCATGGTGTCTTTCTGTCTTATATATAAGTAATCTACTATAAGGGTCTGACACCATACAAATGAAATCAATTTAGGTGTGCTACTCTTGTAGATCTTCTGTATATTTTTCTCTGGTTTAGGCTAGAGGAGCATTTAGTACATGGGATATCAGCCAAGGCATGTCCAGGAACCATTTAGTCCGCAAGTTATAATTTATATACATTTATGACACTTGGTGTTCTGTGATATTAGTACATTGTTACAATCCCTGGCAAATTTTCAATATATTGATACAACCCTTGCTACTTGCTCGTGGAACATTGTTTCCCGGCTTAGTCATTACCATTCCCCACTAGGTCCCAATTTTAACCTAGTTTGTATGTTTGTACGTTTATCCATTTTTTCTCTCCCCAAGAGGGACCATTAAAGAGTTTTTTTGTTTTTTCTGGCTATCTGCTCATAAGAGTTCCCCTACAGGGTATGTGCAGAAACAGCCTTTTTCATATAAGGATATAAGGTCTTTTGGTGTGGCAGTGTGTTTTAATTCTGTCAACCACTAGTCCCATTTTTTGTCTCTATTCCCAGGGGTTATGCCCCACCATATCCTTTAACCACCACAAACTCTGGTGGGTGGATATTTTGTGTCCATTCCACCTCAGTGTTGTTCTTTTTTCATGTTAATTAGTTGTTGTTGTTTTTTTACCCCCAACACACAATCCCTTTTAACATTCACACACAGCACTCTCACACACAGCACTCTCACACACAGCACTCTCACACACAACACACACAATGCACCCTTAAACACAGCAGCCTCACACACAAATCACACACATACACAGCATCCTCACACACATACTGCACCCCTAAACACATTACATTCCAGACACACACTAGATCCCTTATCCAACTCTGGATCATATACAAACACTAGATCCCTATATACACTCTGATTCCATTATATACACACACTCACTCACTACACATTCTGGGTCCTTCAAACACATACTAGACTCCTGTATACACACACACACACACACACACACACACTACATCCCTAACATACACACTCTGGATCCCTTATACAAACACTAGATTAATTGTAAACAAACACATGCTACACCCCTAAACACACACTCCATCACCTATACACACACACACACACTATAGCCTGTATGCACACACTTACTACATCCCCTATACACACATTCTCTACAGCCCCTAGCCACATATGCATTACATTACACCACAAACACAACACAACTAAAACCGACCTTATTACACAATACCACACCACAATCAGCTCACTCTACACACACACGCAATACCACAAGCAGGCTCCAAACACACGCATTATACTCTTTCCTGGCCCTTTTATCTCCTGGTATCCATTTATAGAGACACCAGAGACAAGTTGCAAGGAAACACAGTGCAAACATGTTATTAAACTTGCTTGCACTGTGCAGATCAAATAGAGGGCATTTTTTCCTCATGCTAGAGCTCTTTAGCAGAGCTCTGCCCTGGAAGAGCATTGACCCAACGCTCATTTTGAGACGTGGCGTGTTTGTCATTGGTGATGACGAAACACACCCTCTCTACCTGCCCCCTTCTTAGTGGGCAGCTGTGCTCAAAAAATGCCTGGGCCGAATTTTTCTCCCAGTCCGGCCCTGGTTGCGGCCCCAGCCCGCGCAGAGTAAGCGTGCGGGGGGGGGAGGGCCCACGGATCAGTTTTCGCACCGGGGCCCCATGGGTTGTGTATGCCACTGTATGTATGCCAGTGTGTATAGAGGAGACTCTCTCTCTCTCTCCATATATATATATATATATATATATATATATATATATATATATATATATATAATATTATATAAAGAAGAAAAACTACCACAACAAGAGGACATAGTCTTAAATTAGAGGGACAAAGGTTTAAAAATAATATCAGGAAGTATTACTTTACTGAGAGGGCAGTGGATGCATGGAATAGCCTTCCAACTGATGTGGTAGAGGTTAACACAGTAAAGGAGGTTTAAGCATGCGTGGGATAGGCATAAGGCTATCCTAACTATAAGATAAGGCCACGGACTAATGAAAGTATTTAGAAAACTGGGCAGACTAGATGGGCCGGATGGTTCTTATCTGCCGTCACATTCTATGTTTCTATATATGTGTCTGTCAGTATGTATGTCAGTGTGTGTATGTATCTGTATCGCCTTATGCATATGTGTGTATGTCTGTTTCAGTATTCGTATCTGTTAGTATGTGTATCTTTGTCTGTGTCCGTGTGTGTATTCCTGTGGGCGGGATATAGAAGCAGGCTTGGAGGCGGGCCCCCAGTGGGCACAGACCTTGAGCTGTGTTAGGGGCCCCAAAATTTCTGATGGCAGCCCTGGGAAAATAGTTTGTGTTCCTGGCACTGGAGTCCCTTTAACTACTGGACATTTAAAGTCTAATGATTTAAATACTTTATACAACCAATTACCGGTACTTGCTCAATTCACTTAAGAAATTGAAGATAAATGAATAAACTAAACCCGACTCCTACAAAACAGTGTTGGATTTTAATTTTACCACATGACAGGAGGCTTCATGTTTTGCATTAACTGTTTTTACTAACTCCACATAGCAGTAAAGAAAAGGAGTGAAAACATTAACCAATCAAAAAATAGTAGGAGGTATAGTATTCACAGTGATGAGGCTCCTCCCCCTCTTTCTTTACTGCTCCATCAGCAGACAGGTCAGAGTTTCAGGCTCTTCCCTTTATTTATATTGTATTTTCTATGTTATATGCTAATTTTCGATTTCCTTATTCTGTTTTCTTCTGGGAATCTTCTCCCTCCTATCCTGGGGGGTTTTCCCCTTTCATTTTACGTTTATTTTACGTTTATTTTATGTTTATTTGTATATGTGTTTTATGTCAGACTTTATTCCCCTCAGGATCCCTCCGTTTTCATTCCCCTTTGTTTTCGCTGGCTTCCCAGCTTGCTTTCCCCTCAGGGTAACGCTCACCCTGCCCCCAGCACTCCCTTGCGGCTCACCAGCCGCTTTCTGTTTCGCCGACACGCCGGGAAACATTTTTCCCGGTTTCCCGGCGGCCATCTTGGATCTCGCGTCTCGCGAGATTCGCGGCCGCCATTTTGGGAGTCCCACGATCTCCGCAGTGCCGGCCTGCAGATCACGTCCAGTCGTCGATATCTTTTTTCAGCTGCTCTATTTGTTACTCTGGCAGGGGTCACAGACATTTTCCTGTAGGATAAAGAGGCTGCTGGCCCTTTCTCAGTGGTGAGTCCACTGTTATTATTCCTATTCCTACTTACTGACCGGGTGGATTTTGTGCCACCTTCTATTCCAACAGGGTGAAGCCCTTAATGCACTGCTGCCATCAGGTGGATTTCGTGCCACCTACATATATGTATATGTTTAAGGGGCATCCCAACCCCATATTGACGTCACATTCAGGTGGATTTCGTGCCATCCTCACAGATATACATACATATATTTCTGGGTGCGGCCCAGCAAGAAAAACCCAATTTACCCTGCTGGGGTTTCGGGTACTTTTACTTGTACCTACACTACATCACACCCTGCTGGGGTGTTATTACCGATTTTATTATTCTATTGAGTGCATATTATAATCAACTGACCCCTAGCCCATCTACCCTGTGCCAACACCATAACCACTATGGAAGCATCCCAAACCCCTGCGGACTTCCAGTCCATGATTGCAGAAGCCATCTCCGCCTCTATGGAGAAAGCGCTGTCCAGAGTTATGTCGGCACCTACCGACAAACCCAAAAAGGCCACGCTCACACTACCTCAAGACGAGGACTCTGAGGCCTCAGAGTCACACGTACTGGCGGACCCACGCCCCGCCAAACATCACTGGAAAGGTGAGAAAGCGGGCGATACACCAGCCAAGGGTAAAGCACCCAAACGCCATAGACCAGCCCCACCCACACCTGCCCACTACTCCTCGGATGAGGGGGAAGAACACACACATTCTATGGCCGTATTGGACGAGTGGCAGGCCGCGGACTCTGATCCGCAAGATGACAATTGGGACTCGGACTCCGGCTCCCATACGGGCCTCTTACGAGGCACCTTCCTGGATCACAGTCAGTTACCAGACGACCTCGCACCTACCCAGGAAGACGAGGCCATCCTAGACCCCACAGGGCAACGTCTTTTTTACCCTCGCAATATCCGCCACCCACGCTCCGGGGACTGGACACCCCCCGACCACCTCTCCCAATTTATGCACCGCTGGCTTTGCAAACCACTGGATAAAACGGTGCGCAACCGTCTACGCTCGGAATGCCCACGTCCCTCACTTCCCGACCATGTAACTCAAACCCCGGAGTTTGACCAGGTGATGAACACCTTTATGTCCCGGGGTGGCCGCGACCCCCGACGGGGCGTGGAGAAGGGATTCCACGGGGTCCAAGACAAACTGCTGGACGCCATCGGCCCGCTCTCCCGCATATTATACCTGGCAGATGATGCTTTCACTAGAGCCGATCAATTTGACTCTAGCATGGTCAAGGAATGGGCACATGACATCAGAGAATGGGCACAAAGGTGCTTCTGCACTCTCCTCTGAGAGGCGCAAGGCAGCTTTACTCCGTATTGACGGAAAACTGGTGGAATTGGGCACCAAAGAACTGGGACCGTTGGCACAGGGCAAACTATTTGGGGAACCCTTCTTAAAAGAGCTGAACAAGCATGTCAATATTTTTACGTCCCTGAATAAGGCTCAGACATCCATGAAGCGAGTCTTCAGAGGTTACCCCAGTCGGGGTGTTTTTGGACGGGCTGGCCGCTACAGGGGCCGCGCAGCCAGCCGATTCTGGACTTCAAGGACGCTTACCTGTCGGTCCCCGTCCACACATCTTGCCGTCAATTCCTCAGATTCCTATGGCAAAACCAACCCTGGCAGTTCACATGCCTCCCTTTCGGCGTCAGCTCAGCACCGTGGTGCTTCACCAAGCTTCTCAAACCAGTTGTGTCACGACTACGAACGCAAGGAATTCGGTGCATTATATACCTCGACGACCTGCTACTGTTCTCCTCAGACAGGTACAGTCTAACGCAACACACACGATATACCATTCAACTCCTAACGTCCCTAGGCTTCGTGGTAAATTACCAAAAATCGGAACTATCCCCAACCCAGACGATACAGTTCCTGGGCTTCGAGATAGACTCCAGATACAGATACATCACAGCCATCAAGAAGGAACTACGCAGGGTCATCCGCTGCCACACCATTCCCCTCCGCAACCTAGCTCGGATCGTGGGCCTACTGTCCGCATCGATTCAGGCAATCTTCCCAGGCCCACTACACTACAGGGCGATGCAACATCTCAAGGCCTCCTTCCTCCGCCAGAACCCTTCCTACGACCAGAACATTCTGGTAACGGAAGAAATCAAGGAAGAACTCGGATGGTGGTTGGACAGCATGGAGGCTTGGAACGGCCGAGCCATCTTCGGGAATTCTCCCGACATCGTTCTGGAATCAGACGCCAGCCTTTGGGGCTGGGGCGCCACAGGCGAGGGCGGATCGACAGGAGGCACTTGGACTTCACAAGAAACCAACCTCCACATAAACTGCTTAGAACTCCTGGCGGGGTCGTTTGCGATCCGCAGCTTGGCGAAAGACCGCACGGACTGCTGCATCCTCCTCCGGATGGACAACGTCTCAGCGGTCCGCTACATCAATCGCCTGGGAGGAGCACGATCCAGGCTCCTATCAAAAATCACGAAGGACATCTTCGAATTTTGTCTACCCCGGAGAATCTCCCTGATGGCAGAATACCTCCCGGGAGACACGAACCTGACAGCGGACTGGTTCTCACGCCACTGGCGGGACAGCAGCGACTGGAGACTGGACCCAGTGATCTTCCAACGTCTTTCGGCCAGGAGGGGTCCCCTCCACCTAGACCTCTTTGCTTCACGCAACAGGCAGACAGACGAGTACTTCAGCTGGCTCCCAGATCCAGGGAGCAAGGCAGGAGATGCGTTTCTACAACCTTGGCCACTCGCGGGGGCGTATGCCTTTCCCCCATTCCCCATGGTGGCAAGGACGATGCAATACCTGAAGACCCAACGCGGATCCCTGCTCCTCATCTCGCCCCTATGGTTTCCGGATCTTCTGGCAGCAGCCTACAAGGATCCTCTCCTCATACCGTCCTACACGACACTCCTTACGGATCCAAAAGGGAACCAACACCCGCTCATCCTGGAAGGCCGTCTCATGCTGATGGCTTGGACACTTTCAGGGGAGCCTGGCAAACCGAAGACGCAAACGTCTCGAGATCTCCTCTGGGACTCATGGGCACCAGGAACCAGACGATGTTACCTATCAGCATGGAACTCCTGGTCTACTTGGTGCAGTGAACGGAATTTCGATCCCTTTACGGCACCTATAACAGCCATCTTGAATTTCCTCTCTCACCTCTTCTCCACGGGCCGATCTTACCGATCCCTCAACGTCATACGCTCCGCAATTTTGGCAGCCCACGTTCCGACCCAGGGGATCCCCGTTGGAAAAGACCCACTGGTATGCCGTCTCCTCAGGGGCATCAGACTACAGAGGCCTCCAAGACCTAAATATTCCCGACTATGGGACGTCGAGATCGTTCTATTCATTAGGGACTGGCCGGACAACAACAGACTCTCGCTCCGACAGCTATCAGCTAAACTGACACTTCTACTTTGTTTGGTCTCATTCCGCAGAGTCTCGGACGTACGAGCATTCGACATCGATGCCTTTTCGGTCTCCCCAGAGGGAGTTACCTTCCAAATTTCACGCCGTACGAAATCCGATTCCACATCAGTTTTCTACCCTTTTTTCCCTACAGAACCGCTTCTCTGTGTGGTGTCCACCCTGCATCGGTACGTGGAAGTCACATCCCGATTGCGGGTCTCACCTTCGGGCCAACTCTTGGTGTCCTACGTTAGACCACACGTACCAGTCTCTACCACCACCTTGGCCAGGTGGGTAAGATGGATTCTATCTCTGGCGGGCGTAGAGGAGACCTTCGGAGCCCACTCCGTCCGGGGTGCGGCGGCCTCATCAGCCTTCACCGCAGGCGCGTCCCTGGCAGACATCCTACGAGCCGCAGATTGGTCACGAGAATCAACTTTTCGGACCTTCTATTTCCGCCCGAACCCGGGGGCAACCACGTCTCTCCTGTTTCAGCGTTAAAAATGCAAAATATGAAGCCTCCTGTCATGTGGTAAAATTGAAGATTATGCTAGCGCTAGTGTACTTATAATCTTAATTTTAATAATGACAGGAGGCGAGTATTTTCCCACCCTCCACACCCTCGAGGAAGGAGATCCTATGTAAGTATACCTATACTCTGAAGGATGAGATCTCATGTAAGTATACCTATACTCTGTATATTCCTTCCTTTTTCTCTGTCTCCTTACTCAGCTAATTTTAATCGGATTTGTACCTTGTTTAGATACAGCCTTCGTTTACTAATCACCGTCATACTTAGACTAGTTTTAAAAAATTTTTTAGTGGAATCTGTGTTGGGTTTATTACATCACTGCAACCAGTTACCAGACCGGTTCCTAACCTTTTTCACCCTCTCTTCCAGCATAACTTCAAGACGTTACAGCTTACGCTCAGGATGGACAGGTTTGGGCCTTCCTTCAGCTGCCAGGACTTCGTATTTGGGAAAGTCACCCGTTGGTGCATGTTTGGACCATCCTCTAACTTCTAGGATTTCGCACTTTGGAAAGTCACCCGTTGGTGCATGTTTCAAGACTTTTTTCCGTTTCTTTAAATATTTTATGTGTCTTTGATGTCGCTTGGAAAGAGGGGGAGGAGCCTCATCACTGTGAATACTATACCTCCTACTATTTTTTGATTGGTTAATGTTTTCACTCCTTTTCTTTACTGCTATGTGGAGTTAGTAAAGAGAGTTAATGCAAAATACTCGCCTCCTGTCATTATTAAAATTAAGATTATAAGTACACTAGCGCTAGCATAATCTTCAATTGTTCCTAGAAAAAAAACTACGAAAGTGATTGCTAATAGATTGCAGAATCAACACTAACATTGTAAGAATGTTGAACTTCGACCAATAAATAGAATTTGTAATAAGCCTCGAGTGCAGCTTCCAATTCACAAATCACTCTACAGATAGAACTATTGCTGCTTTAAAAGGTCATAACTCTTCTAGCAGGGTTGTTATTTCTTTCAGTCTGCTTATTAAAAAGTTCATCTTGGCTAGCCTCCTTTCCGTTCACGGATACTGTTGCATTGTAATCTCCTGCACACAGCTTTGCTTGCTTGACATTTCTGTATGATAAGACATGAGTGTTAGCATTTCAGAATAAACACCAAAAGAACATTATAAATAAAAAATAAAAAAATTCCTATTTTGATTTATATCCTAATTGAGGGCAGGTAGAAGTAAAGAAAAAAAAAAAAAAGCACATCAATACCTTTGCATCTTTGGTCATTATATTTACTCATACAGCTCTATAAAGGGTCTTATTTTTGTTTGTTTTAAAAACACATTCATAGCAGTTTGTTTAAAAACGTTTTATATATCTGAAACATGAAGTACAGGGAGGTTCCATTATGGCCTTGATTTAATATTTTGGATACGCTTTTCAATTAAGCTGTCAAAAAAAACAAACAAAAAAAACAGACATTCCAAATTAATTTTTCTACAAAAATCCAAAAAGATTTTACTGTGACAATATAGTCACCAAAACAAGTTTCTCACTGTTCAATTGCCTGCCATTTAGGAGGTAAATCACTTTATGCAGCCCTCTTCCCACCTCCATGCATGTGACATCCGCCTTCCTAAATGCTTCCTATAAAGAGTCGTCTAATATTTAGACTTCCTTTATTGCATATTCTATTCAACTTATTATTGCTCTCCTGCTCTGTTAATAGCTTGCAAGACCCTGCAGGAGCCCAGTGTGTGTGTAATTAAAGTTCCATTTACAGAGCATTACATAAACATTTAAAGTACGCAACATCTGATTGAAACTGAAACTATTTTAAGTCACAGCTAGTGAAAGAATTGCTAGGGTAGCATACACAGAAACAAAACGGATTTAACTCCTATATGGCAGAGAATTTAGCAGTGAGACTTCAGAGGCATGCTCTATATTAAAACAGCTTCTCTTAGCTAAAGTTGTTTTGGCGACTATATTGTCCCTTTAATGGTGACCTCTGTAGATAAATCGTTAATTAACTCTGACACTATTTTATGTGCAACTGCATCTGTTCACCATATGAAGGTGCATAGAATATGAACATTTTTTATTTGAATAATAGTCTGGCTGTTGTGTACATTAGACAGCCTGGGTTAGTTGAGGATATTTTTAGGAGGTTGTTGTGCTTTAAACCAAGTCCCATGAGCAGTGGTGTATTTAGGATCTGTGCTGCCCTAGGAAGGATGGTGCTCTGGCACCACCCCCCACCCCCACACGATTTAAATTTTCCCCACCCCTTCCTGCCATGCCGCACTTTGACTGATGGACACACCTCCCAACACTCAAATTATTTTTTAATAATTATTTTAAATCCACCCAGCCTCCCTGGGAGAGCTGAAGTGCATTCCTTACCTGCGGTCCAGTAGGGTTGCTGGTCTGGCAGGCAGCGGGAGGACAGTCTGAGTAGGCGGCAAGGGAGCTTTAATCTTCCTGCTCAGCTGCCTTGCACCGCTTAGCGATGCTGGGAGCTGGAGTGATGTCATTTTCCGGCTCCAGAGGGAGCTGAGCAGGAAGAGCTCAGGTAAGTATGCTCCCTTGCGGGGAGGGGGGGGGGGCGCTAAAAAGTGGCCAGCTCAAGCCCCCAGGACACAAGGGATTTGCCTGGGTGCTTGGGGCGGCTGTTTTTGTTACATTAGATATGTACAGGGTTAGCGTTGCCAATGTTTGACTTTATTACTACTTGTAATTTACAAATATGACAAAAATAACCTGTATCAGATAACTTATCTTTCCACGTTATAGTCAGCAACTTCTACTAGTCTTTAAGAGTAAGAGGTAGAATCACTTTAGGTTAGTTGTCCCTATAGGTTTCAGAAATCTTGTAATGCCAGAAGTGTCCTAAGGAATGCGGAATAGGGAGAAAGAAAGCAGCATATATTTACTAAAGTAAAGAAAAAAAAAAAATGTATGTGGTGGAAATAACTCAACATGATTAACACTGCATTAAAGATGACCATGTTGCCAGGGCCGGATTAACAAAGGGGCTGATTGAGCTGCAACTCTAGGCCCAGGCAATAGGTCCATTTTTTGACTGGTATTTTAAGGCACAGCCTGTATTTGAGGCTGCCTGGCCGTGATGGTATTGCAGTAATACAAATATTTTTTTCTATATAAAATGGAGATTACTCTGCAATACCAGCACTGGCCAGTAAGGGTCACAGTGTGTGGACAGAGGCAGGGATAGGAAGTTACAGCAGATCCCTCCCTGCCCCTCTACTCACTGATCCGCGGGGGAGCAGCTACACAGCACAGAGAGTCCAGACAGCAACTCCAAGCCTGCAGAGAGACTCCAGCTCAGGGAAGTGAAGGATGAGGTGACACGGGTGTCTGTGTACACAAGTGCCCCCTTATATCCTAGTAACACGAGACATGGGGAAAAATGGGGACACAGACATTGGGAGACTAGGGAATTGGCCTTCCAATTCTTTGGACACCCCCCCCCCCCCTTTTTGGGTATGTTTGCCCATTTTGGCACTTCTGGTTACATGATTCACATCAGTGGCAAAACTTTTACCTCCCCAATTGACTTCCTGCTTCACTGGACACTGCTGTTAGGGGATATGGATTTACTTGAAAGATAAAAGCATAAATGAGAGAGATTAGCATAGAGTATGTTATTTCTTATTGCTGCATCCTTTGCGTTTCCCTCCAACACCAACTCCTTTAGATACATGACGCTTAAGAGGTATGACTGTTTTTGGTCGATAAGATTGTGTAATTAGGCCCCATCATAATGGTCAGCACCAGGCCCACTGGGCTCTTAATCTGGCCCTGCCAGGTGTCATGGTCCTACTAAATAGTAATCACTTGACTAGATACTAGCCCTACTGCATTGTCCTGCCACAAAACATACTGCTGGTAAGTTAAGGGATACTCCAGACACCCAGACCACTTCTGCCCATTGGAGTGGTCTGGATGCCAACTCCCGCTATCCTTAACTCTGCAGGTGTAATTATTGCAGTTTTTATAATATGCAATAATTATATTGCAGGGTTAAGTCGTAGAGGGACTTCGTGTTCATAGAACAATAAAAATGTTATAACGTCACTGGACGTCCTCACGCTATTGAGGACCTCCAGTGTCGCTGAAATCCCCATAGGAAAGCATTTTTTTTAATGGTTTCCTATGGGGAGGTCTAATGCGTTGTTTGTTTTCCTGGCACTGGAAAGTCCCTTTAACTATTGTGAGGTAATGGAAGATATTGCAACAAAAGTATATACTTCTGAAGCAAGTATTTTTAATTAAAGAAATGTCTTCTAAACTTAGAGGAACCACTACATGTTTCCCCTCTCCTTGCAAGTATGATCTTAATTTGCTTTTTGAATGGATTACATTTCTCCACATGATGGTGCCACGTCGTAAATGTGTCAATTCTATTTATTGTAAAGATCCATGTAATTTTAGTGTTATATTCAATATTCTACCAATAGCATTTTTTCCAAAATCATAACATTGTTTACAACAAATTATAATTAGTATAAATTAAAAAGGAAGCACGGCTTTTATAGGCAAAGAAAAGAGAAAAAAAAAACATTCTATACAATGTCAGCCAATCTGGAGTTTCCAGACAATTAAACACTTTCTAGTGCAGGGGTAGTCAACCTTCGGCACTCCAGATGATGGGCTACATCCCCCATAATGCTCTTACATCCATAATGCTGGCAAAGCATCATGGGGGGTGCGGTCCAAAACATTTGCAGTGCCAAAGGTTGCCTATGCCTGTTCTAGTGAGCAAGACACAAGGTGGTAATTCCGTTGCAGGCAAGATAACTTTCCAAGTGCAGATCTGTAATGTATGCATGTTATTACACCACCAGCTCTATTCCCAACAATGATAAAACAAAATCTTAAATAACCTCTGTCAAGGATTTCAGCATTACTTTGCAACAAATTTGCCACAGCATTTAAAAAAATAAAACCTTGGCATTTATGCAATCCTTTAATCATCTAAGTTTACACAAAAGCTCTGCTGAGGCCATTAATTCTTAACTGCACAAAGTCATTTAGGCTTATAGGCGTTATAAACTGTTTAGAACCCTTTGAATAGAATTACACTTCCCCCATTGCTGCAACAAATAATGACAGTCTCTCCAAATTCACAAAACTAAAAATGCTCAGAAAATTCGTCACTGTTTAAACTGTTTTAAATCCAGTTGATGAACAAGCTCTAGAAATAGAGGCATCAACATCTTTGAATTTTGCCAGCCTGGTTGCACATCCGCATCGGATAATTCCTTTTGTTTACCACTGGTGTCTGTTGTAGTTGGGATGACAACTTCATTATCTGTGTGAGGCGTCACTGGTAATACATACGGGCATGTCTCAGTCATAAGATAACTGACTGTAAACTTCCGATTTTACCCTAGTCTTTGTATCTCACTCTGGGTTGTATAGAGGTTACATTTGCTGAGTGAGAGTTCAATTTCTTATGCTGTCCTCTTTAGCCAAGAGCGGTGGTGATAGATGTTGGGGTTCATGTACAGAACGGTTGATAGTGCATTATTTTTTATTTCTTAACTTGGCCTATACATTAATTTTAAAAGGATGCACTATTGTGTACACACTAGTATGTTGTTCCACAGATACATTTTTGATTTGTCGCAAATCTGCTGGACAGTCTGGTTTTATGCATAATCGATATGCAGCAGAGTCTTGACTTTCAGATGTATGAATGCTTTAGGGGTTTTTCTGAGGTGACTACTTGCATGCCTCTGTTTCAGACAGCTTTGAGACAAAAAAAAATTAATAAAAAATGACATATCTGCATTTTACAATGTACAGTGAGTAAAAAAAAAAAAAAAAAAAAAGAAAATAAGTATTTGATCCCCTGACTAAGAAATGATCAGTCTATAAATTTTAATGGTAGCTGTATTTTAACAGTGAGAAACCGAATAAAAAAAAAATTAAAAAATATAAGTTATAAATTGATTTACATGTCAATGAGCAAAATAAGTATTTGACCCCTTCAACTTCATACTTGGTTGCCAACAAGGGTTTGGCCATCACAGAGGTCAGATGTTTCTTGTAGATTAGCAGGTTTGCACATATTTCAGGAGGGATTGTGTCCCACTCCTCTTTGCAAATCCTCTCCAAGACATTAAAGTACCACTATAGTGCCAGGAAAACTCGTTTTCCTGGCACTATAGTTGCCCCCACCCTCAGGGACCCCCTCCCGCCCGGCTCTGGGGAGAGGAAAGGGTTAAAACTTACCTTTATTCCAGCGCCGGGCGGGTGCCTATAGTGGTCCTTTAAGGTTTTGAGGCTGATGTTTAGCAACTCAAATATTTGGCTCCCTCCACAGATTTTCTATGGGATTAGGGTCTGGAGACTGGCTAGGCCACTCTTCATATGCTTCTTTTTGAGCCACTCCTTTGTTGCCTTGGCTGTGTTTGGGTTTCTTATGCTGCAATACCCATCAATGACCCATTCTCAATGCCCTGGCTGAGGAAAGTAGGTTCTCACCCAAGATTTGATAGCACATGGCCACATCGATCATCCCTTTGATGTGGTGCAGTTGTCCTGTTCCCTTAGCAGAAAAACCATCCCAAATCATAAGGTTTCCACCTCCATGTTTAATGGTGGGGATGGTGTTCTTGTGGGTCATAGGCAGCATTCCTTCTCCAAACACGGCGAGTTGACTTGATGCCAAAGAGCTCGATGTTGGTCTTATCTGACGACAACACTTTCAGCCAGATCTCCTCTGAATCATTTAGATATTTGTTGGCAAACTTCAGACAGACCTGTTCATGTACTTTCTTGAGCAGGGGAACCTTGTGGGCGCTGCAGGATTTCAGTCCTTCACAGCGTAGTGCGTTACCAATTGTTTTCTTGGAGACTATGGCCCCAGTTGCCTTGAGATCATTAACAAGGTCCTCCAGTGTAGCTCTGGGCTGAATCCTCACCATTCTCATGATCACTGAAACCCCGCAAAGAGAGATCTTGCATGGAGCACCAGACCAAGGAAGACTGACAGTATTTTGTGTTTCTTCCATTTGCGAATATTCACACCAAGCTGCTTGGCGATGATGTTGTAACCCATTCCAGCCTTGGTTAGGTCTACAGTCTTGTTCCTGATATCCTTGGACAGCTCTTTGGTCTTGGCCATGGTGGAGAGTTTGGAATCTGATTGATTGCTTCTTTTATACAGGTAATGAGCTGAGATTAGGAGCACTCCCTTTAAGACAGTGCGCCTAATCTCAGCTCATTACCTTACATTGTTATAGTTACATGGCGGAAAAGAGACTTGCGTCCATCAGTTCAGCCTTCCTCACATATGCTTTTGCTGTTGATCCAAAAGAAGGCAAAAAACGCAGTCTGAAGTGCTTCCAATTTTGCAACAAACTATGAAAATATTCCTTCTTGACCCCAAAATAGCAGTCAGATGTCTCCTTGGATAAAGCAGCTATTACCCCACTAATTAGAAATTGTATCCCTGTATGTTATGTTTTTGCAAGTATTCATCCAATTGCAGTTTAAACATCTGTATAGACTGACAAAACCACCTTTTCAGGCAAAGAATGCCATATCCTTCTTGCGCTTACTGTAAAAAAAAAAAAAAAAAAAAAGATAAAAAAAAATTTGCTTTAGATGAAATCTCCTTTCTTCAAGCCTAAATGTGTGACCTCGTGTCCTATGTATAGCCCGGTTTATGAATAGGTTTCCAGATAATGGCCCTGAATATATTTGTATAAAGAGACACCTGGGAGCCAGAAATCTTGCTGACTGATAGGTGATCAAATACTTATTTTACTCATTGACATGCAAATCAATTTATAACTTTTTTTATATGCATTTTTTTGGATTTATGTTAGTTATTCTGCCTCTCACTGTTAAAATACACCTAACATTAAAATTATAGACTGGTCATTTCATGGTCAGTGGACAAATGTTCGAAGTCAGCAAGGGATCAAAATACTGTTTCCCTCACTGTAGATTCAGAATGGTTGGCCTATATGGATTATACAGTTGTATATCCTACCTGGCAGTAGACATGTATCTAGATATTGTTATACATACATACATACATACATATCACACATACTTACCAGAATTTAGTTTGTTCTCTTGCCCCACCTATTCACAGTGGAGTAGTATGTAGGTATCCTGTTTGTGGAATCATGGAATTCTATTACACACAGGGTGGTTTGTTAGGCAGTTAATGAGATTTCTGAATTTGCAGTGAAGAAATAAAGCCTGTGAAGATTAATTTATTCAGCATTAGCTTTAACATTTGTTTTATTTGATAAATATAGTAAAATCAGAACAATGGTTTAAAAAGCACCAATAGTAATGAATGAAATATATATAAAATTTTTACACACAAATATTTGCCAAGGATAGGCAATTGTAGAGGAGTTTGATTACACTTAGAGCTTTTTAAATCAAATCTGTTACTTGATGGAATACTAAGATTCTGGGCACCAAATACAACTTTAATGCATTTGATAGTTTATGGCCTCAAAACATCTGTAATTTATTCATTCCTAAATCGTTCTAGTTTTTACAAAAATATTATATATATATATATATATATATATATATATATATATATATATATATATATATATATATATATATATATATATATATAATTTTTTTTAATAATTTTGCACCATAAACCTTCAGCAACATAGGATGGTGGTGGGATGGGGAGGGGCACTGTAGGGTCCTGCAGTGCCAGGAAAATCAAAGTTTACCTGGCACTGGAGAGTCCCTTTAATGATTATTTCTACCATCCTAGCAAAGTCAATTTTACTTTTGTAGTCAATATAAATGGTATTCACCACTCATCGCAGGAATCTCTGTATTATGTATTATGTACCTAGTCAAACAGTTTTTCAAAGTAATCCAACAATAAGATAATGCATCCCATTCACAAATTTAAAAAAAAAAAGACATTAAAATGCTTTGGAAGACAATGCATTACTGAAACCACAAGATATAACAAATCAGAATGTCAGAGGAATGACATGCCAAAAGAAACTACAATGGGGCCAGCAGATGAGTAGAGGCATTTGCACAATTCCCAGGCACGGTAATAGTATTATTGTGTCGAAACGAACCTCGCCACTGGGCCCTGGAGAAGCCTGTTTGCTAGCCTCCTACCTGCTGACTATGGCCCATGGGTTATTTGGGGCATATTGTACTTTATATTGCTGCTACAGGCCCTTTTAACATCATCTATGGACACATTGGGACTACTGTCCCTTTAAGACTGAAGCATATTCTAGTGTACTGCCTGTAATATTACATATGTATTTATGTGTTGAGTTTAACCTGGGATCTGTATGCAACATTCATCAGATTGTTCGGTAGAATCACTCCATTCATTATATTGAGTGAAACTACCGAACAACCAGACCACCCAGGAATAAGTGTGCCTCCAATTACCATTTGCAACAATGTTGCAAACGGGTAATTGGCAATCCGTGCAGTGTGGTCTGTGTCCTCTGGGTGGCCGCCATTCGGGAGCGGAACAAGTGGCGGCAGCCATCTTAAACTACCGAACAGCGGTGTTTTGCCGTCGAGCGTCTGGAACTAAAATCGGACACTCGACTAGGCAAGCACCGCTGAGACCTCCAGACTTCCAGGATTTCGTGGGGAAACTACCGAACGGCCCGCCGTTCGGTAGAAAGGAACTCCCGAACTAGGGGATTCATGCAAATCCCCCTTAGGCTCCATAACCCAGGCAATTTGTCTGTTTCATTCCTTTTCTGTGACCGACCGCAGGGCCAAAATGCATGGAACTGTTTTCGGATACTTTACCCATGCGGTCGGTCAAATCTTTGGAACCCCATATCTCCCGAACTGTTCATCCGAATGACTTGAATATGTTGTCCCCCTGAATAAGGGCTATCCAAATGCTGGATTTAAAGGGGTACCCCCTGTTTTTGGGGTACATCCAGAACTTGGCTGAAAAGGTGTACCGGATAATTGGGTTTAATGTTATCTGAGGGGAGGGGATGTGTGGGCTGAACCATGTATGTGATTGGGTATTTTATGCCTCCCCCTGGGTGTGGCCTGTATGTGTATTATTGTAATAAAAGCCAGGCTGGATGAGCCAGTCCAGAGTTCCTGCTTAACCCTCAAAGTGAAGTGTCGTCTCATTATTGGGGCAGGATTTATTGTATGCTGTTCCAGTTTGACTGCTAGGAGTGTAAACCTATTCGTATGGTTTCCTATTCAACTGTCTACAGCATTCATATGCTTGAGAGGATTTATACGCTTCTCTGATTCAGTGGTTGTGGTGTCTGCCAGAGTGCTTGGAGTCCACAGGAAGCGCTAGGAGCATCCATTAGCGGAGGTACCCGGTCGGGGTGCCAGGCGATCCGTTACAATTATAATCTTGCAATGCTTGCTTAACAGGGCACTGACTTAGTGAAGGAGAACTTAAATAAAAAGTTTGTCTGGGAGTGGGGATTTCCTTCACAGAGCCCAATGGCCATGTTGTCGTGTGCTCAGCAAGCAGGCAACTTACTCGGATCATCCAGGTCTGCACTCTCACCAGCCCAAAGGGGGGGGGGGGGGCTGAAAGAGGGACCCAGAGACTCCTTGTGTCTAACTGCCAATAACAGCAACCATGTGTCAGGAGACTGTCAAGTTGCAAGATACACGAGTGGACGCCTCCCACTATCCCAAGCAAGGCAGCAACCGGTGGAACTACAGTGTTTCGATAGGCCCAATCTCAGGTTTAATCTGCCTGTCCGTAACGACTCCATGCCAGTTGAACAATGGTGCCAGATAAGAGTAAACAAGCTAATAATGCCCCATCAGATGTCATGTCGAGCCCTACAAATGTATGGTTCTTTGTAATCCAATAGATAACTTGTAAACTAACACTAACCCAAATGGAAAATCCATTCAGAAGCTTTAAAAAAAATAAAAAAACCCACACAAATACAGAATACTTGATCTGAATCTGCTCACAAGTGAAACAGAAATACACAGATATCCAGTCTCTACCCAAAGATGACACTTTACACCACAATATCGCATACATATTTAATGCAAGTTAAACATTCTTTAGTTTTTTTTTATTCGCATTTTGTAGTATCAACATACCGTACACCATCTTGCACAACAAGAAATTATGACATTGAAGTAGAATCGTAAAGCATATATCCAGTAGTGCTTACATTATGTGGTTTTTGTCAGTTGATACAAAAAACATTTAGTTTAACAGTAACTGGGAAAAGCCATCACTACAGAGGCACATTATTTATTCTCCAGTGACTGACCTTTCATGATCAGTCAATTCAGGATGTTACCAATAAGGTTAATGGCAACTATTAGAACAGTTATTACCAAACCGTCGCATTCAAAAACACATTGTAAATGTGAAGTCGTTAAAGTACGCAAGGGGCTGGGACTTGTTTTTTCCAGGCTATAGGTGATCTACTGTTGTAGATAACTCTTCAAATAGAGACCATTTGGAACATTCAAATTCTTATTAGAAAAAGCTATTCTCACAGAGTACCCGACAGTTAACTGATTTGTTCTCTTCTGACAGATCTACCCAATGCATTTAAAAGATGGGTAGACCAGGTCTGTGCAAGAGTGGGAAGATCCCATATGTTACAAAACCTCAACCAACATAACTCTCCAGCCTTCAAAATGGCAAGGCACCAAGGAAGCAGTAACTCTACAGCATCCGAAAATACAACACCTGCCCCCTCCCGGGCCAGATGATACCTCTCAGTTATATAAATATGCTGACCTTACATAATCGCCCGAACAAAACAGCAAGACTGTCCTTTTGTTTTACAAAAAGTGCACATTTCAATAGAAATTGTCAGTTTTACACTTCCTTGCCAATCAGACAACCGGTTCAGATGCTTCCTGGTTTAGTTCAGTGGAAATAAACTCAATAGGCAGCAATAGTCCAGGGAAACTGCCTTGCAAAGACTTCTCATTGAGAAGTCTGATTGGACAGTCACAAAAAGGCTGGGCAGGGTTAGAAGAGGGCTTGCAAAGGCTGCAGACATTTTATTTATAAGCGGTTTTTAGATATACCCCCAATGAAAAAAAAAAAAAAAGTTCTCATTTGGAATACATAAAATAGTGATTTTATGTATTTTTGGACAGTGGATGGTATTTTCCCCATGTATCAATTTTTTACACAAGATTTCTCATTTACATGAGGACATGCAACAAAACTAGACAAAATATCAGATAAACACGACACAAGTAAAAAAAACTGACAAAATCCACTTCGCCACTGAGTTTTGGAGATGACTACTTGCTTGCCTTTTACCTTTTGACTATGGCCCCTGTGACTTATTTGGTCCTAGGATATTATGCCTGCTGGGACTTTTACCAATACCACTTCGAACTGATTCGAAGTGGTACTTTGAACCACCGAACCGCTGAAGTACTGGACCACACATAATTGGAAGTGTGCGGCTTGTTAACTGCCCAGAAGCTGTGCTTAACCGCAGCCTAATTGACGAATGGCTGAAATTTTCCATTCGTATAGCAGAACACGTGGTGGCGGCCATCTTGTTTAGTTGAACGCTGCCAGTGGTGTTTTGTTGTCAATCGCATGGAACTACAATTTTTTTTTTTTTTTTTTTTTAAGTTATAAGACACTCAATGGCACAAACACAGCTAGAACTTCCAGCTCCAGCTAACTTTGACTAAATCCATACGAACAGAGCACCATTCGGTAAAAGTAATCTACCGAAAACACTTTGACATTGACTTGATGCACAAACAGTCCCGTTCAAACATTCGAAGTACATTTTAATCATTGAAATAGCCTGACCGCACAGCCTAATTCTCTGGAACTATTTTGGGCATGAAAACATGAGTACGATCGGTCAGAAGAGACTTCCAGGAATTTTCTGAACCCCCTGCTCTGGGTGATTTTTGGATACCCAGATCAGGAGATAAGATTTCCAGGGATTTGTGGTGTTTTTTTCCAGACTTTGTAAAAAAATATTTTTTCTGCTTAGAGTTAGCCCATTGTCTTTGTTAATTTTATCATAGACAGAGGGGAGGGATTGTGTACACTGTAGGCGAGTGTCTGCATGCAAGTCTGTTTATTGTTTGTTAATTCTGTGTCCCACAAGGTCCACCTGGGCATCAACCTTGGGGAAAAAAAAAAGAAAAAAAAAAGAAAATTATATATATATATATATATATATATATATATATATATATATATATATATATATATATATATATATATATATATACACACACACACACACACACACATATATACACACACACACACACACACACACACACACAAGCTGTTCGATAAACCTTCAGACCTTTTTACCCTCAACTTGCAGCCTCATCTCGTGTTGTAGGGAACGGCTATAATCACATTGGGGATTGCCATACTCTGTATACTTCCCTGAGTTCTAATCACTAGCTCTTCTAAGAGCTTTTCCTGCTTCACCCACTGAAGCCTTGGTGTAGTTTCAGGGTGGGTAGGAGGCGGTGAGACCCCAACCAAGCTGCAGCGATTTGTTGGGTCTGCAGTGCTTATGGCGTCTGGTGCTGTGCTGATGGTCCTTGGTAAGCACTAGGAGCAACGATTGACAGAGGGTCATTCATAAAAAAAAAAAAAAAAAAAAAGTCAGTTCTTTACGGTGGATTACTCACCATCTTAATCAGCAAGTATGCAGCTCAAGGGAGATGACTGGGAGAGGACTGGGGGGGGTACATAAGTATCGGATTCTCATTGGTCCATTGTGTGCTTGAGCCTATAGGACATAACATGGAGGGTGACTCCTATCAGTAAGACAATAGTGTTTCCAGGTGCTTTAGAAATATTTATAGGCCCCAGAGCTGTATCTTTTTGTATTTATATGTGGTTTCTAGCAGATCCATGGCCACACGCCTAGTAGAGGTAGTAATCCCTGAGGCATCAGGTCTCCAAGTGGAGTTAGTGAAATAGATTTTACCTTCAGGTATGTAAACATTTCTTGTGATTTGAGGAGATGCATGGTATATAGCTTGGGAATCAGCCTTAGTCATGCATCGTTGACTATTCTGCATCTCTGCCAGGATACCAGGGGGATACCTGGGCACAATGGGATTAGGGCTGAAAGTGGTGCAAACAGGAAGGGTGAAACAGGTCACAGAATTTCAATTTCTCTGTACCAACATGAATGGAAGCACAATTCGAATAGATTATCCCTTAAAGGAACACTATATAGTATTCGGAATGCAAGTGTGTATCCCCAAATCTATAGTTTCATTGCCATTTCTATCACAACTCCCTACGCCGGATTACCTTTTACCCCATGCTGCTTTATGGGGCTGCCTGCCTCCTTGGCAGAGATTAATCTTGAAAGCTGGATTACAACAGTATACAGTCTTAATAAGCAACTATTTTTACCCAACAGTGGCAGAACCTGTGGGTTGAATAGATCATGGACAAGATGACTAAAATAAATACACATTTAAATAGTCTCTCCTACTTCCCCCAAGGATCTCCAGTATTTTCTTGACTCATTAGGGACAAACCGCTGACAGTAGATTTTTTTAAAGTTTGGTGAGGCGCACGGGTTGCATCTTTGGGGACCTGACCAATAGCTCCCTGGATGGTGAGCTGAGAGCCCTGCTCTGAGGACGGTTACGGCCAAACAGATCTGCAGCCTTTTATGCTGTATGGAGGACAGCAGGTGTTCCTGGGTGGTACGCCAATTGAGTTGCAAGCCTTGGGCCATGTCCAATCCTTATTCAGAAATATACACCCCTGCTGAAGAATCTAACATGTATTAAACACAAACATGAACTGGAGAGAGAAAAGAAAATCGGTGTCCATACCAGCATGCCCTGCACAATTACAGGAGCTATTTAAGGACAAGCTATAAGTTGTGTTCAGCTAGCCTAGATGTCACTGTAGTCATACACCACACACTGTGTAAACTATCATAATGATCTCAGCCAATCCAATGCTTACCCATAAGAAGGCATTGAGGGGCTAGTGTGCATTTGCAGAAAACCATGCACATTATTATTTATATAGCGCCAGATTCCATAGCACTGTACAATGGGATTGCCAGATTGTCCATTAGACCATCTGATTGCAATAGGGTTTCACTCTGTTCTGCGAAACCATCTCTATTGGATGTCAGCATTGACCACTAGAAGCATTTAAACAGAGCAATGCAAACATTAATATTCCCACAGAAGGGCAATGGTTTACATTACAAGGTTACTTTTTTTTTTTTTTTTTTTTTTTTAAGGCATGATGGCACCCAGACTACTTCATTGAGATTGGTTTGGGTGCCTACACAGTGTGCACCTAAAACAGAAACACTGCCTCCTCCCGCCCCCCCCCCAAAAAAATAAAAATAAACCCCAGAAAAAAAACAAAACAAAACCGCATGTTTTACCTTTTAATTCTATAGTACTGGGTCCAGAATATAAATATACATTAGACATGGCAGCACTTATTCACTACAAATGTGCAGTAAAAAAACTAAGTAATATAAACACACCAGTGCCAGACTAACAGTTTAGTTATACAAGCAATAGTTTTCTGATGCACAGCCTGTGTTCACCATCCCAGTCACATTAAACCACACTGACTGATGATCACTGGGTCCTAAACTTTCACCTACAGCAATATCTGATCCCAAATCTCAATTTGTAACACTAGATCTAGAACATCCTCCTTACGAGTAGGTTCCTCAACGAATTGTTTTAGAGACAATCCCAGTAGGGAGTTTAGAATATGTGGACTCCTAGCACAAGCAGCTATTTAGGAGTTTCAGTCCACATCAGGAAGATTGTGACAAAGATTTCATAGCAGGTCAAAACCTTGCTGCGGTCACTTGTTTAAAAAAAAAAAAAAAAAAAGTAAAAAAACAAAAAAAAGTCTGCTTACGTTTTGAACACCTTGAGTGCCTGGAGACCATATTCCTGTTTTCCTGATCGTTGTGGGATTGCTGGTCCAATTCGATGGATGTTTCATCACCCTTGGCACCCTCCTCTGCCTACTAGGTTAAATACTTCCTAGCAAAATCTCTAAACTACTCACTGAACATTCATTCCCTTCTGAGAAAGATGCAAACCATTTTTGCACAGTTAATTTCTATTCCAATGAGAGTTGTCATGAAAGAAAAGAAAAAAAATAAATAAAAATCCTTGCTCCCCACACCATTCATCAAGCCACAACTTAAAGTCCCTAACACATCTGCTTATCATTCTGATTGTAATGCACAGGCAGAACTTCAGAGAATGAAAGTGTGGACACAACCAGCAAGATCCTTTGCCTCTGAAACTTTGCCCAACTCCACACCACTTTGGATAAAATCCCCCAACAACTACCTTTTGTCAGGCCTCACCTTGTCCTTTATGTCATCGGCTGCAGTCTTTCACATCTTAGAGGATGGGAGTTTCACAAAATTGTATCCATACCACCACCACCACCACCGCACTCGGTGCCAGAGCCTGTTTCCATACCACCACTACACTCTGAAAGATGAAAATCAGTTATGCAGAGACAGACTGTGCATGCCTTATCCACATCAGATCCTATAGTAATCCATCTGCCATTCCTACAAAGCCTTTTCAGCAGTGGCTTTGCAACAGTCCCAACCTGCATTCATTTACAGATAATTTATGAATCTCAGACTTCAAACACGATCACCTGCTGCAATATAGAGGACGGTCCACAGATTAGACAGCATCCAAATTCCAAAAAGTGGAATGATAAAACAAATGCATAACAACTACAGTCTGCCATTTTAATCAAAACAAATCTAACTTTTATCCACCTCCTTTATGCCTCAGATAACCTCCAGAATCTCTCCAAGTACACGCCACTGCAACCAAGCTAATTTATCCAACCCTTATATGACTCCTAAAAAGCACCACCCCCTAGCCATGTTTAACACCAGTGTGGGCCTATGCTTGTTAATATACAATTGCTATTGATTGTTAATAGCCAACACCTGGCTAATCAGATGCCTTACCAATTACCAACAGGAAATCAAACCTTGCACAATCAAACGCCTCTTCCAAGAGAGGACTCTTACCTGTAACAGTATAAAAAAATAAAATAAAAAAAAAGCGAGATCCTAGACAGTTGAATAATAAAAATCACTCCAGAATATCTCCAAGGACAGACTTTGTAATGTCAGTGACAGCACTAGTATCCCAAATAACTGAATACAAATATTCTAATAGATTAAAACAAGTTCAAACAGATACCTTTACAGGTAGGAGTCCTAATGACTGTATAAATGGATACAGTAATGTTGTAATATCATGTAGTCACCATCCTCTCTATAGGGATAAAACAAAAATCTCCAATGTATCAATTAATGGCAAAACTGTTCGGTTTTTGTTAATCCTCATGTTCAGCTTCAGCAAACAAAGGATTTTACAAGTGGGCAGATTCACTAAACAGCCATCACCGCTCCGATTTTCACCTTTAGCAAATACTGTAAAAACACCTCAAAGCATGATACTGTTTTAGGTAAAGTGGTCTTAATATGATATGGCTATATGAAGGAAGTGAATGCCTGTGTTTGTTTGCCAAGAAAGGGGATTTTAAGTACGCTGTTCCTTAACCTGTATTTTGGCTTAGCGCGTTAGTGGCTTTAAGCCAATCAGCAGCTCCCCATTGACAAAACGTCTTGAAAAAAAGTGTGTTTCTAAAGCTATTTTGTGAATATGGAGCTATTTATTGGGTGCACCCTATCCCGACGCTTCCTGATTTATGACTTAGAAGAGCAGGAGGAGATGAATCCAGTGCTGTTCACTCTGCCTAACAATTTGAACAGTGTAACCACTAAAGGTAAGTGGGCACAAGGACCTACTGGCACGATAAGAACTTCTTTCAAATTAAGTAGTTATGGTGCTTATATGTATCCTTTTAAACACAAACTGATACAATGGAGATTTCTTATTTAACACTAGTGTACAAACAGGATCCCGAATACATTACGTTACAAGATTACTGCATCATTTCATGCAATCATTTGGACTCCAACAATGGTCTAGTTTGAACTTATCTATTGATATTTTTTTCAGCATGGCCACTTGTCATTTTAGTGCTGGGATTTAAAAGTTTACTTCAAAGTTCTATTTGCCAAATCAGTCTGTGATAGGGTTGTATAACTGAAGTGCTGCCAGAATTTTTCTCTTTTGAGAGAAATAAAAAAAAAAAAAAAAAAAAAAAAAACCTCTTTTGCATTAATGGTATTTTTGGAAGACTCAAAAAAAATGCAGGGCCTTTAAAATAGCAGCCATATGGCAATCCTAGAAATGGCTCATAGATCTGATAACTGGGTGTGGTTTGCCACTATTGCAAAAGCAAGGTTCCTAGTTTGTCAAAAGATGGACTGGGCAGTCACTTTACACCAGTTTACACTGGATACAGACAATGGTAGGGGAATCCATGACAATGATTAATTCCCATTCTCTGATGGAGATCAGGTACAGGTGTAGGACTCATTGCCTTGGCATTCCACGCACTCTTAAAGAGGCACATTTGCATGCTGACAGCCACAGCAGTCAGTAACAGTGTCACATCATTACATTCTGTTAATGAAGTCTGTTTATGGGACAAAAAAACAAAACCCACAAACTGCCAGTAAAATGATTTAGAAGAAATGCCATTGCAGACTTACCATCAGCATTCTATGTTATACAGAATTAGAGTTCCCAGAACTTCCAGTCAGGAGTTACTTATAACAGGAATACATACCAAGACCAAGTGTATCTTTCATTTTCTCAAGGAATGCCAAATATCTGGTCATATCTACGGGGCAGCATTGACTTAGAATGAGGTTCTGGACCATGTACTAAATCAGTGTCTCCCAAACTAATCCTGAAGACCCTCAGTCAGTCCAGGTTTTGTCAATATCTCCACTGAAATAAATCAGGGAAACACATAAATCCTAAATTGCTGGTGAACCATGAGGACTGGTTTAGGAACCACTGTACAAGATCACTGTAACACACCAATAAACATCCTAAATACACCAACTAACAGGTATAATAGTAAAACTAGTACCAGTAACCAATAATTCATACTATGGCTACACTTACTGCAGACATGATAAAATGGATATAGTTTACTGCGTTCCAACAGCAAATATAGATTTTTAAAACCTAGTAGGTTTTAACTAGAGACTTCCATATGTACTTCACATAACATTATTATCTCTTTCAAGAAAGTCTAGGTCCGACCCCCAATCTCCTAAAGGGGTCACACCCACAGGGTCACCTTTAACAGGGCTGTGTGTACAGGAAGAGAGAGGCTGCACGCTATTGGCTGGGTCTTTCCAAACAGAGACCTGGTGAGCATAAAATAAAACTGGAGAACCTGCCCACAGCCAGTAGGACAGGAAAATGACTAGAGAACCTGTCTGATAAGAGGGGTATTTATAGCTAATAGCTATAATTTTTGCTTTAGACTTGTCTGAGGGGCATTTGGTGCAGGTAGCGGCACGGTATCTAGGTAATATGGGGCAGTACATGTTTGACTCTTCCCTTTTGTATTAGTGTTTTTGCCTCATATTATCCCTCTTATGGTTACAGGGATTCCTCCTCTCTGATATTTCGGGCTATATAGGTGGTATTAGGCTGACGTGGACCAAATTTTACATTAGCCATTTTGGGTTCCTTGGTAGCTCCCACCTTTCTCTTTGTTTGCTCCTGTCTTATTTGGTCCCTAGTATACCTGCTCCATTTTTGTTTCCTCGCCTTGAGATATTGTTTCTTTATTCTTTACATTCCACAATGCTCTCAAGTCTCACCATTTTGTTCTCTGTATGTTTAAGGGGGATCATTGGGATTTATTTTCTATTAGTAATTAAGCTTCCTTTGGGTTACCCCATTTTTTTGAGACCATAGTTGAGGCGACCTCCTTAATAACCTCACATTATTTTATGGTTTCAGGTTCTGTAAGAAATATAAACTTATGGTGGTATACTCTATGAGACTCTATGAGCTAACATATTGTCATGGTAATAGTGACTATAGCTGCCTCCTAAAACAAGCATATATCAAATCCCAAACACGATTTAGTAGATATACCCCAAGTGAAACATGCACGCATTTAATTATGCATTTTTTTCTTTGGGGATATATCTAAAAAAAAAAAAAGTTTGCAAAAGCTGCAGGTCTCTTGTCTGCCCATCCCTTATTCCCCAGACCAGACTTTCTGTGGCTGTCCACTCACAGACTTCCCAATGCAGCTCAATAAGAAGTCTTTGCAAGGTGCAATTGCTGCCTCTTGAGTATATCTCCACTGAGTTAACCAAACCAGGAAGCAACAGGACCGGCTGTCTGATTAACAGCTAGGGGGGTGTAACAAAAAGTGTAACAAAAAGTGTACATTTCTAAAATTAAAAAAGAGGACACACTATTTCCACAAACAGCATTCCAGCAAACTAAAGTATTTTATGGGGTCTGGAGTGTCCCTTTTAGTGATTGACTTCTGACTCTTATGACGCAGAATAAAAATTCATAAGAATCTCAGAAACTAAGCACTATTGTATTGATCTAGTTATTGACTATTTTTTACACAGTGCTTTTATCCAGAGCACTTTATAAAACAAAACAGCAATCACTTATGGGTTAGCTTGCAGACAGAGCTATATAATTACAGAAACAACTAGTTACGGCGCACTCAGCTTTGTAAAAATTAATAATTAAGAAGGCTACTATAAAACGCCTATCTAAGAGAATAAATATGGGGATTTAGTTCCACCATATGGCCATATGATGTTAAGCCCACCAGTGCTTCAAAGTACCCCAATGTCAGTGTGTCCTACGCTAATTACAAAATGTGGGAGACAAATTAAATAGTACTGGTGCTAAACACAAGCTACAGTGTATTGAATTAATTTCTTTGCAAGAGCAAAGTGAGTATACAACAAGCCCCATGCAGTCTTATTTTTTGGCAGCTTGAAATATATAAACATCGATTAAGATGCAAATAATAAGGGTAGGTTCAATTCCCCAAATAGGGGATGGACTCAGAAGTGTAACGAGGAACCAGGCCCCAGTGTGAAAATTGCCCTGGTGCCCCTTTCCATCTCATTCCCCCATGTGTCTCATTCTTCCCCCCGGCCCCTCTATGTGTTCATCCCCCAGCCCCTCCATGTATCTTACCCCCAATGTGTCTCATTCCACCCCCCAGTGACTCCATGTGTCTCATTCCACCATCCCCCCAGCCCCTCAATGTATCTCATCCCCCCAATACATCCCTGTGTCTCAGTTCCTCTCCCCCAGCCCCACCATGTCTTATTCTGCCTCCCATGGATCTCTCCCACCCCCTTAGCCCCTCCCAGGGCCGGACTGGGGATACAAAGCAGTCATGGAAAAAATTCTATACCAGCCCCATAAGTCATTGTGCCATATATTGTCACATGTAATATGTAAGGCTATGTCTTGCCACCCCAGATGATTGAGTAATATAGAAACACACATATTTATATAGACTGCTCAAAAACTAAAGGGAACACATAAATAACACATCCCAGATCTGAATGAATTAAATATTCTTCTGAAATACTTTGTTCTTTACATAGTGTGAATGTAAATGTCAATGCGAGCTGTGGCAAGGTTTGCTGTGTCTGTCAGCGTAGTGTCCAGAGCATGGAGGCGCTACCGGGAGACAGGCCAGTACATCAGGAGATGTGGAGGAGGCTGTAGGAGGGCAAAAACCCAGCAGCAGGACCACTACCTCTGCCTTTGTGCAAGGAGTAGCACTGCCAGAGCCCTGCAAAATGACCTCCAGCAGGCCACAAATGTGCATGTGTCTGCTCAAACGTTCAGAAACAGACTCCATAAGGGTGGTATGAGCGCCCGATGTCCACAGGTGGGGGTTGTGCTTACAGCCCAACATCGTGCAGGACATTTGGCATTTGCCAGAGAACACCAAGATTGGCAAATTCGCCACTGGCGCCCTGTGCTCTTCACAGATGAAAGCAGGTTCACACTGAGCACATGTCAGACGTGACAGAGTCTTGAAACACTGTGGAGAACGTTCTGTTGCCTTCAACATCCTCCAGCATGATGGCTTTGGCAGTGGGTCAGTAATGTTGTGGGGTGGCATTTCTTTGGGGGGCCGCACAGCCCTCCATGTGCTCGCCAGAGGTAGCCTGACTACCATTAGGTACCGAGATGAGATTCTCAGACCCCTTGTGAAACCATATGCTGGTGCGGTTGGCCCTGGGTTCCTCCTAATGCAAGACAATGCTAGACCTTATGTGGCTGGAGTGTGTCAGCAGTTCCTGCAAGACGAAGGCATTAATGCTATGGACTGGCCCGCCCGTTCCCCAGATTTTGAATCCAATTGAGCACATCTGGGACATCATGTCTCGCTCCATCTACCAACGTCACGTTGCACCACAGACTGTCCAGAAGTTTGCAGATGCTTTAGTCCAGGTCTGGGAGGAGATCCCTCAGGAGACCATCCGCCACCTCATCAGGAGCATGCACAGGCGTTGTAGGGAGGTCATACAGGAACGTGGAGGCCACACACACTACTGAGCCTCATTTTGACTTGTTTTAAGAACATTACATCAAAGTTGGATCAGCCTGTAGTGTGTTTTTCCACTTTAATTTTGAGTGTGACTCCAAATCCAGACCTCCGTGGGTTGAAAAATTTGATTTCCATTTTTTTATTTTTGTGTGATTTTGTTGTCAGCACATTCAACTATGTAAAGAACAAAGTATTTCAGAAGAATATTTAATTCATTCAGATCCAGGATGTGTTATTTTTGTGTCACCTTTATTTTTTGAGCAGTTAATATAAAAACGTATATACAATTAAATATATATTAATTTTTTTAATATAAAATATTGGTCCTTTCAGAGTAAAACATTTAATTATACAGTAAGCAAACTCACATGGAGACACAGACAATCTCACTGACACACACAAGCTCATTGATACACAGCCTCATAGACAAACAATCTCACTTATATACATAAGCTCATTGACATAGAAACACAAGCTCACTGACACACACAAGCTCACTGCAGACAAACTCACTGTCACACACATGCTCCCTACAGAAAAGTTTGTAATAAACATGGTCTAGATATTATGTGGCCACCCTTTGCTTTTTCCTGCGAACGAGTCAGTGGCACAATGCCACACTTACAATGGAACAGATATGATGATATGCTTCTAAAACCTCGCTTTAGAGGGATCTGCTTATATATGCAGTGGAGAACCCCAGGCTTTATCTAACTGTTCCAAAACAATCTGACAGAATTCATGAGCGGTATGCACTGATTAGTAGAACTATAACCAATAACACTCGTACACACACACAAGCTATCTCACTAGCAGGCACACACACAAGCTCACTCACTAGCAGGCACATACATACACACACACACACACACACACACACACACACAAGATCACTCACTAGCAGGCGCGCACACACACACACAGCTTAATGTAGTGGTTCTGGTGTCTATAACATGTCCCTTTTAATGTAAACACTGACTTTTTAGAGAATATTTAGTGTTTACATTGCTTCCTAGTGACGCCTCTAGTGACAGTTACTCAGACAGTCACTAGAGGTGCTTCCTGCGTCAGTGCTGCACAGTGTTCAGCACCTACATTCAGAGCCTCCACGCTCTGCATGCAGGTGCTGAACGTTCCCCATAGAGATACATTAATTCAAGGCATCTCTATGAGGAGATGCTGATTGGTGTAGCGTTTTGCAGCCAATCCTATGGCAAAACATTGGCATCAAGCTTGATGATCTCCGCCATAGAGGCAGGGCCAGTCGAGGGCAGACCAGCACGGTGTGGGGAAAAAAAGTTGAGTAAAACCACTATACCCTTGCCAATGGAAGGGGTCTGGTAACCTAAACACACACACAGACACACACATACACCATGACACACACATACACCATGACACACACATATACCATGACAGACAGGCACACACACACACACACACATACCATGACAGACACACACACCAAGACTCACGCACACCAAGACTCACACACACTATGACACAGAGAAACACACATCAATACACAGACAGTCACACACACACACACACACACACCATGACACAGACAGGCACACACACCATGACAGACACACACACACACCATGACGCATACATATTCCATGACAGACACACACACACACACCATGACACACATATACCATGACAGACAGACACACACACACACACCATGACAGACACACATACACCTTGACAGACACACCCAGCATGACAGACACACACACCATGACACAGAGAATCCCACACCAAGGCACAGACAGTCACACACACACCATGACACAGACAGGCACACACACCATGACAGACAGACAGACACACACACACACATATTCCATGACATACACACACACACACGATGACACACACATATACCATGACAGACAGACACACATACCATGACAGACACACATACACCTTGACAGACACACACACCATGACGGACACACACACACACACCATGACTTACACACACACCAAGACACAGACTGTAATGATATTGATGTTACAAAGTGTTGGAGTCCAGTAGCCAGATCAGCAATGTTTTCTGCCAGAGGTAGCCACTCGTTACCCAGGTGGTTGAGCCCCTGAGCCTTGAGTGGCCTTCTGGTCTTAAGCAGAGATGGGAGACTGGAACAGAGAGATGATAATCGTAGTGAGGCAAGCCGAGGTCAGTGGGAAGGAGAAGCAGCAAAGTCAAAATGGTCCAAAATCAGCAACAGGTAGGAGAAACAGGAACAAGCTTGATTAGAGAGTACAGGAACCACAATAATCTGGCAAAGGTACAGAGACAGGAAGTGGCTTTTATAGGCCAAGAACCAGACACATGACCAGACACAGCTGAAGAGACTTGTCAATGATACCAATGCTTATAGAGTCAAGGTTACCAGATCTCAGGTACATTTGCAAAAGGCAGGCTGGTGTAGTGGTAAGGAAGAGGTTAAGCAGCATGTAAACCAGGGTTCGAAACCCAGCAGAGTCAGTTCCTCACACAGACAGTCACACACATGCCATGACAGACAGACACTCACACATACACACATCATGACAGACACACACATTGTTGCGGTCACCGGCCCGCCGAGCCTCACGGTCGTGCCCGACCGGCACGACCGCTCCGACTACACGAGCTTACCTGCTCGTCGGCGAGCCGGGAACCGCGCACGTAGTTCTTCCGGGCATCGCGCCCAGATCCAAGATGGCGCCGACCGCGTGGTCGTGTCTATTGCTAGCCCCGCCCCCGAGAATTATACCAACGTGTGCGTGACGTCACGACGTCAACGCACACGCACGTTTTGGGGTCAGAGGTCGCCCTCTGACCAATCATAGCCTAGAGAGGGGTATTTAAACCCCTAGCTTTCCCCATTACTTTGCCATGTCGTGGTTTCAGTTTCCTGGTTTCCTGAAAGTGCTATTCTCGTGTTTCTGATTTCCTGGTATCCTGATCCTTGGCGTTTCCCTGGTTATTCTGATCTCTGGTTTCCCTGACTTGGCTTGTTTTATCGGTATTGAGTATTTTCTGGCTTCCTTGACCTCGGCTTTCCCTTTGACCATTCTCTGTCTCTAGCGTATTAGTCCGGCCATTCTAAGGACCGGTTTACGCTCTTTCCTATTATTTTACTTTTCTTACTTATGTATATGTTTACATAGTTTCTGCGTGCTGGACCACATTACTAGTCGTGACATTACGACATGGCCATGGATCCTGCAGAACTATGCAAGCATATGATCGCATGTGAGAGTAGGGTGGAGGATATGGACCACAGGTTAGACCAATTTGCCCAGGCATTTCAGACCTTGCTCCAGAGGACTGCCTATTTAGAGGTCCCTCCGGTACCACCTGTGGTTCCGCCACCTGTAGTGGTTCCCGTACCACATAAACCACCGTCCATAACCTTGTCACCGCCCCCTCGCTATGGAGGTGATTCTAAGGAATTCAGAGGTTTTTTAAACCAAATTGAATACCACTTTGAGGCCTCCCCAGGTTCATTCCCAACAGATAGATCAAAAATAGGCTATCTGATGAACCAATTAACTGGAAAAGCTTTGACCTGGGCTAACCCCTTATGGGAGAGTGGTGACGCAGTAGCCCGTGATTACAATACTTTTCTTACGGCCTTTAAAGCTACATTTGAACCTAAAGGCAGGGAGAAGAACGCTGCCAAAGCCCTTATGCGAATCAAGCAAGGCAGTCGTTCTGTAGCCGATTATGCTATAGAGTTCAGGACATTAGCGTCTGAGGTTGATTGGACCAATAGCGGTCTGGTGGCTGCTTTCTCTGAAGGTTTAGCTGAGAATATACACGATGAGACTGCAGCTAGAGACCTTCCGGTTAATCTTAACGAGTTTATTGCCTACATGATAGACATTGACAACCGGCTCAGAGAGAGAGAGAAAAACAAACAACGTAACAGACGCTCTAATTTGTCCATAGCCCCTCGTTTCTCTAATCCAGTGGTGAGTAGCCAAACGCCTCTTCCAGAACCTGAACCCATGCAATTGGGTAGTGCTAAACTCACTGAGGCAGAGAGACAACACAGACGTAACGAGGGGTTATGTATGTATTGTGGCAAGAAGGGGCATCTAAGGTCGTCATGCCCGGTTCGGCCGGAAAACTTGCACACCTAAGGCACGTACGGGGACCGACCTTAGGTGTGATGTATATGTCCCCTAAATTGACTAAGAACCGTTTCCTTATCAAAGTAACCTTATCTTTCGAGAACACTACTGTTCAATGTGAGGCTATGATTGACTCTGGGGCAGCGGAGAATTTCCTAGACAAAGAATTCTCTGCAAAACATCTCCTGCCCTTAAGACATAAAGAGAAACCTATAGCAGTCGAGGCCATTGATGGGAGGCCTCTTACCCAGCCTTTCATCACACACGAAACTCTGCCAATCACTGTTTCAGTGGGTGTTCTCCATTCTGAAGAAATGACCTTTCAAATTATCTCTTCACCTACAGTTCCGATAATACTCGGTTTCCCTTGGCTCCTTAAACACAATCCACGTTTGGATTGGATTGAAGGAGAGATTGTGAGTTGGGGTGAGAGATGCAAAGGTGTCTGCTTTAAACAAATCCCACAACCTATTGGCACCATTAATGTTCCTGTTACACCTCCCTTGACCACACAAATTCCACAACAGTATATGGATTTGAAAGAGGTATTTAACAAGGTCCAGTCAGAAGGGTTACCTCCTCATAGACCTTATGACTGTACTATAAATTTATTACCAGGGACTATGCCTCCCAAGGGAGGAATCTATGCCTTGTCCCCCCAGGAAAATCTTTGTTTAGAGGAATACATTAAGGAGGCTCTCAGAAAGGGTCATATCCGTAGGTCCTCCTCACCAGCCGGGGCTGGATTCTTCTTTGTCTCTAAAAAAGAAGGAGACCTACGCCCTTGTATTGATTATAGGGGTTTGAATAGGATTACCATTAAAAACGCCTACCCTATTCCCCTTATATCAGAGCTATTTGACAGATTGAAGGGAGCTCGAGTCTTTACCAAGCTCGATCTCCGAAGTGCATACAATCTAGTCAGGATTAAGGACGGTCACGAATGGAAGACCGCATTTAACACCAGAATGGGACATTACGAATACCTGGTTATGCCGTTTGGATTATGTAACGCTCCAGCGGTATTCCAGGATTTTATTAACGATGTCCTAAGAGAGTACCTTCACATGTTCGTTCTAGTGTATTTGGACGACATTCTCATCTATTCCCCAGACCTAGAGACGCATCACGAACATGTGAGAATTGTACTGAAAACCCTGTTACAAAACGGCCTTTACTGTAAACTGGAGAAATGCCAGTTTGACCAAACGGAGATACAATTCCTTGGATACGTTATATCTCCGTCTGGTTTCCAGATGGATCCTCGTAAACTGGAGGCAGTCTTACAGTGGCCATTACCCAAGGGCCTTAAAGCTACTCAACGCTTTATAGGTTTTGCAAATTACTACCGCAAATTCATAAGGGGATTTTCCTCCGTGATTTCCCCTATAACCAATTTAACAAAAAAAGGAACAAATTGTATATCTTGGCCCAAAGAAGCAAGAGAGGCATTTGAACAATTAAAATTTTTATTTTCCTCAGCACCTGTCCTGACCCATCCTGATCCATCCAAACCATTTATCCTAGAGGTGGATGCATCAGAAACAGGAGTTGGAGCCATTCTGTCTCAAAGAGAAAGTCCTGATACGCCTTTACATCCCTGTGGATTTTACTCTCGCAAACTCACACCTGCAGAGAGGAATTACGACATAGGGAATAGGGAACTTTTGGCCATTGTACTTGCCCTTAAGGAATGGAGGCATCTCTTAGAAGGTTCCAAAGAGCCACTTTTGATCTTTACTGATCATAAGAATTTGGCTTATATTGGGGACGCTAAGAGACTGTCCTCTCGTCAGGCTAGGTGGTCATTGTTCCTCTCCCGATTCAATTTCGTAATTACGTACCGGCCTGGTACTAAAAACACCAAGGCAGATGCACTTTCTCGGCAGTTTGAGACAGATGAAGTACCAGAACAGGAGATATATCCTATTGTACCTCCTGAATGCCTCATTGCCACTACTGTTTCCGAAGTGTCTTCTCCACTCTTCTGTGCCATAATAGCAGATCAAACTCAGGCACCTGTGGGAAAACCTCCGGACAAACTGTATGTGTCACCTCAGTTTCGAAAGAAGGTACTAGATTTGTTCCATGACAACCTCACAGCGGGCCATCCTGGAGTCCATAAAACTCTCTCAGCCGTCTCCAGGAGATTTTGGTGGCCTGCTCTTAGAAACGATATCAAAGATTATGTTGGGGCATGTCAAATATGTGCAGTTTCTAAAGTTCCTCCTAGGTCACCTCCTGGACTGTTACAACCACTGCCCATACCTAGTGCTCCATGGACCCACTTGGCCATGGATTTCATTGTGGATCTACCCAGTTCAAACGGGTTTAATACAGTCCTTATGGTTATTGATAGATTCACGAAGATGGCACATTTCGTCCCACTTAAGAAATTACCATCTGCTCAAGATTGTTCAAATATTCTTGAGAGAGATCTTTCGGTTGCACGGTGTACCCAAAAACATAGTATCTGACAGAGGTACCCAGTTTGTTTCTAGGTTTTGGCGTTCCTTTTGCAAACAATTGGGCGTCGAACTCTCCTTTTCATCAGCATATCACCCTCAAACAAATGGAGCAGCAGAGAGGGCGAATCAGTCTTTAGAAGCCTATTTACGTTGCTTTATAAATGCCAATCAATCTAACTGGTATGAGCTCTTACCCATGGCTGAGTTCGCCAGAAACAACGCCACTCATGAATCTTCTAATCACAGTCCATTTTTTGTTAATCAGGGTTATCACCCCGCTGTTTTACCTTCTGCATTCTCAGACACAGATATCCCCGCTTTGGACACCCGTTTAGAATCGATTCATGATACCTGGGATTCCGTCCATTCAGCTCTGCAAAAAGCCTCATTCCGAGCAAAGGTCCAAGCTGACAAGAAACGGGGCGCTAATCCTGTCTATCTTCCAGGTGACAGGGTGTGGCTCTCCACGAGACATATCAAGCTTAAGGTCCCATCCATGAAATTTGCCCCTCGGTACATTGGTCCCTTTCGAGTTACCCAACGTATTAATCCAGTGACCTATTCTTTGGCACTACCGGCTCATATGAGAATAGCGAATACTTTCCATGTGTCTCTGCTCAAGCCCCTTACTTGCAATCGCTACACCAGGGTATCCACTCCTCCTCCGCCCTTGGTAGTGGGTGATCAAGAAGAATACGAAGTCCATTCTATCATGGACTCCAAATTATCCAGAGGTGTCTTGTCCTATCTCGTTGACTGGAAGGGTTATGGTCCCGAGGAACGTTGTTGGGTTCCTGCTGACCGGGTCCATGCGCCCCGTCTTATCCGGTCGTTTCACAACCGCTTTCCTCTTAAGCCGGGTCCTTCCCGCCCGGTGCGCGGTCTTCGAGTGGGGGGTACTGTTGCGGTCACCGGCCCGCCGAGCCTCACGGTCGTGCCCGACCGGCACGACCGCTCCGACTACACGAGCTTACCTGCTCATCGGCGAGCCGGGAACCGCGCACGTAGTTCTTCCGGGCATCGCGCCCAGATCCAAGATGGCGCCGACCGCGTGGTCGCGTCTATTGCTAGCCCCGCCCCCGAGAATTATACCAACGTGTGCGTGACGTCACGACGTCAACGCACACGCACGTTTTGGGGTCAGAGGTCGCCCTCTGACCAATCATAGCCTAGAGAGGGGTATTTAAACCCCTAGCTTTCCCCATTACTTTGCCATGTCGTGGTTTCAGTTTCCTGGTTTCCTGAAAGTGCTATTCTCGTGTTTCTGATTTCCTGGTATCCTGATCCTTGGCGTTTCCCTGGTTATTCTGATCTCTGGTTTCCCTGACTTGGCTTGTTTTATCGGTATTGAGTATTTTCTGGCTTCCTTGACCTCGGCTTTCCCTTTGACCATTCTCTGTCTCTAGCGTATTAGTCCGGCCATTCTAAGGACCGGTTTACGCTCTTTCCTATTATTTTCCTTTTCTTACTTATGTATATGTTTACATAGTTTCTGCGTGCTGGACCACATTACTAGTCGTGACACACATATAGACACACTATGAAAGACAGACACACACCAAGATAGACAGACACACACACACCATGATACACTCACACTGACAGACTGACTCACACATTATTGCTTGTATTGATTGTGGGATTGTGCATTCGGACGGCATGCTGGGGGATTTTTCAGATGGGAGGCAAGTTGGAGGATTATGGAAGCGGGTGATATTCACAACAGCTAGTTGTGCAGGGTGGGCGGCTAGCTGTTGTGAATAGTAGGTGCGAATAGAGAGTTGTGCTGTCTCTGCTCTGCTTCCCCGCGCGCAGCTTTATGAGACCGGGCCCAGAATATGACGTAATTTTCCTGTCCTCGGTCTCATTAAGTAGCACCCAGGGGCAGGGGAGAAGAGCAGAGACAGTACAGGTCTCTCTCCGGCCGCCTGCAGCCTAATTGCGGATGCACCAGCTGTCTGCACGGCCCAAGAAATTTCCCGGTATCCCGGTGGGCCAGTCTGGCTCTGGCCCCTCCATGTGTCTCACTCCCTCCCAGTCTCTCCGTGTGTCTCATTTCACCATCCCCCCACCCCTCCATGTGTCTCATTTCCTCCTCCCCACCTCTCTGTTTTTTATTCTGCCCCACCAATGTGTCTCTCCTCCCTTTTGTACCTGCTCACCTCCGAGCTGACAACGGTGCCCGGTCTGACAGGAAGTGCTCTCACTGGGAGCACTTCCTGTTAGACCGCTGTCCGCTCAGTCATGCAACTTTCAGTGATCAACAGGAGGTGAAAACGGTAACCACGGGCCCTGGGCTGGAGCAGCTGTGCGCCGGCCTTGAAATTATGCTGGCAGCCCACGGCCGCAGGAGTCACAGCTGTAGCCAGGCCCCCTGGAGTGAAATCTGCTTTTTTTGCAATATGAAAAAAATAGAGGACACACAAAGCATTTCAGCAAGCTAAAAGGGGTTATGGTGCTTGGAGTCTCCCCTTAACAACTTCGTAAGCTTAAGAGTATTTGCATTGTCTCCAAACCAGGGCCCCCTGTTTCATTTGCACCAATATGCATATATTTCATGCCTGTATTGCCCCAATTGTACATTACTGCAGAATATGTATTCCCTCTGTTAGATTATAAAGCGCAGAGAAAGCATTCAGAGAAGGAGAAATGAAACAATGTTTCTATCCATCCTCCTTATGTGCAGTGTTTACCCTGTATTAGTCTTGTCTAAACTGGCATGTGATTTAATTTGCTATATCCGTAATATAAATTTAAAAGAAAACGGAACTTCAAATATAAAATAAAGCTTATCACAAATTATGGGCAATCTTCGATGGTGTGTTCAGTGGTGTTAACTCCGGAGAAGTTCCCCTTTTTTTTTTTTTTTTTTGTATTATTTATTACATTTTTCTCTTATAATACAAAAGAATAATGTTTACATTCAATCACAAGACATAACATTATCATTTGAAATAGTGATCACTATTTCCACAGTTCCCTGTTAAGCATAATGTGCTATTCTTGTTTATTCTGACGTGTTTTTATTTTTGTAACAAAAGATGACAGTTAAAAATAGGAATATATCATAAAATATTACTATAACAGGGAACGCATGAAGTACCCCGTACTTTTTTTTATCTGAGCTTATTCTTTCTGGTCGATCAATGCTTGTGTGTGTGGGATTGCTGTAAAACTGATTTCTTAAAGACACAGCACTCTCTTATTTTACAATTCATTAATTTACATGTTTATCTTATTTTATATTAAAATGTATGATTTCCAGATAATTTAAACTCTTCAAAATGATGCATAGCTGTTCGTGCCTTGGAATTTATATCGTTCACCATTTTCTACAATTACATTTATCTCCATGTTACACTTTTCTATAAATTACTTTTCATATGTTCTGTACCCCCAGCCCCCCTTACCCAAATGAAAATCAATAAAATCAATAAAAATCTATTAAAAGAAAAATGTCCAGTCTTAGATATAGACAGCATTTTTTATTTCTTAATTTTTGTTTTCTTTATCCAACCAAACGGTTATTTAAAAAAAAAAAACTTAAATGGTTTCAGGATGTTTACATAACCTTCTTTATATCAAAAATAGCTATCACAAGATGTTTCCTGTAGGCTCCAAATAGTAGGAAAACTGATACAGCAGTAACAACTATCAGTTCAACTGTCTTATGTTTTTTGGTTTTTTTTAAATGGCCTATTCTTGAATTGACTGGCTATTAACATAACGAAAAAGTGTCTGTTTGACATTAAAATATCACACTTGGAATTCTCACAAAATATATCAGTCTGTCGCACATTTAGTATCTGCCAACATTAAAAGCAAAGAGGCGGTGTGAAACTCAAAACTGTTCCTCTACTTCCCACCTCACACTTTGATGAGAGAGCCCCTTGCAAAAATAATAAAATTAATGATAATAATAATAATAATAATAGCATATACTTTCAAATGCTTCGGCAATGTTTGACCAATTACCCTTGAAAGTGGATTTTAAATGGATGAACATAAAATGTAGGTTTATTTTATTTTTCGTAAAAAAAAAAAACATGTAACTGTCTTTATGAAATATATTTCATGGTATCTTTTCCGATGCCCATTTTAAAATTCAGACATGTTTAATCTGTTATGCCTTTAAAGCTTAACCACCATTTACCAGGATTTGTAACATTATCAGGGTTATTCACTGTGTGAGAATTCAAAGTGAATATAAAATTTAGAACCAGAGAAGCCAAATTGAAAGCATGGCTGACTTAGAACCTGTTTTAACAGTTATTTTGACATTAAATTTGAAATACAAATCGAATTCTTAGTTTAGTGAACAACCCTGTGCGTTCATTTATTCCCCCAAATAATTGTGAGGTGAGACCACTGTCTTAGCTCCTTGTTAATCGTATAAATTCTGACTTTTACATCTGGCAGACACCAGAGCAAGTAGGGAAGATGACATAAAGCAATGTTAATTTGCAATGTTTCTCCTGGTTCTGGCTGAAGTGACAATTCCCAGACGTTGATTAAAAGTCTATTGGACATTGGGATCTCTGTTTTAATTCTTGCAACTAAGTTGATGCTTGATGCTCTTTCAAAATCACTGTCATCGCTTTCTGCCCTGGGCATTACATACCAGCTTGTGCCTATGGCACAGACTTTACTACCATCTCTCTTTAAGGTCTATCTTATCAATCCATGATCAAGCCTGTGTATTGTGTTTCCCCCCAGACCTGTCCCTCAAGAGATCCATGTCTTCTAATACCCAAGCCAGGCTACCAGAAGAGTTAATGTCAATGAGTGACAACTCATTAAAAATATGTTCTGTTGCTAGAATATTACAGGTTTAATGTACAAATTGTGGCAAACTTACCTGATCCTCCAGCCCACGATGCTCCCTTCGTTGTCAGGACAATACTGTGGACCAACACACAGAATTAGGTAAAGCACGGAAAAACACTAATATAAATGAATGGATAACTGGGCTTTAGGATGGCCGGACTTAACGTAACAGAATTACCAGTAACAAGCAAGGTCAGGGCCACAGACAGTGGCAACAATGAACAGGCAAAGTCAAATGGTTAAGGATACTAGAATTAGGGATAGTCAAGAACAAGTCAAGATCAAAATACAAGTACAAAAACTTGAAGAACGTGCGCTCTGATAACCATCAAATGAAAACCCCAACAGGGCACCGAGAATAAGCGAATTTTAGTTGAACTAACCCTAAATCAATTCTTAGTAAAAACCAAAGAAAAACAAGTTACCTGCGCTCTCTCCTTAATCCCTATCTACTTTTCATAAAATGGGTTTTTTTTTAGTTACCTCCAATGGCCATGAGAGGATAAGCCCACCTGCCAATGTCAAGGTAGACCTTGCTTCCTTGAGACAAAAAGGGGTATTTTTTATATACACCCCTATATAGTAACCCATGTGTTCCCTATTAAGGGTTACTATATAGGGGTGTATATTAAAAAAAATATCCCTTTTTGTCTCATTAGACGTTGGCAGGTGGGCTTATCCTCTCATGGCCATTGGAGGTAACTAAAAAACCTCCATTTGTTTAAAAATACATAGGGATTAAGGAGAGAGCGCAGGTAACTTGTTTTTCTTTGGTTTTTACTATATATTGGGGCTGATGTGTACTGTAGTCATTGCTGCCACACAGTGATGGGAGTGAGCGCAGGACTTATCTTTCTGCATCTGAATCACTTCTTATTGGTCAGAATGGGCCCTTTGACTCCAGAACATGCGTGCACATCGTTGACATGACAAAGCACGCACGTTTGCGTCAATAATCACGTGATTTGATTACTCAGCACAGAACTGCAGTGGACGGCATTCTTATTGCTGTCGTACTGGTGTGAATCAGGTGGTGGACAACCATGAAAAGGGTAAGCCCCTCTCCCTCCAAGCCAAGTGACCGCACTGATTGGGTGCTGTCACGGGGTGGTGCCAAGCGTTCACCATTACACTTCTAGGGCCGCTCGATCGTGAGCCAAGCACTACATGCCTCAGGAATCAGGATGCATGAACCGAATGTTCCAGGTAAAAAGGGAAGTCTTGCATACTGACCATTCAGCCTGGAGAAAAGCTCCCTTTTCTGATTCGCTTTGGACGAACTCCATACAGCCTTCTTTTTCTTGCGAAATACTAGACACTGCCCACTTTATTGGCACGTCTTTTATCAGTTCAAATGTGGTGACGTCACACCTGCCCTTAAAGTTACCATGTCATACAGACACAACTGATCCGATCCATGAAGGTCCCAACTCACAACTTGCAGGATTTAAAGGATATGCTGCTAATGTCTTTGTGCCAGATTCCGCAGGACAAGTTAGAGGTCTTGTAGAGTGCATACCTCAACTTATCAGAGCTGTTTTGGCAGCCCGAAGGGGACCTACATGATGAAGTGATTTTAATGTTGTGGCTGATCAGTGTTCATACAGTACATATAAAATATAAGTCCTTACATCTTCTTAAAAGCCTACTTTAAGTGTTGTTCATGGAAACTTCCCTGAACGTTTATACAAACGTTCTCCTTGCATCCAGGAAACAAGTGAACTGAATGGAAAGGATGTTAATGTGGAGGATTCCTATCAGGGCGAGGTACAATGAATAATAGGAAATCTATGACCTTAATTAAAAATATAATAAAAGTCCGGAAACAACTGTGGGGGAATACTTTAAATGATAGTAACAGACATTGGTTCACATACCATAACAAAAAATGAATGTTAAATCCAGACATTGAAATGGCATCTGGGACGGGGGCAATTCATCAAGATGTGAATAGATATCTCTCTCCCCACCCCTCTTTATATATCCTGTGTTTTGCTCTTACATTTGAAATTCTGAATTAAGTAAAAAAGAACCGGTAAAAGCTCAAATAAGTGTTAGATTTAAGGCGTTAAGGGAATACGAAGGTAAGTTGCTTTGTGTGAAGATTTAATGAGGCAAGAAACGATTGTTTAAAAAGGTGAGTCAGTCAAAGATCATGTGATGGTAAATCAAGAGATACAGGTATATGACAGGTCAGAAAACATTTCTGAGGTGAGAGGGTAAGGGTTTGATAAGAACTATGTGTCAGGATCGGGACAGGGATCCAACACGCAGAGTACAAAGAGTGGAAAGGTACGTATACCGGGCCTTAGAATGGCCGGACTAACGTACCGAGAGTAATAGAGAATAGTCAGAGACAAGCCGAGGTCGAGGGAACGAGAAGACAGATAAGCGAGAGACAAGCCGGGTCAAGGGAGAACAGAGAAGCAGGGAAGTACAACAAGCCGAGTCAAAACCAAATAGAGCAAACTAGAATACCAGAGCACTGAGTGACTAGACAAGCTAGAACCACGACAGGGCAATGAGCTGAAGAGAGAAGTAAGCTTAAATACCCTGGCTCCGGATGGTAAGCACGCCTCTGACAAGTGCCGATTGGATATCGGACACTTGAGTGACAGGTCGCTCGTGATAGCGTCATGACGTCACGTATTGAGCGTCCTGCTAGAAAAGGACGTGGATTCCTCGCGGCCGGTGTTTAAGTGGCTGGATGAACCGCGAGGAACGGAGGAAACAGCTCGCCTGGACGGATAAACCACCAAGTCTCTACCTCCCTTAGAGGTAGAGGCCTCAGGTACCCTGACAGTACCCCCCCTCTCAGATACGCCCACCGGGCGGAAGGAACCGGGGCGAGATGGGAAGCGGAGGTGAAATGCTCTGCGAAGGCGAGAAGCATGAACGTCCTCCTGAGGTACCCAACTCCTCTCCTCAGGACCATATCCCCTCCAGTTGACCAGATATTGTAATTTTCCCCTTGAAATTCTGGAATCAACGATGGAGCTGACCTCGTACTCCTCCCGACCCTCCACCTGAACAGGACGAGGCGAGGAGACCTTAGAGGAGAATTTGTTGCAAATAAGAGGTTTCAACAAGGAGACATGAAAAGAGTTAGGAATGCGTAAGGCAGGTGGCAGAGCAAGGCGATACGCAACCGGATTGATACGAGTAAGAACCCTGTAAGGACCTATGTAGCGAGGAGCAAATTTCATAGATGGAACTTTTAGTCGAATGTTCTTAGTACTTAACCATACCCTATCCCCAGGAACAAAAACAGGAGCCGCTCTTCTATGCTTGTCAGCGTGTTTCTTGAACAACGAGGAACTATGTAACAGAATTTGCCGAGTCTGATCCCATAATTTCTTCAGGTTGGCGACATGATCATCAACCGACGGTATCCCCTGAGAAGAGGAAACCGAAGGAAAAATCGAAGGATGAAAGCCATAGTTCATGAAGAAAGGGCTAGAGCGAGTTGAATCGCAAACAAGGTTATTGTGTGCGAACTCCGCCCAAGGAATCAGACCGACCCAATCGTCCTGGTGTTCGGAAACAAAGCAACGCAGATACTGTTCGATCTTTTGATTGGTACGTTCAGCAGCTCCGTTAGACTGAGGGTGATAGGCCGAGGAGAAGTTCAATTTGATGCCCATTTGAGAACAAAAGGATCTCCAGAAACGTGAGACAAATTGAGAGCCTCTATCAGAGACAATCTCCGAAGGAATCCCATGTAGGCGAAAAACCTCTCTTGCAAAAATCTCCGCCAATTCAGGAGAAGTCGGAAGTTTAGGTAATGGCACGAAATGGGCCATCTTAGTAAATCTATCCACCACCGTGAGAATAACAGTCTGTCTCTTGGAAGCAGGCAAATCAACGATAAAGTCTATGGACAAACAGGACCAAGGTTTCTCAGGAATGTCCAAGGGGTGTAACAGGCCACATGGAGATGCATGAGGTAGTTTAGTCTTGGCACAAGTTTCACAAGCTGCGACGAACTCCTCAATATCTTTTCGCAGTGAAGACCACCAGAAATCCTTGGATATCAAAGAGTATGTCTTGCGAATACCAGGATGACCAGCTATTTTACTTTCGTGAAAACATTGTAAGAGCTCCAGTTGAAGTTCAGGAGGAACAAAGTTTCTTCCCTCAGGAGTGTTTCCGGGAGCTAGATGTTGTGACTTCAAGATCTGGTCAAGTAGCGGAGAATGAATTTTGAGACTGGTATTAGCAATAATATTGCATTTGGGTACAATGGAGGACATAAGTGGTTCAACTGAAGCAGAGGGCTCATATTGGCGAGATAGCGCATCGGCTTTAGAATTCTTTGACCCAGGTCTGTAAGTCAGAACGTAATTGAAATGGGTAAGAAACAACGACCAACGAGCCTGCCTGGAGGACAACCGCTTAGCCTCTCCGATATAAGACAAATTTTTGTGGTCAGTTAGAATGGTAACAGGATGTAATGTACCTTCCAATAAATGTCTCCACTCTTTCAAAGCCTTGATAACCGCTAGTAATTCTCTGTCACCAATGTCATATCTGCTTTCAGTACCGGTCAATTTTTTAGAAAAAAATCCACATGGATGTAATGGTTTATCAACCCCCAACCTTTGAGATAGAACAGCACCTAAACCAGTCTCTGATGCGTCTACCTCAAGTAGAAAAGGCAGAGAAGTGTCGGGGTGAACTAAAATTGGAGCGGAAGCGAAAAGCTCCTTGAGGGTTTTGAACGCAAGGAGAGCTTCAGTAGTCCAATTCTTAGTATCAGCCCCCTGTTTGGTCATATTAGTGATAGGTGCGATAATGGAAGAATAGCCCTTAATAAAGCGCCTATAATAATTAGAAAAACCAATAAATCTCTGTACGGCTTTAAGACCTATGGGTAAAGGCCACTCTAGAATGGATTGGAGCTTATCCGGATCCATCTTAAATCCCTCCCCAGAGATCACATAGCCGAGAAAGGTCACCTGGGTTTGATCAAAGCTACATTTCTCCAACTTGCAGTACAAGCCATGCTGGAGAAGCTTGTGCAAAACCCTCCTGACTTGCTTGTGATGAGTCTCAATCTCACTAGAATGAATGAGTATATCATCTAGGTATACAATGACGCAATCTTGCTGAAATTCCCTAAGAACTTCATTTATCAGATCCTGGAATACAGCTGGCGCATTGCATAACCCAAAAGGCATAACAGTATATTCATAGTGACCATATCGAGTATTGAATGCCGTCACCCACTCATGTCCCTGCTGGATTCTCACCAAGTTATATGCCCCTCTGAGGTCTAACTTGGTGAAAATTGTAGAGCCCTTCAAACGATCGAAGAGTTCGGTGATCAAGGGAATCGGGTAGGCATTTTTAATGGTTATCTTATTCAAGCCTCGATAATCAATACAAGGTCTCAAAGAACCATCTTTCTTTTTAACAAAAAAAAATCCAGCCCCGGCAGGGGAGGAGGACCTCCTGATGAATCCCTTGTCTAAATTCTCGTGAATATACTCCTCTAAAACTGAGTTCTCTTTAGTAGATAATGGGTATACATGACCTCTGGGAGGCATGGTACCAGGGAGTAGGTTAATTTTGCAATCAAAGGACCTGTGTGGGGGTAAGGTATCGGCTTTCTTTTTGTCAAATACTGCCTTTAAATCTAGATACTGAGACGGAATTTGTGTCTCTGTAGGATTGTCAGAGGTAGTCGATGTGTTAGTTAATCCGAGAGGTAAGACCTTCCGCAAGCATTTTTCTTGACAATTCTTTCCCCACGAAACTATCTCCCCAGACTCCCAATTAATAATAGGGTTGTGTCTCCTCAACCAGGAGTACCCCAGGACTATGGGAATAGACGGAGAAGAAATGAGCATTAAGGATATATCCTCTTTATGTAGGATGCCAACAGTTAAGTTAATCGGTATGGTCTCATGGAAAATAACAGGCTCAAGTAACGGTCTACCATCGATGGCCTCAACAGCCAGTGGTGTCTCTTTTAACTGGGATGGGATAGCATGCTTGGCAACAAAACCCTGATCTATAAAGCTCTCAGCAGCTCCAGAATCGATTAGTGCCATAGTCTTTACTACTCCCTTCTCCCACCTCAAAGAAACGGGTAACAGAAGCCTGAACTCTTTGTAGTTGTGAATAGAGGACAAAGTAGAAACACCCAAGGCCTGTCCTCTAGAGAAACTTAGGTGCGAGCGTTTCCCGAACGATTAGGACAATTTAGGCGTAAATGTCCTCTGACTCCACAATACATACATAAACCCTCCCTTCTTCTGTACTGTCTCTCTCTCTCTGTGAGATGAGTACTGCCTATCTGCATAGGTTCAGAAATACGTAAGTCCTCGAACTCAGAATTTTGAAAGGTAGGCGCTAGTTTAAAGGAGGGTCTACGGGTCCTATCTCGAGTGTTCTGCCTCTCTCTTATGCGTTCATCAATACGAGATATAAAAGAAATTAAATCCTCCAAATTCTCAGGGAGTTCTCTAGTAGCGACCTCGTCAAGAATTACATCTGATAACCCATTCAGAAACACATCTATATAAGCCTGTTCGTTCCACTTAACTTCTGCCGCCAAGGACCTGAACTCTAGTGCATAGTCCACAAGTGTTCGATTCTCCTGTCTAAGGCGCAACAGTAATCTAGCTGCATTGACCTTTCTACCAGGAGGGTCAAAAGTTCTTCTAAACGCAGCTACAAAGGCATTATAATTATAGACTAGTGGATTATCATTCTCCCATAAAGGATTGGCCCATCTCAGAGCTTTCTCAATGAGTAAAGTAATAACAAATCCAACCTTCGCTCTATCTGTAGGATAAGAGCGGGGTTGTAATTCGAAATGGATGCTAATCTGGTTCAGAAAACCACGGCACTTCTCCGGTGACCCGCCATAACGTACTGGTGGGGTAATACGGGAAGAAGCACCTACAGTGACTACCTCTAGACCTGAGACTGCAGGAGAAATAGAAGGAGTACGTGTCTCCTCAGGTGGGTTACTAGCACGAGACAAAAGTGCCTGTAGTGCTAAAGCCATCTGATCCATCCTATGTTCCATGGCGTCAAACCTGGGATCAGAAGAACCAAGCTGACTGTTTGTACCTGCAGGATCCATTGGCCCTGTCGTAATGTCAGGATCGGGACAGGGATCCAACACGCAGAGTACAAAGAGTGGAAAGGTACGTATACCGGGCCTTAGAATGGCCGGACTAACGTACCGAGAGTAATAGAGAATAGTCAGAGACAAGCCGAGGTCGAGGGAACGAGAAGACAGATAAGCGAGAGACAAGCCGGGTCAAGGGAGAACAGAGAAGCAGGGAAGTACAACAAGCCGAGTCAAAACCAAATAGAGCAAACTAGAATACCAGAGCACTGAGTGACTAGACAAGCTAGAACCACGACAGGGCAATGAGCTGAAGAGAGAAGTAAGCTTAAATACCCTGGCTCCGGATGGTAAGCACGCCTCTGACAAGTGCCGATTGGATATCGGACACTTGAGTGACAGGTCGCTCGTGATAGCGTCATGACGTCACGTATTGAGCGTCCTGCTAGAAAAGGACGTGGATTCCTCGCGGCCGGTGTTTAAGTGGCTGGATGAACCGCGAGGAACGGAGGAAACAGCTCGCCTGGACGGATAAACCACCAAGTCTCTACCTCCCTTAGAGGTAGAGGCCTCAGGTACCCTGACACTATGAAAGCATCAGTTCATGAGAAAAGTGGGGACGCCTAGCAAGGGAGGTTAATGGTACTTAATGGTACACTCCAAGCACCAATACAACTTTAACGTATTGGATAGGCTTTGGCCTCTTTTGCTTTAATCTTTAAAGTTTTTGCACAAAATAAATATTTTGCAGAATGTTGCCTCATAAAACTGTCTCCTTAACCACGTCCCTTCACTCAACAAAAGATTTCCTTATTAAATGTATACGCACAGCTCAGTCACGGACAGTACTGAGTGATCTGAACTATAGAGGTCCGCGGCTGAAAAATGTGTTTTGTTTTATTCGCATTTATTCATTTTCTAATTTTGGGTTGTCCAAAACTGGGAAATTATCAATTGGGATCAAAATGAAATTTGGAAAAAAAATTCAGAACTGAAATGAAATTTGGAGCTCATAATTCCCAGGGATACCAAATTAGGATGCTGTTTAGCAGATATATCCCTAATTTGGCATCCCTAAAAATAATGAAGGAGAAGAATTTGGCAATCCAGATAGGCAGATGTGATAAGGTGCCAAGACAAGGCACATAGAGGGTGGAGGGAGTGCACTGCAGACAAAGAGCCCAGACTCCCATCAGCCTCAGCACCCAAACGTTATGGAAGTAGGGAGGTGTTATATCTGTGTATGTGTATCTTTGTGAGTATATGTGTATAACAGTGTGTATATGTATCTGTGCATGTCAGTGTGTGCATCTGTGTGTGCGCCAGTGTTGATACATGTGTTCATGTCAGTGTGTGCAGCTGTGTGTGTCTGTGTCACTGTGTGTTTGTTTGTGTGTGTGTGTGTCTGCATATGTGTAAATGTAAATAGATCCCAGCATTCACATTCAAAAATCAGCACTACATTCAAACACCAACACTACACGCAACCCATCACCAACACTATATGCACACATCCCTGCCATCAAACACCCACACTACATACAAACACACTGTTGCAATCAATCACCAACACTACATACAAACTACACCCTGCATTAAAACGCCAACATTATATAAAAACACACAGCTGTATTCAAACAACAAAAATACAGTTCTTCATTCAAACACAAACACTATGTGCAAACACACCTTTGCATTCAAACACACTACACACAATTATGTTACTGCTTTCAAGTGACAACAATACATACAAACACAACTGCATTTGAATGCCAACACTACACACAAATAGTGTGTTGTGCTCTTACACATATGTTCTCAAACATTCTCCATACAAAACAAGCTTACATTCAAGGATACAAAAACTGCCCACAAATAAAACCCTGCAATGATGGGCATATGGTAGATCCCCAGCTGGCAATGCATTGTGCGAGATCTATGACAGATGAGAATTTTCCTTTTGGCCACACTTGAGCTAAACGTCATCTTAGAGTTCCAGATGACTCATGGGTGGTCCAAAACTGTATCAGGGCGATCAATGATGTCATCGGAGCAGGCCAGATTCTGTCTGGCGAATGCATCATTCGTACTCGAATTTGGGTGCAAATAAAAGGACTCACTGCGAGAGAGTGCTGCAGTTAGGAGAACTCCGGAGGAACCAAATAGAATGCCAGCAACCCTGAGAGTCAGGATGTTACAAGGTGATTAGATCTTCCAAATGCACATGTGTCAATCTGTCAGGCATGCCCAATGCACATATCCAGCATTCCTAGGGATAGGACATTGATTGCTTAGGTCCGTTTCCTCTCTGGAGTGAGTGTGGAAAGCATTAGAAAGAAGAAGCAGGTAAAAATATATATTTTTCAGCTAAAGCTTTTGAATGAGACAGTTGTCTTTAAGCTTTGCCCACTCCATTAAGTAGCTTCTCATTCTGGTCTATGCCTTGAATGTCTTTTTAATTCACCAAAAAAACCCCACAGAATTTTGTGAATTAAATTTGAATGGCAAATGATTGTTAAATATAGCTGAGCTGTGGTTGTGAGTTTAAAAATGTACTAGTTTACTATTTTACTTTATTAACTAAAATTCAGTGCGTAGTGAACAAACTTTAAATGTTTTGTGAATAAACTTGTATAAACCTTAGCAATTAAAATTCAACAAAACAATGGACAGAAGTTCACAAACGTGTTGTTGAGCAAGACAATGAACAGTTTTGAATGAACCAGTTAAGGTCCTGGCTTGAACCCAGACACTTGCAGTTTACAGTATATCGGTGTCAGGCACAAACATCGTTGCCTGATCATGAAGATAAGACATAAATACATTTTGGTAAATTGAAAACTGAATAGTAAAATTTAGGACAAGTTTAGCCAGTTTCTGAAATGTGATACACTTGCGCATGGGATTTTTTTTATTAACGAGTTCATTTAAAAGGTTACTCCGAGTATCATAAGTGGTTGGTGTTCGGTAGATTGCAGCTCCCGAACTGGGTAAACGTGAATGTGGTTCGGGAAACATAGTATACGAAAACTTAGCAGGGAATAGTCTTAAACACGGGAAAATAGTGAGTTTGTCACAGAAGGTTTACGTTTACGAAAGACAATGTTCTTTAAAATACTGTTTTAATGGTTGGAGTAACCTTTTATACTTATCATTCTACTATTTTAATAATTAAATTACTTAAATGTTCTGTTTCACCTCAGTGCTTGGATGACATGCTAGCTAGTAACTGTTGCAGCAATTGGGGTTGAAAAACCCTGGAATTCTTGCATAATGCAATAACAAGAGATTTTTTTTGCTGATGTTTCTAGAAGTGAGAAAGTTCCAGAAACTTGGATGGCGCAGGGTAAGCGTCTTAAATTTGGAACGGTCCAAAAGGATGTCAAAGCATTATTAGAGATGACGTTCTAGAAAAGCAGATAATTTTCACCTGTTAACCTGTTGTTCGAAGTTTTCCGTGACCCCTAATTTGCTACACGTGAACTGGATGTTTATCAACTTTGCGCAAGAATATATTTGTGTTTGGTTGTTGTTGATCTCTTATTTATTTTGTTTTATTTGCTGTGATGTGTTTATGTCAATGTATTCTCTCAACAAAATACATATAAACATAATTATTAATGTTTTCTTATTGTAAAATATGAATTTGTTAACCATTAGCTCCATGAGAAAAAAACGTACCCAAGAACAAACAGCTAAAAAAAAATTCAAATTGTCTGATCTCTGTGTAGCTCAACCCCTCATTCCTTTGCAAATATTTTTTTTTTTTTTTTAAATAGCTCTGGCAAATAGTTCTCTGATTGCATTAACCTCTAGGTTAAAGCTGACTTTATGCTTCAAATGGACCTTTAGCCCCTTAAGGACACATGACATGTGTGACATGTCATGATTCCCTTTTATTCCAGAAGTTTGGACCATAAGGGGTTAAAGTCATCTTCTGGGAAAGAGCAGATAAAAATAACTAGATATAAAAAGGACAATATAAAACTTCCCAACACTTTACAGAGCAAACTATCAGACTGCGAAGTGAACAACTATATCACTGATACACAGTTAATATACACAGTTAATTTTACAATTGACAAATAAGATTTAGTTCAATTGGTTAAAGGGTCAGTGTAAAACTTGTTCAGAAACGTCAGGGTTGCAAGTGAATTCTGGTAATGTCAGCTATTGTTTTTTTTATCTTCCTGGGTTTAATAAAATTAGTATTATTCTAGAAATTGGCCCCAGTGCATTGACCTCACCATTATCCAGGCACCGCATTTATAAATGTAGCAGACGCACAGGCAGTGGCCGCTGTGTATCACAAGTGCTACAGTATAACGCCAGCTATAGCAGTGATATAAATCTGTGTACTTCTCGACATATACTTAATCTCATTATAAATATGATGTAGACATTTTGCAGGACACTAACAGGCACTTCATCCCGAAATCTGATTAACAGACCAATTAAAGGGACTCTTCAGTGCCAGGAAAACAAACTGTTTTCCTGGCACTGCAGGTCCCCTCTCCCTCCTACCCCACATCCCATGTTGCTGAAAGGGTTAAAACCCCTTCAGTGACTTACCTGTATCCATCGCTGATGTCCCTCGGCGCTGGGTCAGGGTTCGCCCATGCTCCTCCCCTGCCGACGTCATCCGGCAGTGGAGACATATTGAGCATGCGCGGCCGGCGGCGGGGGACGCGCATTAGACCTCCCCATATGAAAGCATTGAATAATGCTTTTCAATGGGGATTTCAGCGACGCTGGAGGTCCTCACATGGCGTGTGGACTTCCAGCGACGTTGTAGCTTTTCGTGTTCTATCTAGTAGACAGCCACTAGAGGAGGACTTAACCCTGAAAACTGCAATAATTACACTTGCAGGGTTAAGGGTAGTGGGAGTTGGCACCTAGACCACTCCAATGGGCAAAGTGGTCTGGGTGCCTGGAGTGTCCCTTTAAGAAGAAGTAACCAACAGAGGGAAAAATGTGTAAGAAAAGGAAAAAAAAATAAAAAAAAAATAAATATATATATATCTACTAAAATACCGGGACTCTAAGGATTTCATTCAGGTTTATTTGACAAATTCCAGCAAGTCGACGTTTCAGTCCCTCTAGGGAACTTTCATCAGGACATCACAAGTGCTTTATATAGGACAAACAAAGATCTTAACCCACCACTTAATCAGCATCTCAATCAGCTGTTTTAACAAAAGGGGAAAATAATGCAAGTTATGTGTTCTAGGAAAAACATGACAGTATTTACACCTCAAGTAATGCATTTATAAATAAACATCAGAACACAGTAGCATCATCTAGAAACACACATAGTGTTGGTATTCCCCTAAATATAAATAAAGATGCAGAAAAATAAAACCCTGGTCAACCATCCACACAATACACATGGGAAGACTTTCTGAGGAAAGATAGAAAATGCATTTGCTAAATAAAAAGTAATAAACCCTTACAGTATATATAATGAGGATGATAGATTGCTATCAATAAGTGTAATGGGTAAGGTGCTAAAGTCAATGAGTATAATATAAAGTGACAATGTGCTAAAATATAAAGTGCATGATATAAAGTGCAAAGCATGTGAATTAGAAAGTGCGTTTGGTGCTAGACAATATATGAAGAAGTGACTGTGCAAAATATTGCAAGTAACGTGCATAATGTATGAAATAAGAAGACCAGGGATGGGGGTGAGAACCCCAGCAATGCTTAGAGAAAAATTTATAAAAAGATAATTAACAACATGGTATTCCAAACAAATGCATACAAATAAAAAATGAGGGAAACATAAGCTTACAGAGTTAAGGACCAGGATTTAAATAAGAAGAAACCAAGTGTGGTCATGACTATAGGAAAGCGATGAATGAGCATTTTTCATTTATCCTCTTAGGAAATACTGTATTTAGTTCCATAATCCAAAAAGTTTCTCTTTGCAACAAAGTCTTAGCTCTGTCACCACCTTTCATAGATACAGGAACATGGTCTATCACCACACATCCGAGTGAGGACACTTGATATTGCTTTCCAAGAAATGTTTGTCCGACTTACCATCTCTATATGCAAGTCGGATACTTAACCTGTGGCCCCTAATTCTCTCACAGAGTGCAGTATTCGTGTTGCCAGTATAATTCAGTCCACGTGGGCATGTAGGTTTATAAATGACAAAATCTGTGCGTCAATGGATCCTGTGTCTGATTTTATATGATTTACCCGTGTGGGGATGGCAGAAGGATTTGGAAGGAATCAAGTGTCCACACATCCTAGACAACGGACACAATCTGTTGTCCTGTTTGTTGACTTTGTAGCAATGTGTTGGGTCCGTGTGGACTAACTAATCCCTTGAATTTTTGTTCTGTTTATAACAGAACATTCGTTTCTGTTAAAATATTTTAAGTTGTTCCTATTCTAACCAACTGATCTAGTCAAATTCACACTTGCCGTGTAGAATTTTGTCGGAAACACAATTCTGGTATTAGGCTCCTTCTATACCAAAGTCCCTTATTCATTATATTTTTCTTCAGCTTTCATCAAGGCTCTGCCAGGAATTTAGTATACATTATGTTCAACTGTTCATTACATTGTTCTTTCTGTAAATTATTCCTGAAAATTGAGAAAGAGGTAGAGAGTCATTAAACTGCTTGGGGTGTGCACATGCAAAATGGTATTCCGGTCTGTGAGTTTGGTGTACAGCCTATATTCAAGTTTTTTATTAGTCAACAAGACCTCCACATCAAAAAATTGTATACATTCCGTGTCGTTTTTCGAAATTACTGTAACTGGTGTAGGCAGATTATTGATGTATTTTACAAACTCCTGGACTTCATTCACAGTGCCATTCCATAATATACGTATATCATCAATGAAACAATAGTATTTTACTATCTGTACCTCAAACTGTTGTAGAATATACTTGGATTCAAAATCATACGTGTAGGTATTGGCTTACATGGGGGTCATTGCTGCCCCCATGGAAGTCCCAGAGGTTTGCAAATACCTCTGTATCTCAAATCTAAAGTAATTGCACTGTAGGGCTAGAGATATGAACTCCAAGACAAATTCGATAGCTGGACCATAGTATTGTGCCGAACCAGACAGGAGTTTCCTCATGGTCTCAATGCCTTCTTAATGAGGTATGATGGTATAAAGGCTGTTTTCATCCATAGTTATAAAGACACCATTGAAGTCACCCACTGTGTTCAAATCCATTAACAAATTACCCGTGTCTTTAATACAAGTAGATATAGCCGGTATTGGCTCTTTAAAGAGGTAGTCTAAATATTTGGCAATGGGCTCCAGGATACTATTCACAGTTGAAACTATGGGTGTCCTAGAGGATTCATTTTTGCATATCTTGGATAACGTGTAAAATATGGGAGGTGGTGGATGCCTTTTTAGGAGGAACTGAAAAAGGTCCATGTCAATATGCCCTACTTGTAATCCCAAAGACAGTGTGTCCACATTTTTGGGGGCAATTCTTGCTCTGGGGTCATTTTCCAAAAATTGATGGGTGTTGGAATCTTGTAGTTGTCTGTATATCTCACGAGAGTAGTCCTTGTAATTAAGGACTACGATCCCGCCCCCTTTGTCCGCCGGACGTATGACGATCAGGGGTCTCTTGACAAATTTTGTATAAAGAGACATTGTTCTTTCAATATATTAGAATGTTGGTTCTTATTGTTCAATAAGATAATGTTAGATTCATGTTTCACAGTAGATAGAACTGTTTTTATTGCTCCCTGATTATGTATGGGGTCGAATTGGCTTGGAAGCTTAAAAGGATGTGAGGGTATTTGCCTACCGGGTGTATTGGATGATGTTTGTGCTCTGTTGATATAATCCTTGATCCTTAATGTGCGGACAAATTTAAAGAGTTCAACATTCCACTGGAAGTGATTTGGAGATGTTGTGGGGATGAAGGAAAATGTCAATTTCTTTACAGGTTAATATATGGTCAGACAGATTAAAGACGGGAATCATTTGCGGAGTTTTGGTCTCCCTCTGACACCAGTGTGTCTGTCCCTTTTGTCCTCATCTTGTAACTGGTCTCTTCTGTTTCTGTTTTTGCTACTTGTTATTGCTCTTGGTGGTGATAAGGTTTTGGACAGTTCCGTTTTGTCTAAAAAATTAACCAATTTACATGACTGAGGCCCTTCTCACTATGATATTAGGCTTAACTATTCTCTTTCTGAATCTTCTAGAATGGTGATCAGCATTAGATCCAATGAACATTTATTCAGGACAGAGGTCCAGTTCTTACTCACCATAGATTTAGTTCTCCCTATTGTAGGGATATTGGGTACCATGAAACCCCTTGGGATCTGCTAAGCCCTATAGTAGTCAGATAAAAATAGGCCATGGAGATCCAAATCTACCTTTTTTTTTAACTTCAGAAGTTTGAAGTAGATGTTTCGTGTTGTAGTTGTGGTTGGTAACTCCAGGCTTGTTGTGTTCCATAAGATCTCCACCACCTGCTCTTTCGTGAATTGTAAGGCCACGGCTTGGGGTGCACCAGCTTGTTGTAGAAAATCCTCCATTCAAACAAAGTTTATGAGCCCCCAGCAAAATACGTATACCGTATATACTCGAGTATAAGCCGACCCGAATATAAGCCGAGGCCCCTAATTTTATCCCAAAAAACTGGGAAAACTTATTGACTCGAGTATAAGACTAGGGTGGGAAATGCAGCAGCTACTGGTAAATTTCTAAATAAAATTAGATCCTAAAAAAAATATATTAATTGAATATTTATTTACAGTGTGTGTATAATGAATGCAGTGTGTGCGTATGTGTGTGTGTATGAGTGCAGCGTGTGTGTATGAGTGCAGTGTGTGTATGAGTGCAGTGTGTGTGTGCATGAATGCAGTGTGTGTGTGTATGAATGCAGTGTGTGAATGCAGTGTGTGCAGGGCCGGTGCAAGGATATTTGCCGCCGTAGGCAAAAAACATTTTGCCGCCCCCTCCCCCCCATATGTCCTGACTTCCCCTCCTCCTCCCTCAGTGGTCCTTACCTCCCCACCCCCGTGTTCCTTCACCCCCCCCCCCAGTGGTCCTGACTCACCCCTCCCCTAGTGGTCCTTACCCTCCCCTCCACTAGTGGTCCTTATCCCACCCCCTCCCTCTCATAGTGGTCCTTATCCCCCTTCTCCCTCCCATAGTGTTCCTTATCCCCCCCCATCCCTCCCATAGTGGTCCATATACCCCCCCCTCCCTCCCATAGTGGTCCTTATACCCCCCTCCCTCCCATAGTGGTCCTTATCCCACCCCCTCCCATAGTGGTCCTTATACCCCCCCTCCCTCCCATAGGGGTCCTTATACCCCCCTCCCTCCAATAGTGGTCCTTATCCCCCCCCCCTCCCTCCCATAGTGGTCCTTATCCCCCCCCCTCCCTCCCATAGTGGTCCTTATACCCCCCTCCCTCCCATAGTGGTCCTTATACCCCCCACCCTCCCATAGTGGTCCTTATCCCCCCCTCCCTCCCATAGTGGTCCTTATCCCCCCCCTCCCTCCCATAGTGGTCCTTATACCCCCCCCCCTCCCATAGTGGTCCTTATACCCCTTTTTTTTGTTATTATTAATTTTTATTTTATTATTATTATTTTTTTATTATTTCTTATTTTATTTATATTTTTTTTTTCGTCCCCCCTCCCTGCTTGATATATGGCAGGGAGGGGGGCTCTCCTTCCCTGGTGGTCCAGTGGCAGTTCAGTGGGGGGGAGAGGGGGGCTGGCAGAGCTGTACTTACCTGTTCTGCAGCTCCTGTCAGCTCTCTCCTCCTCTGCGCCGTCCGTTCTGCTCTTCTGTCAGCTTACACTGTAAGTCTCGCGAGAGCCGCGGCTCTCGCGAGATTTACACTGGGAGCTGACCGAGGTGCTGACCGGACGGCGCAGAGGAGGAGAGAGCTGACAGGAGCTGCAGAACAGGTAAGTACAGCTCTGACAGCCCCCCTCTCCCCCCAGTCTGTATTATGGCAATGCAAATTGCCATAATACAGACCTTGACTCGAGTATAAGCCGAGTTGGGGTTTTTCAGCCCAAAAAATGGGCTGAAAAACTCGGCTTATACTCGAGTATATACGGTATATATATATATATATATAAAATCTAAAAATATATAAATATAGATTTGTTTTTAGTGCTCCTCCTTTTTTCCCCGCTACTGGTCTCTTCTCACATAATCTGTGAATAAAATCAATATTTAGCAGTCATCCCCCTAGCCATTAACCATCTTTTTTATTTAGCAATCATCTTCTTTTTTGTTTTGGTGACACAAATGGAATTCCAAATCACCAAACAAATTAAACGGCCTATTCATTTCTTGTTTCACAATTCATCTATACAGAGATCTGGAATTCAGTATTTTGAATGAATCACTAATCACCCAAAATTCAGCTGAATTGCAGTTCTTTTAAAACCAAATGCACAAGTCTTCCATTTAGTAATTTTTCAATAACTTAATTCAATTATTGTGCACTTAACATTTTCAGCTAGTTACTGCTCAGTAGGACCAGCATTACCCAAGGATGAAGTCCAAACCTCCTCTGGTTTTCCATTTTTAGGATACATCTCTGTTCATGAGTTATCGCAAACCAAAAGAATATTTCAGAAGGGTGAATCTATATAATACAGAATAGATGCACCTGGGGTACCTTTTTAATAAAGAAATATGTCTCTAGCTAAAATAATTTTACTTGTTAGCAGCTTTGAAACAACCCTGTTTTTGATCAATAAGCCAAAAATCCAGGAATCATCTAACTTTCAATAAGGATTGCCAGTAGCCCTTGTATCATTTATTTTTAGCACATGGTTTAAACACCCGGTTGCCTCACGTATGCAGTAGTTTCCGCTGTTCTCTCTTGATATACTGGAACTGATCCAAATGGAAAAGAATGTTCTATCACCTAAAGGAAAATACAATCTCTCCCAAAGTAGAAGCTGCCAACATACTAATTACTCATGTCCAATCCCTGGGGACCTTAATGGAACAAAATGACACTTTGTTGAAGGGACAATAGCATGAAAATATGGAAGTATAATTATCTTATTCTCAGAATTGTTCATATAAAATGTTCTTATAAAATAGTACACACATTCCAAAAATAAGACCTTAACACATGTTATAATAGGCCACACAGGGATTCAGAGGAGGGGCAGGCAACCTGGAGATTCCAAGCTGTTGTTGATAAAAAAAACAGCCTTGATGGTCATCCAATAGTGGGCCTGGCTACAGTCAATTAAAAATAAAAAAAAAAACACACAAGAAAACTGATGCCTAATTAATTATATAGCTCCACCCGATAAATGGAGATGTTTATTAGAAGAGAAAGCCAGTGGAATACTGATTTATAACAAAATGCATTTTAAGTCTCAGCAACAATATAAACGTATAGACGGTACGCCCCGCCAGCGCACCTTAGTGATTCTTATATGGAAAACCAAGTCCTAAGCTCCAGGCAACACTACAGTCCTCAGTGGAAATCTTGTATCAAATAAACCAGAAGTATTAAAGGAAACATTGCAGCCCGTAGCAATAATATATCCACACACGGCGCCTTGAACAAGTGGAAAAGTCCACTTTATTTAATCTCCTTACAACTGCTTTACAATTTATTGCAACTCACACAATGTGTATAAGAATTGCCCCACAGTAAATAAAAGCCTTATAGACTCGTTCTCTAAAATAAAAATTTAAGGTGAGTTCAAAGTAAATTTCCAATTTAAGTTCAAGACAGCAATGTTTTCATCGACTCTTTCTTTAAATGTTAAATTCACTGTGAATTTACCTTAGAATCTCACTTCAGTGAATAAGCATACTAACTTACACTGATCAGCCACACTATTATAACCACTGGCCTAATATCGTGTAGGTCCCCCTTGTGCTGCCAAAACTGCTCTGATGCATCAAGTCATGGACTCCACAAGACCTCTAAGCATTGCCTGTGGCATCTGGCACCAAGACATTAGCAGCAGATCCTTTAAGTCCTGCAAGGTGGGGCCTCTATGGATGGGATATGTTGTTCCAGCACATTCACAGATGTTTAGTTGGATTGAGATCTGGGGAATTTGGAGGCCAAAGCAACAGCTTCAAATATTTGTCTTGTTCTTCAACCTTGCTGAAAGAGGCCACTACCATCAGGAAACACCATTGCCATGATGGTGTGTACGTACGTAGTCTGCAACATTCTCTAGGTAGGTGGCACATGTCAAAGTAACATCCACATGAATGCCAGGACCCAAAGTTTCCCACAGAACATTGCCCAGAGCTTGACACTTCCTCTGCCGGCCTGCCTTCTTCCCATATGCATTCTGCTGCCATCTTTTCCCCGGGTGCACCATAGCTAGACGGCTTCTCCACGGTATTGCAAGTGGCCCAGTAGAACATTTTTAAAAGGTGAACATTATAACAGGGTAATGTCCACATAGACCACATAGACCAGGCTTCCCCAAACTACGGCCCTCCAGACGTTGCTGAACTACAACTCCTACAGTCTAAAAATGAAATAGATAGGCTGAGAATCATGGGAGTTGTAGTTCAGCAACATCTGGAATGCCGGAGTTTGAGGAAGCCTGACCTAGACCAACAGCAAAGCAGTCTCAGGTCTTTAGGCGTTCTCCATTGTCAAGTAGTTCACTCTGAACGTCATCTATTCTGGATGATAACTTCCTGTCCATTATGAGCAGAACGACGACACACAAATCCTCCTTATTAGGATTGCTTAATAGTTGATTGGGCTGGAGTCCAGTTTCTTTTACAAAGGTTTTTTAGTGCCCTCTCTCTATCTCATTTACTAATTTTAAGGAACTTTTTGTTTTCCTAAACTTATAAAAAAAAAAAGCTGTGGCCTAGGCCCTAAATATCTCTATCTATACTATTAGACACTTCTGATGTTTGTTTTTCAAAACTGATTAAAGGGACACTATAGTCACCCAGACCACTTCAGCTCAATAAAGTGGTCTGGGTGCCAGGTCCCCCAGGTTTTAACCTTTTAGATGTAAACATAGCAGTTTCAGAGAAACTGCTATGTTTACATTGCAGAGTTAATCCAGGTTCTAGTGGCTGTCTTCCTGACCGCCGCTAGAGGAGCTTCTGCAACGCTGGATGCGAAAATCGTATTCAGCGTGCAGAACGTCTATAGGAAAGCATTGAGAAATGCTTTCCTATGGACTGTTTGAATTTGCTCGCGGCTCTTGTGGGAGTGGGAGGAGTGGGAGGAGAGGTCACCAGCGCTTAAGTGGCCGAAGGGGTTTTAATGCCTTCAGCGCCAAGGGAGGGGGGCCCTAAGGGTGGGTGGGACCTAAGGGTTATGTAGTGTCAGGAAAACGAGTTTGTTTTCCTGACACTCTAGGGTTCCTTTAACTCTCTATCTGAACTGGTTTTGGAGTTCGTCTGGAACAGGTGCTGTTGATAAATGCATTCCTCAGAAATGTATTAAAATACTGAGACCTCAACTATTTTACTTAATATATGTTTGAAATGATACATGTTTTCAGCCCTATACGGTCAGTTCAGAGTTTTCATAAGAATCAAACATTGTATAATATAAAATAGGGATTACTCTGTGCTGATTTATAACACTACAAGTTACACTTAACTATCACCTGCTGTGTATTGACATTACCATCGTCTATTACTCATAGTATAAATCAAGACCTCAATGGAGAATCCCACAGCCATACATACACCCTATTTTGTGAAATAAATGATGTTGCCCTTGGCATCAATGCCGCTAAGATAAAACATATGACCAACACATATATCGATAAGGGTGGCCTGTCGTACTTAAAAAGTGTATACTGTTGCCCTCTAGTGGTATTTTAATTTAGCAAAATGGATATTTGTAGCGTAGACTGTCAGGGCTATTTAATAAAGTGAAAACACAAAGTGAATTTCACAGTTTCGATCAGAGTAGCTGCACTGAATGCATAGCTGACTTTACGTATTTTTGTAGTTTGTTTTTTTGTCCTTAGATTTAAAATTCACTTTGAATTCTTACTTTAGTAAATAGCCCTAGCGTGAGACTTCAAAATGAATTAAAATTTAACCAAACTGGAAGAATTCTTAAAAATATCCTTCCAGTTGGAATGTGAATTAATTTTGAATTCTCACTCTAGTGGATGACCTTGTCAGTGTGAAACGTTTCACATTCATTATGCAAAGAATGGAAAAAAATAAAAAAAAAATATGACTTTCAAAAAGATAGAGTATTAATCCAGTTAGAAAGGTATCCATGTGTAACTGTACTCCTTCGCTACCTACACAAGAAAATTGTATGGAATTATAGGGTTAATGCTTATTTTATCTCTTTTGTTTGGTCAATTTTTTTTTACATTTTCAAATACTGAAGTCGTCTACGATGCTAAATATATATTGTTTTAAGTAATACAGCCAAATATTTCAATGAAGTGCACTAAATCACCAACGCCCCAATGTAGCTGTCACCTCTCTCCATCAGGTAGGGAAGACTAGATCTAATGATGGGGAATTGGTTACTTATGTACCTGGAAGTGTATGTAGCACATTCAGCGTTATTATCTTAAATATAATTTCTGGAGAACTATATTAAGGTGCTTGTGGATTGTCAACTTTTGGCAAAATTACCAAAGATGGGATTGTTGGAGAGAATTTTGCTATTTGAATTATTTTGATCTAAAATGTTCAAATCCTGGAACATTTCCCGGAACATTTCATCTCCCGGGACATGAATAATTACAAATCCATCTCTCATATTAATTAAATATTGTATTTAAAAAGACAAACAAACACACAAACAGTCCTGTATAAGCATTGCCAGCACAGTAACCAAATAATAAATAGCTTATCGAATGATTTCTGTAACTAAATAAGGGCACATTGTTTCAATAATCACTGTATCCAACCCTACAAGTAATCTGGGTTGTCATACACTTGATGTTATCAGATGCTGGAGCTGTAGAAACGTTCTATTCAATTATAAATCATTTTACCATCTGGCAATATAAAAGAGAGAGAAATCTATGTTTGAACATTTCCTTCCTGACTTCGTAGAGCCAACTGTAAATTGTGGTACTGGAAGAATAGTGGGATTTGGCTATTCTTATAGCTTACTTAAGGCTGTAGATAAATCTCCACATGTTATTATCCCAGACTGCGGTTGGCCAGTTCAGAACTCGGGTTTCATTTTTATCAAACCCCACTTCCAGTGAATTAGGTTACTGTTAGCAAGCCAGGCCGGTTACTGTATAACCACTAATGTTATTATATTGGAGTTAAAGCAATTCCCTGCAGGGTCCGGGTTACAACACAATGCAATTAGAGCATTATTATGGCAATGACCTGTTAAGCCTCGAGAAGAGTCTGCTCAGTTGGTGGTTGGAGTCACCAAGTAACTGCGGACACCAGGAATTGTCTACCTACCTCCCTCTGAGCGAGGTAAACTACCTCTAGTAGAAAAAATTATGAAATCAAACTGATCCCCACAGAATACAGCCACAATCGTATCCCACAGATATACACATACATACTACATCCTCTACACACACTTCAGCTACTACACGCACCCACACTACAACCACTATACACACCCATTGTACAGCCCCTACACCCACTATACACACCCACACTACATTCCCTACACACACACACTGCATCCACTATACACACATACCTCTTCCCTAACACACACACACTACATCCACTGTACACACACTTCCCTATACACACTATATTCCCTACAAACACAGACACAATGTGCCCACTATATACACACACTTTATCCATTATAAACACACACTTCCTCCCTTACACACGCTGCATTCCCTAAACACACACATTACATCCCCAACAAAAGCACTACATCTAAATCCCCTATACCCGCACTTACTACACCCCATATACACATAAGGCGAAGTTTGCAATCAGGAATGCCAACAGAAATTTTGGGACCCCTAACTCAAGGTCTGGACCCCCGGGGCCTCCTCCAATTCTGCCCTGAGGTCCCACCTTCAAGTCCACGCACAAGGAAGCAGTGAGTGTATATCGGATATAGGGGGTGTGTGTGTAGTGAAAGAATTGTGAGTATATTGTGTGTGTGTGTGTGTGTATATATATATATATATTTTTTTTTTTCTTTCAGAATATCATATATACACATACACAATGTGTATTTGAATGTAAGCATGTTTTTGCATGGAGTATGTGTGTGAATGTTGGTGTTTAAATGTAGGCGTGCAGGCCCGGACTGGCCATCGGGCACACCGGGCAAATGCCCGGTGGGCCGCGGTGGCCAGGGGCCGAGGCCGGAAGGGGAAGTCCCAGGATCTCCCCTGCCGGTCTATGCAGGGCCGGCACTATCCGAGCGCCGGCCCCGCTGTTTTCAATGAAGGGCCGGTGAGGAGATCAGAGATCTCCCTCACCGGCCCCCTTGGAGAGGCCTGCGGCTGGGGAGGGAGGGAGAGGACCCGGCGGAGCTCTAACTTGCAGCTCCGCCGGATTCCTCTTGTGAGAACCGGCGCGTTGCCATGGCAATGACCGGATCTCGGTAGAGTGAACTCTAGCCCGCAGGCTAGAGTTCACTCACCCACTGGACCACCAGGGATGGTGTCGGAATGCCGGTCCCCCCCTCTCACTCACCAGCGTGCCGGTCCCCCCCTCCCAAGCTAAAGGTAAGAAGGGAGGGGGGACATAACACACTAAGTACACTAGATTCATTGTAAACAAACACATACTACACCCCTAAAAACACACTCTATACAACCCCTACAAACACTACATCATCTATATACACACACACACACTATAGCCTGTATGCACACACTTAATACATCCCCTATACACACATTCTCTACAGCCCCTAGCCATATATGCATTACATTACACCAAAAACACAACACGACTAAAACCGACCTTATTACACAATACCACACCACAACCAGCTCACTCTACACACACACAATTCCACAAGCAGGCTCCAAACACATGCACAATACTCTTTCCTGGCCCTTTTGTCTCCTGGCATCCATTTATAGAGACACCAGAGACAAATTGCAAGGAAACAGAGTGCAAGCATGTTATTAAATTTGCTTGCACTGTGCAGAACAAATACAGGGCTTTTTTTCTCATGCTAGAGCTCTTTAGCAGAGTTCTGCGCATGGTCTGCCCTGGAAGAGCATTGAACCAACATGCTCACTTTGAGAGAGGGCGTGTTTGTCATTGGTGATGACGAAACACACCCTCTCTGCCCCGCCCCCTTCTTAGTGGGCCGCTGTGATAAAAAAAATGCCCGGGCCGAATTTTTCTCCCAGTCCGGCCCTGTAGGCGTGCATTTGTGTGTAGTGTATACACTTTCATACGCACTTATACACATACACACATAGGTACACAGACACACACACTTCCACACATGCAAATTCACAGACACACAGATATACACACTGACACAGATATACATACAGTTACATACACTGACACACTGGTAACATGCAGACACAATGACACATAGTAACACCCACAGATATACATACACACATATGTCTGCCCCCTACCTTTACTGTGTAGCGTGGCTGTGCTGCAGAAGCTCGATTCAATTAAAGGAGCACTATAGGGTCAGGAACACAAACATGTATTCTGACTTTATAGTCAGACCTTGCCTTCCCTAAATATAGTAAAATCTTACCTGTATTCAAGTCTGCAGCTGTTGCCTCTGCCCCTGATTTGTCTGCTTAGCTGACATCAGCAAAAGTGAATCTCTGAGGCAATCACAATGCTTTCCCATAGGAATGGATAAGACTGTCAAGGAGGCAGATCGGGGCAGAGCCAGCACAAGTCAAACACAGCCCTGGCCAATCAGCATCTCCTCATAGAAATGTATTAAATCAATGCATCTCTTTGTGGAAAGTTCAGTGTCTGCATGCAGAAGGTGGAGACACTGAATGTCAGTCACACTATGCAGCACTGCCCCAGGAAGCACCTCTAGCAGCCATCTGAGAAGTGGTCAGTGAAGTTATCACTAGGCTGTAATTTAAACACTGCATTTTCTCTGAAAAGTCAGTGTTTATTGCAAAAAGCTGGAAGGGAATGAATCTACTCACCAGAACAAATACAATAATCTGTAGTTATTCTGGGACTAAAGTGTCCCTTTAAAATCTCAGGGTTTATACTGCAGGCTGTCTCTGGGGCGGAATTTTCCCACGCTGTGTAAAATGACAAAGAGAACTCTGATTGGTGGGCTTGGAATCTAACCAATCAGAGTGTTCTGTGTCATTTTACACAGCGTGGGAAAGTTCTTTGGAATTTTCCCACACTGTGTAAAATGACAAACAGAACTCTGATTGGTGGGCTTGGAATCTAACCAATCAGAGTGATCTGTGGCATTTTACACAGCGTGGGAAAATTCCAAAGAACTTTCCCATGCTGTGTAAAATGACACAGAACACTCTGATTGGTTAGATTCCAAGCCCACCAATCAGAGTTCTCTTTGTCATTTTACACAGCGTGGGGAAATTCCAAAGAACTTTCCCATGCTGTGTAAAATGACACAGAACACTCTGATTGGTTAGATTCCAAGCCCACCAATCAGAGTTCACTTTGTCATTTTACACAGCGTGGGGAAATTCCAAAGAACTTTCCCACGCTGTGTAAAATGACACAGAGCACTGTGATTGGTGGGCTTGGAATCTAACCAATCAGAGTGCTCTGTGTCATTTTACACAGCGTGGGAAAGTTCGTTGGAATTTTCCCACGCTGTGTAAAATGACAAAGAGCACTCTGATTGGCTTAAACCAGCCAGAGTGTTCTTAGCCTAATTGCAGGGCTCGGCAAGGCTTTATAAGCCTTCCCCGCCCTGCAGAGCTCAGTCTGCGCGGAGCCCTCCATGGGTGAAGATGGATTCTTTTTTTTGCGTTCGTTTTTTTTTTTTTTTTTTTTAATTGCGTCGGTTCTTATGGCTTTCTATTTGCCCTTTTTTGAGGCTCAAAAAAGAAGATTTTAGAAAAAAGAAGACGTCAAATGGTAAGTTGAATTTTTCTTTACAGGTTAGTTATTTTATTCCCCCTTCACTATTTTTTAGGTTGAGGGGGGTAGGTAGGGGTTAACTTGTTTTGGGTTGGGGAAGTGGTTGACTAGGCGCTTGGGGACCCCTAATCACCTTTGATTGGGGGGGGAATTTTTATTTAGGGCCCCCACCCACCACTCAGGTGTGGGGGCCAGGGGGGAGGACAGTAGGTCCCCCCCTCATTATTTTTATGGCCCCCACCCAACGCGCAGGGGTGGGGGCCAGGGGGGAGGACAGTAGGTCCCCCCCTCATTATTTTTATGGCCCCCACCCACCGCGCAGGGGTGGGGGCGGGGGGAGGACAGTAGGTCCTCCACCCATTGTGATTTATGGACCCCACCGACCACGCAGGGGTGGAGGCCGGGGGGGAGGACAGTAGGTCCCCCCCTCATTATTTTTATGGCCCCCACCAACCGCGCAGGGGTGGGGGGCGGGGGAGGACAGTAGGTCCTCCCCATTGTGATTTATGGCCCCCACCCACCACGCAGGGGTGGGGTCTGGGGGGGAGGACAGTAGGTCCTCCCCATTGTGATTTATGGCCCCCACCCACCGCGCAGGGGTGGGGGCCGGGGGGAGGACAGTAGGTCCCTCCCCTCATTATTTATATGGCCCCCACCCACCGCGCAGGGGTGGGGGCGGGGGGAGGACAGTAGGTCCTCCCTCCATTGTGATTTATGGCCCCCACACACCGCGCAGGGGTGGGAGCCAGGGGGGAGGACAGTAGATCCCCCCCCCCTCATTATTTTTATGGCCCCCACCCACCGCGCAGGGGTGGGGGGCGGGGGAGGACAGTAGGTCCTCCCCATTGTGATTTATGGCCCCCACCCACCACGCAGGGGTGGGGGCTGGGGGGGAGGACAGTAGGTCCTCCCCATTGTGATTTATGGCCCCCACCCACCGCGCAGGGGTGGGGGCCGGGGGGAGGACAGTAGGTCCCTCCCCTCATTATTTATATGGCCCCCACCCACCGCGCAGGGGTGGGGGCGGGGGGAGGACAGTAGGTCCTCCCTCCATTGTGATTTATGGCCCCCACACACCGCGCAGGGGTGGGAGCCAGGGGGGAGGACAGTAGATCCCCCCCCTCATTATTTTATGGCCCCCACCCACCGCGCAGGGGTGGGGGTGGGGGAGGACAGTAGGTCCTCCCCCCATTGTGATTTATGGCCCCCACCCACCGCGCAGGGGTGGGGGCTGGGGGGAGGCCAGTAGGTCCCCCCCCTCATTATTTTTATGGCCCCCACCCACCACGCAGTAGGTCCCCCCCAGTGTGTATCAGGGTCCCTGAGGACAGGTGTCAATCCATATCTGCCAAGTGACCCTATGTAGGGGGAACAGTCCCTATTCTGCTCTGTGTCAGTGTGTAACAGGGATACTTAGGATAGGTGTCAATCCATATCTGCCAAGTGACCCTATGTAGGGGGAACAGTCTCTATTCTGCTCTGTGTCAGTGTGTATCAGGGATCCTTAGGATAGGTGTCAATCCATATCTGCCAAGTGGCCCTATGTAGGGGGAACAGTCCCTATTCTGCTCTGTGTCAGTGTGTATCAGGGATCCTTAGGATAGGTGTCAATCCATATCTGCCAAGTGACCCTATGTAGGGGGAACAGTCCCTATTCTGCTCTGTGTCAGTGTGTATCAGGGATCCTTAGGATAGGTGTCAATCCATATCTGCTAAGTGACCCTATGTAGGGGGAACAGTCCCTATTCTGCTCTGTGTCAGTGTGTATCAGGGTCCCTGAGGACAGGTGTCAATCCATATCTGCCAAGTGACCCTATGTAGGGGGAACAGTCCCTATTCTGCTCTGTGTCAGTGTGTACCAGGGTCTCTGAGGACAGGTGTCAATCCATATGTCAAGGTGTCAATATGTCATATGTCAGGTGTCAATCCATATCCATTGTGATTTAGGAATGTTAGGTGATTTATGCCCTTTATGGATTAAAACCAGACTCTGCATCAACTATGTAATTTTCCATGGGAGTTTTGCCATGGATCCCCCTCCGGCATGCCACAGTCCAGGTGTTAGTCCCCTTGAAACAACTTTTCCATCACTATTGTGGCCAGAAAGAGTCCCTGTGGGTTTTAAAATTCGCCTGTCCATTGAAGTCAATGGCGTTTTTTTTCTGTGTTCGCGTCATCACTATTGAAGACAAGTAGGGTTGTGGAAAGTGCTTGAACTTTTAAAATTGGAGGAAATTATTTATGGGAAAGAAAATAGCAGAACAAAGGGTCAGGGAGTGAAAACAGGGTGCAAACTTTCTCAAAAAATTACTTCCTGTTCCAATTTCCTCTCCCCCCCCCCCCCCCCCCCGAATTTTCCCATGTAAATTGAAATTGTAAGCAAATGTATTTCACTATATATTTTAAATAGAGCTCTCTAAAACAGGCCAGCATGAGTCAACGAGACACGGTGCTCTGGGAATGTCAGCATAGTAAAAAAGAACAGTGAGGATTATTCGCAATTGGCAACATTTACAACAGGAGTGCCCAACAGGTAGATCCCCAACTCCCATGATGCTTTGTCATTCTTAAAGCATTCTAAAAGCATGCAAACTAGATCTCACTAGATCTCCTACACATTCTGGGTCCTTCAAACACACACTAGACTCCTGTATACACACACTGCCTAGGGCAGCACAAATCCAGGATAAACCACTGCACACAGCACCCTTCACATACACACACCACCCCTCATACACACACACAGCACCTTCACACACACACACACACACACACACACACAGCACTCCTCACACACTGAGCCTCTCACACACACACTGAACATCACACACACACACACACACACACACACACACAGCATCCTTCACACATTGCACCCCGATACACTGCAGTGCACCCCCTCACACATACACAGTACCCCTCACACACAGCACCCTTCACACACTGCACCCCTCACATACTGCACTCTTCATGCCCCCACACTTCACCTTCCCACACACACAGCACCCCTCACACACACACAGCACCCCTCACATACACACACCACCCCTCACACACACAGCACCTTCCCTCACACACACACACACACAGCACCCCTCACACACACTGACACTCTCACACAAACACTGAACCTAGCACACACACACACACCAAACACACACACACACAGCATCCTTCACACATTGCATCCCTCATACACTGCACTGCACCCACTCACACATACACAGTACCCCTAACACACACAGCACCCTTCACACACTGCACCCCTCACATACTGCACTCTTCACGCCCCCAACTTCACCCTCCCACACACACTGCACTTTTCACACACATAACTGTACTCCTCACACATACTGCATCCCCCCACACAACACTCCTCACACTCACTGCACCCCCGCACTGCACTCTTCACACACTTCACCCCCACACACACTGTACTCCTCACACACACACACTGTACTCCTCACACACACAACATCCCTTACACACAAACAGCACCTCTCACACACTCAGACACTGCACCCCTATGCACTGCATCCCTACACACACTACACCCCTCACTGTAGTTTGTCTGTGTGTATTCAGCAGTCTGTGTGTGTGTGTGTTCAGCAGTCTGTGTGTGTTCAGCAGTGTGTGTGTGCACTCAGCAGTTTTTGTGTATGTGAAATTTGCAGTCTGTGTGTGTATTCAGCAAACTGAGCTCCCTCGCTGCCGCTGGTGTCCTGCTTCCTCTCCTCCGGCCGGGTAAATGATAGCAGAGTAGGCACCTGCAATGTTGGGCGAGCAGGTGCCTACTCTGCTTTTACACTAGGCGTGTAGTTTAACATGCTTGCACTACATCCTTATACAAACACACGCTGCATTCACTACACACTACATTCTTACACAAACACAAACTCTGCAGTCAATGTACACACATTACATCCTTACATAAACACACACACTGCATTCACTATACACAGACTACATCCTAACACAAACACACACTCTGCATTCACTACACACTACATCCACTACACAAACACACACTCTGCATTCACTACACATACTACATTCTTACAGAAACACACACTACAGTCCCCATACACACACACTACACCCTTACACAAACACTCTGTATTCACTACACACTACAACCTTACACAAACACACACTCTACACAAACACACACTCTGAATCCACTATACACACTACATCCTTACACAACACACTCTGCAGTCACTATACACACTCTATATCAACTACACAAACACACACTCTATATTCACTATACACACTCTGCATTCAATATACAAACACACACTCTGTATGCAATACACACAAACACTACATACATTACATAACCATACTATCTGCATCCACAATATTATACACACTGCATCAATGACACACACACCTCTTTACACATTCTACATCCACTATACACACACACACTTCATCCTTGCGGGTAGACTCGTGGGCAGACTCAGTTGTTAGCGGTCTCGGGTGTGACCCTGTGGGCAGACTCAGGGGCGGGCCCCAGGGGCCCAGAACTTGAGATGTGTAAGTGGCCTCAAAATTTCTGATGGCAGCCCTGGTCCCAATTTGCCTATTTATCCTGAATTGTGCCATTCTGATTACAGTTTGCTTGAATTTGAAGTTCAGTGAATAGATTCTTGTGATAAACGTACTGATTATTATCCCCGTGACCTAGACTGCTACATGTTTTAAAATTCGGTTATGGGGTTTTGTTTAAGTAATATTTTTCGGGTTTCGTGTTAAAAGAGTTTAGAATTTTGTACTGTTTTTTTTTCTAGGTTTTAAACAAGTCACTGTTATTTTCACCCTCTAGTGGCCATTTGTGACAATACATGGCAACTGATTCACATCAATTTTGTTTCTTCATTTTAAAACACATACGCGTGCTTGACTTTTTGTAAATGTTTCTGTTTGAACAACTAGATGTATTTCAATGAAACCTTTTCATGTATGATGTATGAGTGACCTGACAAGTGTATAGTGAAGCACACAATATGAATTTTAATAAAGCAAAAGTAAAATGTTAAAGAAAAACTGTACTGAACTGAAGTTGTTACAGTGCCTACAGTTGTTCCTCCATCCTAATATAAATATTTGAGTAATTAGAAGACTTGGAGGTGCAGCCCCTCCCAATGGCCAGTATGGCCATTTTTGCCCGTCCCTAATTCTGAAAGTGAATGTATCAATCTGTACAGAATCATAGTTACATAGTTACATAGTTACATAGCTTAAAAGAGACTTGCGTCCATCAAGTTCAGCCTTCCTCACATTTGCTTTTGCTGTTGATGAAAAAGAAGGCAAAAAACCCAGTCTGAAGCGCTTCCAATTTTGCAACAAACTAGGAAAAAAATCCTTCTTGACCCCTAAAATAGCAGTCAGATGTCTCCTTGGATCAAGCAGCTATTACCCCACTAATTAGAAATTATATCCCTGTATGTTATGTTTTTGCAAGTATTTATCCAATTGCAGTTTAAACATCTGTATAGACTCTGACAAAACCACCTCTTCCGGCAATGAATTCCATATCCTTATTGCTCTTACTGTAAAAAAAACTTTTCTTTGCCTTAGATGAAATCTCCTTTCTTCAAGCCTAAATGTGTGACCTCGTGTCCTATGTATAGCCCTGTTTATGAATAGATTTCCAGATAATGGTTTGTACTGGCCCCAAATATATTTGTATAATGTTATCATATCCCCTCTCAGGCGCCGTTTTTCCAAACTGAAGAGATTTAAATTTTGTAACCTTTCTTCATAACTAAAATGCCCCATTCCTTCTATTAATTTTGTAGTTCGTCTCTGCACTTTTTCTAGTGCCATGATATCTTTCTTTAGAACAGGTGCCCAAAACTGCACAGCATATTCAAGGTGTGGTTTTATAAAGAGGCAAAATTATATTTTCATCTCGAGAATTTATGCCCCTATTTATACATGACAAAACCTTACTGGCCTTAGCAACGGCAGATTGACATTGCATATTGCTACCTAATTTGTTGTCTAGAACAATTCCCAAATCCTTCTCGTGTGTGGTTATCCCTAGTTCACTACCATTTAGGGCAGTGATGGCGAACCTTTTTGAGCCCGAGTGCCCAAACCGCAATACATGCCAACTTTTTTTTCCTTAAAGTGCCAACACGGCAATTAAACCTCAATACTGAGGTTTAAGTTTAGAAAAAACAACTCGTACTGTTGTCCGAACTAATTAACAACTTTTGTTTTAAAAGAACACAACAGCAGAGAGTTCAATGATACAGATTTTAAATAATGAGATAAATAGAAAAATTAATCTTATATTTATTAGTATCTCCAACAAATGCAATACATACACACAGAGACTGTTGAATACATACACACAGTCTGCTGAATATACACACACAAGACTGCTGAATACAGAGACTGCTGAATACACACGCACACAGTCTGCTGAATACACATACAGACAGACTGCTGAGTACACACACACAGACTGCTGAGTACACACACACAGACTGCTTTATACACACACACAGACTGCTGAATACACACACACAGTCCGCTGAATACACACACATACAGTCCGCTGAATACACACACATACAGTCCGCTGAATACACACACATACAGTCCGCTGAGTACACACACACAGACTGCTGAATACACACACACACACAGACTGCTGAATACACACACACAGACTGCTGAATACACACAAACACTGCTGAATACACGCACACACACAGACTGCGGAATACACGCACACACACAGAATGCTGAATACACACACATACTGCATTGAGGGGTGTAGTTTAAGGGGCATTGAGGGGTGCTGTGTGTGTGCTGTGTGTGGGGTGCTGTGTGTGTGTGAGGGTTTCTGTGTGTGCTGTGTGTGTGTGTGAGGGGTGCTGTGTGTGTGTGTATGAGGGGTGCTGTGTGTGTGTGTATGGGGGGTGCTGTGTGTGTGTGAGGGGTGTGTATGAGGGGTGGTGTGTGTGTGTGTGTGTGTGTGAGGGGTGGTGTGTGTGTGTGAGGGGTGGTGTGTGTGTGTGGGGGGTGGTGTGTGTATGAGTGGTGGTGTGTGTGTGTGTGTGTGTGAGGGGTGGTGTGTGTGTGAGGGGTGATGTGTGTATGAGTGGTGGTGTGTGTATGAGGGGTGGTGTGTGTGTGTGAGGGGTGGTGTGTGTGTGTGTGAGACAGGGTGCTGTGCTGTGTGGGGGGTAGGGCTGCTGTGCATGGGTAGGGGTGCTGTGCTGTGGGGAGTAGGGGTGCAGTGTGTGTTGTGGGGGTGCTATGTGGGGGGGTAGGGGTGCTGTGTGTGGGGGGTAGGGGTGCTGTGTATGGGGGATAGGGGTGCTGTGTGTGGAGGTAGGGGTGGGGAGTGATGCTGGGTGTAGGGGAGGGGAGGGAAGCTGGGTGTGGGGGAGGGGTGGGATGCTGGGTGTGGGGGAGGGGAGGGATGCTGGGGGATAGGGGTGCTGTGGAGGGGTGCTGTGTGGGGGGCAGGGGTGCTGTGTGGGGGTAGGGGTACTGTGTGTGGGGGGTAGGGGTGCTGTGGGGGGTAGGGGTACTGTGTGTGGGGGGGTAGGGGTGCTGTGGGGGGTAGGGGTGCTGTGTGTGGTAGAGGTGCTGTGGGGGGGGTAGGGGTGCTGTGGGTGGTTAGGGGTGCTGTGGGGGATAGGAGAGCTGTGGGGGGTAGGGGTACTGTGGGGGGTAGGGGTACTGTGTGTGGGGGGTAGGGGTGCTGTGTGTGGGGTAGGGCAGCTGTGTGTTGGTAGGGGTGCTGTGTGTGGGGGTAGGGGAGCTATGTGTGGGTAGGGGTGCTGTGTGTGGGGGGTAGGGGTGCTGTGTGTGGGGGGTAGGGGTGCTGTGTGTGGGGTAGGGGTGCTGCGTGTGGAGGGTAGGGATGCTGTGTGTGGGGGTAGGGGTGCTGTGTGTGGGGTAGGGGTGCTGCGTGTGTGGGGTAGGGGTGCTGTGTGTGGGGGTAGGGGTGCTGTGTGGGGATAGGGGGGCTGCTGTAAGGGGGCTGCTGTGGGGGGTAGGGCTGCTGTGGGGGGGTAGGGGTACTGTGTGTTGGGGGTAGGTGTACTGTGTGGGGGGTAGGGGTACTGTGTGTGGGGGGTAGGGGTACTGTGTGTGGGGGGGTAGGGGTACTGTGTGGGGGTTAGGGGTACTGTGTGGGGGTTAGGGGTACTGTGTGTGGGGGTAGGGGTACTGTGTGTGGGGTAGGGGAGCTGTGTGTGGGGGGTAGGGGTGCTGTTTGTGTGGGGTAGGGGTGCTGTGTGTGGGGGGGTAGGGGTGCTGTGTGTGGGGGTAGGGGTGCTGTGTGTGGGGGTAGGGGTACTGTGTCGGGGGTAGGGTTACTGTGTGAGGGGTAGGGGTACTGTGTGTGGGGGGTAGGGGTACTGCGTGGGGGGTAGGGTTACTGTGTGGGGGTAGGGGTACTGTGTGTGGGGGGTAGGGGTACTGCTGGGGGTAGGGGTACTTTGTGGGGGTAGGGGTACTGTGTGGGGGTAGGGGTACTGTGTGGGGGTAGGGGTACTGTGTGGGGGTAGGGGTACTGTGTGTGGGGGGTAGCGGTACTGTGTGTGTGGGGGGTAGGGGTACTGTGTGGGGGGTAGGGTTACTGTGTGGGGGGTAGGGGTACTGTGTGTGGGGGGTAGGGGTACTGCTGGGGGTAGGGGTACTTTGTGGGGGTAGGGGTACTGTGTGGGGGGTAGGGGTACTGTGTGGGGGTAGGGGTACTGTGTGTGGGGGGTAGCGGTACTGTGTGTGGGGGGGTAGGGGTATTCTGTGGGGGGGAGTAGGGGTGCTGTGTGGGGGTTAGGGGTACTGTGTGGAGGGGGTAGGGGTACTGTGTGTGTGGGGGGGTAGGGGTACTGTCTGTGGGGGGGTAGGGGTACTGCTGGGGGGTAGGGGTACTGTGTGGGGGTTAGGGGTACTGTGTGGGGGTTAGGGGTACTGTGTGTGGGGGTAGGGGTACTGTGTGTGGGGTAGGGGAGCTGTGTGTGGGGGGTAGGGGTGCTGTTTGTGTGGGGTAGGGGTGCTGTGTGTGGGGGGTAGGGGTGCTGTGTGTGGGGGTAGGGGTGCTGTGTGTGGGGGTAGGGGGCTGCTGTAGGGGGGCTGCTGTGGGGGGATAGGGCTGCTGTGGGGGGTAGGGGTACTGTGTGTGGGGGGTAGGGGTACTGTGTGGGGGGTAGGGGTACTGTGTGGGGGGTAGGGGTACTGTGTGTGTGGGGGGTAGGGGTACGTCTGGGGGGTAGGGGTACTTTGTGGGGGTAGGGGTACTGTGTGGGGGGGTAGGGGTACTGTGTGTGGGGGGGTAGGGGTACTGTGTGGGGGTAGGGGTACTGTGTGGGGGGGTAGGGGTACTGTGTGTGGGGGGGTAGGGGTACTGTGTGTGGGGGGGTAGGGGTACTCTGTGGGGGGGAGTAGGGGTGCTGTGTGGGGGTTAGGGGTACTGTGTGGAGGGGGTAGGGGTACTGTGTGTGTGGGGGGGGTAGGGGTACTCTGTGGGGGGGGGTAGGGGTGCTGTGTGGGGGGGGTAGGGCTAAAGGTGTTTTAATAAAAAAAAAAAAAAATAAGAATCTTTTCAGTAGAACCAAAACCCTCTTTGCATTGGTTGACCAGGAATAAGCCATATATTAGTATTAGCATGAGTGAGCTTGTGCCACAAATTAAATGTCTTTCAGAGATCATGGTTTTATGTCAGACTCTCCCCTAGTCTTCAATTGTTAAAAAAAAGTCCCTCAAAACACGTCTGTTCAGAAATGCTTATGGACTCCCAGAGTAACTTATCTATACTTATCCAAATCTGTCTCATGCTCTCTTAAAGAGCCACACTCCACTCTCTCCTCCAGTTCTGCTACTTTTCCACCTTGTTTGGTGGCTGCCACCCTTGCTGTCCTATTGTGTTTTTGTACCCCACCTCCTCTATACTGTAAGCTCATTTGAGCAGGGTCCTCATCTACCTATTGTTCCTGTGTCACCTTGTAATTGTCTCATTTGCTGTAATTCCCCCCCCCCCCCCCTCTTCATAATATTATAAAGTGCTGCGGAATTAGTTGTCGCTATATAAAAACCAATAATAATAATAATATGTTCAGATCGATGCCCCCTTATGTGAGTCTGTATTGTCTGGTTTGGAACAATTAAAGTTATTTTAAAAAATCTGTAATTTAATGTATAGTTTTTCTTGAATCTCCAAATGTTGCATAAAAATAACTCTTGCATGTGAAGGTTATATTTTAAGGTGTGTTTGCTCTGCAAAATACTATTGCGGGTGTCTATATGATTGAAAGGAAACTACATTTTCAGGAAGATTCAAAACACATGTTGTACTTATCACAGGCTAAATGCAAGGAAACTTTTACCAAACTCTTGTGGTTCACAAGATTTGCAGATGTGGCTTCATGCTAACTGACCACAAAGATTTGTTATGGTCTGAAGTTATAATCTTATTGTCAATAATTCTGCTTAAATTAAAGCTTTCGCTGTAGACATCTTTCGACAAAAAAAAAAAAAGAATGCTTTGAGAAGATTTCTTTTTAGATGGACTTGCAAATTCCAGTACTTGGTTGCTTTCTAGAGATAAGTAACACATTAACCGTAATCATTTACAAATATATTTTCCTTTTTTTTTTTTGTTATCATCATTTGCAGACATATTGGGTGATCTAAACAGGGTTAGTCACTAAAGTAAGAAATGGAAGAATTCAAAGTGAATTTCAAAATCAGTCCAAAATAGTCCATAAATAAAAAAAATAATTGGACTGTATTGGCCTAAACTTTGAAATTCACTTAGAATTCCTGACAATCCTCCATATGGTAAATAGCCCGATATGTGTGTAAGATATTAATACATAATTGATTTTCTCATCCATCTGGGTTTTATTTTTGTGTGTTCCTCATTCTCGGTTCCTCTCTCAGAGGCTTTGGGGTCTGAGGGTTCTGCGCAGTATCTTAGCTGTTCTTAGAATTGTTCTCTTCTAGACGTGATCTCAGATTTTCCAACTGTTGGTTACATACAATGCTAGAGTAGGTGACCCCATATAGAGCCCCGATGCAGTCCCTGGGGGCAAGGTCTAACCAGAGCATTAGCAGAAAAAAAACAAAACAAACAGTTTGTGCCAGATAAAGGCAAACTTAGGAGCAGCAAAAAAAGTTGCTATTGATTTTCTTTTTATTTTATTATGCATGGCTAAAACAAGTAAGGTTTAAGGTCAAACGCAACATATCAATAAAAAATACTTTTTTTATTTTTATGGTTGAATACTTTTTCTAATTCTTTATTTATTCCAAGACAGGAAAATCTTATGCATTACAGATATTACAAAACAGTATTGTGTATATTTATGCAGACATACGTTCATTATGGTGTGGTACAGTAGCATATTGTCAGTTCAAGCAGTGTTGTATATAACACATGAGTTGTAATCGTTGTTCTGAGTGTAAGACCTCGTCACGACCTGGTACTTTACATGACATCCTGTCAGGTTTTTTAATATTGAATAAAACATGAAACACCGGTGTCAGCCTTTGCTAACACTTTCAATAAGATCTCGCGGTCCTGAGTTGCGTCCCCTATGGGTCATCCTGAGTTCAAATTTGTATCTGCAGGTGTTCCTTCGTATCTTTTTTGTTTTCTTACTTTGCATAGGTGTTCATTGTAAACAGTTAAAGATAAAGTAGGATGGGAAAGGAGAAAAAAGGACAGGTAAAAAGATAAATAGTTCTCTCAAAGAGTGGAGAGGGTGGGGAAAAAAAAGAGGATGGGGACAGGCGGGCGGGGTGCGGGGGGGGGGGGGGCACCCATCAATCTGCTCTTAAATTTCTCCAGTACACTAACTTATAAGTATAGGTTGTCGAGCCACCCCCACCCCTATTCACCTGTCTATCCAGGGGCCCCAAGTCTTGTCAAATTTTTTCATTGTCCCTCTGACCTGTGCTGTTAGTTTGTCCATAAGGAATGTATCTTAATTTTTTTTTTGTTTTTCTGCATGAATACTAGGAGTCTGTAACTAAACCTGTGCTAGGGCTCGTCTGGCGCCTAGATTCACTTTATGTATGAGATTTAGTTCTGTTTTCGTCCAGTCCTCCATAGAACTGGACAATAGGAACACCCATGGGTCTAGTTTAATCTCTCTTTCGAAAACATCTCTCAGTATTCCCGCGATCCGTTTCCAGTAAGTTTGTACCTCCGGGCACTCCCACTACATATGGATGTAAGTGCCCCTCTGTCCGCATCCCCTCCAGCACAAGTCCGTTGGATTTGTATGCATGCGGCTCAGCGTCACTGGCGTCACATACCATCTAAATAAGGTCTTATATGATTGTTCCTGCAAGGAGACGCACATAGAGGACTGTGCAGCAGCCTCCCGTATTTCCTGCCACTCTATGCCCTCCAGTACCTCGTTTAGATATGCCTCCCATCGATCAGTGTACGTGAGCTCGCCCCATTCTGACGTATGAGTGCTCATGTGCGAGTAAAGACATGAAATTAATCCGCTCGGAAACTGCTCTTCTTTGCACATCCTTTCAAAGAACATTACCCGTGTCGATGCCACTTTATTAATCCGAGGGTTTTGAGCGTAATCTCTAAGCTGTATATAGCGAAAATAATCGAAGGGTCTTAATGGGGCTCTACTTTTCAATCCCTTAAATGCTATGAAAACACAATTTTCAAACAGGTGGCACAATCACTGTATTCCAGCATTTTCGATGCCTTTAAAATCTCTTGCTCTCATGCCTAGTAAGAAATGCTTTATTCCTCAAGATTGGGGTCATCGGGGATGGGTCAGATGCCAGTTCATATTTAAGAGCGGCGGCGTCCCTGTAAGACCGGTCTGTGTTCTTTGGGGGGAATAATTTCTTTTTTATATGTGTATATTTAGTTACCACATCTTTCTCTGGAAACTACCTTCCAATGTGTCACTACATCAAGAGTTTTTATATTATGCAACACGTCTAGCACTTCTTACAAAATATCACTTCGTAATATTTCCAAGAGATGTCACGCAACGTAGAGATGGTTTCAAGGCCATGAGACGTCACAGTTTGGACTAGGTCAAATCTCAATTCAAGGAGAATAGGTACAGATGACATCACAGCTGTGTTACAGCTGAATAACATATATTTGTAGCAATGTATTCAAAACAAACTAAATGACTATTAGATTAGTCTGCATCAGTCCAAATATATAAACATATAGACAGAGAACATCACATGCCCCTCTCCCCTGTCTCATGTCCTTCACCTATTACCAGTTATTTGATCATGATTTCTCAATTTCTTGCCTCCCTTTGTCAATATAATGTCTCATTACATGCGTTGCCGTTCCCTATAATTATCCTGATTTGGACAACAGCAGCTGCACAGGACAACAAGTCCCATTATATTCAGCTATTGTATGTTCACCAGACATTTCTCATGTTTTTATTATACATTATTCCCAATTTACCAAACCCAAGTTCTATAGCTATCTTACGTACATATAAATATCTTATTAGTCTGTATCCAGATTCATTTCCACACACTGCCCTAACCCTAAAACCCATTTCAGTCACAAATTTAAAGGGAAAGTCACCCAAACAACTTTAGCTAAATGAAGCCGTTTTGGCGTATAAATCAAGTTCTGCAGTCTCACTAATTAATTCTCTCCCATTTAGGAGTTAAATCATTTTGTTTATACAGTCCTAGTCACGCCTCCCTGCATGTGACTGACACGGCCTTCCTAAACACTTCCTGTAAAGAGACATCTAATATTTACTCTTCCTTTATTCCAAATTGTTTAATTTCAAATATATTATCTCTACGTCAATAGCTTGCTAGACCCTGCAGGTGTGTGATTAAAGCTCAATTTACAGAGCAGGAGATTAACACCTTTAAATTAATATGTGATTGAAAATGAAACCATTCTTTTTCATGTAGGCTGTGCGAGTCACAGCTGGAGGAGGTGTTGCAGAAACAAAGTGATTTAACTCCTAAATGGCAGTGAATTGAGCAGTGAAACCTGAGAAGCATGATCTATACACCAAAACTGCTTAATTAACCTAAAGTAGTTTCGGTGACTATAGTGTCCCTTTAATTTAGAAGGGTTGCTCAATAGCAAGGGTCAAGTGTACATGTTATCTTGTGAGTTCTATATTGAGACAGAGCATCCAGGCCACGGGGTTATCAGGGCATCAACAATGCTTAGAATTAGAGAAAGACTTGATTGCAGAAGGTGGTTGTGACATTGTTGCAGGAGCACATAGCACATTCAACAGATGAAACGTGTGATGCGATCTAATGATAAGAAAGTGAAAACTGTATGAAAAGATCAATTCCCAGAATTCTATCTTAAAATACACCACATTATAATCAGATAGGCGTAAAACAGAAAGCTATAGTTCACCACTTTAATCTGTTTGAATTTCCTTCTGACAGATCGTATGAACATACCATTATTCTACACCAATGCGGGGGGTCGCATAGTAAAACCACACAAATATTACATTACCAATATATATATAAACCAGAAAGTGACTCAACCAATCAGAATGCTCACAAAGTTCTCTATTAAACATTGTTGGATAAGCTTTCCAAATTATTTAATATTTTTGGATAAACTGTTCAAATAATTTTTCCAAAATATTAAAATAAAAAAAGTATATCAAATATAAAAAAATATATTAATATATTAAAATATTACATTTTATTATATATTTTTTTATAATATTAAATCATTTGAAAAGTGTTCTTAATATTTATAGGTGGGAGCACGGGGGAACTATTTGAGAGGATTATGTATAGAGTACCGTCGTCCCCGATCCACAGACTGTTGAATCAGAGACTAGGGTAGAGGGTCAGGATGGTGGTACCAGTTCCACCTAAATGTGGGCTTGAACCCTGATGTGGATATGCAATTACAAAAGAGTGTACAGATTAGAAAGCTCTCCCCCCCCCCCCCTCTTTCAAAACAAAGCAAAGGGAGAGAAAAGCTACCAATCAACCTGGTATGTTGGAGAAGTAGAACAATGGATAGTTTAGAGATATACCTATAGATATGTCCAAAAAACAAGGTATCTAAAGATAAAGCATAGTAATATTAGAGACACTGAAGAAGTATGTATCCTAGCATAAACAGTAATACACTGTAACTTTATTGGACAGACTATAGAGAAGATACAATTTAACAGTGTCTAAGGAATGCTTAAAAAACCAACTAGAGAATCCCTAGTGGATATATCTGAACGCCCAAAAATAGGAATTAAAGCATAAAAGATGCTGTAGTATATAGATATTCCTATTGGGTAATCCACATGGGAAAACAAAGGAGAAAGTAATGAGTTAGATACCTTTGAATCGTATAGAGGTTGGACAGGTAGATAGAGGAAGACAGAGTAACACAGTATTGGAAAGGACATAAAGTGTCCGTTGTACATTAGCTATAGGATAGCTTAAAAGTATAATAGGGTAATAGGATATATGTAATGGTCTAAATGGTAGAGTGAAGGTTACAGTACCCAATAGACCTCTAGTTCTGATCTCCTATAGACTCCCCCCAACACCTTCGTGGGTGTTCTATCCTTGGTAAGCCCTGTACACTGTCCCCTTAAACTGCCGTTGCTACACTAGTCCAGCTTATAAGTTCAAATGAACAAACATAAATTTAACGAAAAAAAGGAAAAAATAATAAAAATGGTCAAATAAGGATTCCCTCGTGCATAGTGCTCAGTGAGTGCTCAGTGGGTGAGGGATCCACCGAAAGGAACCCGACGCGCGTTTCGGAGTATGATACTCCTTCGTCAGGGGCTATTTACCCTATGTTATGTCATAGGCGCCACCCCCATGGGATGGGGCCTTTTCTACAGACTGGGCTAGTCTTTAATGTTTAGCAGACTTGCCCCCACCTGACGGATTCCGAATGCTGGGCATATGGAGGGCGTTCCGTCCATGAATTCAATCAACAATGCCTGGATTTTGCCGTCCGAATGGTACCATATGCAGCCAGAGGGTTTTGCCAGATTTCGAATGGGGCAATTCAGAGTTTAATGAATATTCCTGTTGATCTATGAATAAAATCATCAGCTGTCCCTTAGACATAACTAATTTTATCCCATCAATCATGAATTTTTTTTTGGCGCTGCAGGCGGAACCCCAAAGCCCAAATCAAACATGTTCGCTCATTGCGTTGTTTGCTTCATGATTAGTCTATAAGGCTGTTCAGAAATCTCAAAGTCTAGAAATTACTAACAAAGACAGACATTAGTGAATAACCTTAAATTACTTTTATCATAAATAAATATGAATACCACACTCAAATATGTAACAAATTGCAATAAAACTTATTGCTAGTCATGCAATTATTTCATAGTTTTTATTATTATTATTATTTTTAAATTAGCTTATAAAGGTATGTATAGTATTTCATCGTGGTGACATACATTTCATCATATATACATGAGCTATTTACAAATATATACACAGAATCCTCCCTCGTATAAAGTAAAGTTCATAATGTATGTATATATAATTGGTAATGATCCACAGAGTCTGAAAAAAATTGAAGAAATAGAAAAATAGGAAAAAATAAGAAAAAATGGAACAAATCCAAAAAAGGAGAAAAGAAAAAAAGAAAAAAAAGGAAAAAAAAAGGGAAAAACAAGAAAAAGTAAAAAGGACAAAAAATTAAAATAAAAAAATAATAATAATACAGTCCTGATATATTGCAGTCCAAAATATAGTGCACTATATAATTCACTGTCTATGGGTGGATCTCACCAATGTAGGAGTTTCTCCTGGTATGCACAGTAGGAGGATGCTGTAATGTGGATCATTACCAATTATATATACATACATTATGAACTTTACTTTATACAAGGGAGGATTCTGTGTATATATTTGTAAATAGCTCATGTACATAGGATGAAATGTATGTCACCACGATGAAATACTATACATACCTTTATAAGCTAATTTAAAAATAATAATAATAATAAAAACTATGAAATAATTGCATGATTAGCAATACGTTTTATTGCAATTTGTTACATATTTGAGTGCGGTATTCATATTTATTTATGATTGAGATTAGGAGGTTGTTTTTGGGTTAACCTCGAATACCTGCACCCTACGTAACTGAGTTCCAGCACATTTTTTTTATTTTTTTTTATTACTTTTAGTTTGTTTATTTACTAAGTAAGTAAATGTTGGTTGTTTCATTTTGCTTGTTCACGTGTTCAAGTTTGGCACACATTAAATGTTATCTATTTATACACAAATACAAGCCGTGGCCTCTTCGTTAATTCACAAAAACAGCAGTTGCCATGTGGGACCAGCAGGATATTGTTGCTCGGTGTATATTCATGCTGTTTGCATGTTGCTGGGTTATTGCATAGTAGGTAGATTTTTCTTTTGTGCATACATGTGTTTTTTTTTTTTTTTTCAATTTGAATTTTATTGAAAATTTTTTGCATTAACCCCTTAAGGACACATGACATGTGTGGCATGTCATGATTCCCTTTTATTCCAGAAGTTTGGTCCTTAAGGGGTTAAACATCTTTACCATATTATGGGTACGGTAATTGAGCACTGATGTAGTGACACAATTTGACTGTATATGTCATAAATAACAATCTTGCCTAGAAACATTGTTAAGTTATGTAAGGCATAGGTATGCACAAAGAAACATTATGTATGGGTGATGCAAATCAGGAGATAACATAGATGCAGTAAAACGTGTTGAGGACAGTTCTGTGCCTAAGCACCCTTCCATCGATATTCCTTAACGTGCCATGTTGGAGTGGTATGGGCCTGGGCGACTGCAGGAGCTTGGGGAGGTTCAGCAGGCTTTAGTAGCTCTTTGTATTGAGCCAGCTTGGTTCCTGTTATGTGAGTCTCTGAACTTTGAAGTGCCCATCCGAGTGTCGTGGTTTGCTTGAGCTTCTGTCCTTGCCTCTCAGTGTGGGTTGTGCCTGCTTGGTCGGTGATTTGAACCTTTGCTTGGACTCAAGGGTGCTGCTTGTTGTGGGCTCTCGGTCATTCTTGGGTGTCTCTACTTGTGTCTCTGCAGTGGTTGCTCGTGTACGAAGTGAGAGCCCGAGTTTCTGCAGCCGTGGCTCTGGATCTTCTGCTAAAGTCAGTGTTGCTGTCGCGAGAAAGTCAGCTGCGGCTCCAAGCAACGCGCCTAGAGATATAATAGCCATAACCCGTGATATCTCAGTGTAAGCAGCGATTATGAAACGCTCCAGGGAATGGGGACCGGTACAATACAAGGGCCAAGTGGTCTCAATATACATGTGGTTTTAAAATGCATTCCTGTGGTTTGACGTTACAGTAAAACCATTTTATTAAGTATAAAAACCATATAGATGCACACTCAGACTGAATGTCTTAGTTTGCACGTTTCTGCAAAATCATGTTTTTATTTACTTTTCCACAATCTCCATCTATGGGCTTAATTTAGTAAGCAGCAAGAGTGGTTCTTACATCCACTCCGGACATTAGTGTACTAGCAGCGAGCCAAGAGTCTGCGGCACCTGGGCACAGCTTTTTTGGGTTTTCTTGTGGGGACGGTTAGCCCTCTGCTTGCCTCACCCCTCTTAATGACCACCAAACTTGCACTACCATTTCCCCCACTAGTCCTACTAGACGTAGTTGGAAGGTATCTGAAAATATATACTTGTGGTTTATGTTCCAGTGATAACTACAGTGAGGGAAAAAAGTATTTGATCCCCTGCTGATTTTGAACATTTATCCACTGGCAAAGAAATGATCAGTCTATAATTGTAATGGTAGGTATATTTTAACAGTGAGAGACAGAATAAGAAAAAAAAAAAAGAAAAACCAGAAAAATGTTATAAATGTCATGTCAAAAAAGTTATAAATTGATTTGCATGTCAATGAGTGAAATACGTATTTGATCCCCTATCAATCAGCAATACAGGTAACTAGCTGAGATTACGAGTACTCTCTTAAAGGGGTGCTCTTAATCTCAGCTCGTTACCTGTATTATAGACACCTGTCCACAGAAGCAATCAATCAATCAGATTCCAAACTCTCCACCATGGCCAAGACCAAAGAGCTGTCCAGTGATGTCAGAGACAAAATTGTAGACCTATGTAACAGATCTCCCTGTTCTTGGATGATAATTTTTCTTTGACTAGATCGGTAAAGGAACCTAACCAGACAGATTGCCCCATTTGGTTCGTATACTGAACAAAGTACCAAACACATGGACCACCCAGAACAGTCGTGTGCCGCTAGTTGATACACTTGACCTCACTAACACCTACACAAACCACAAACATGAACATTCGAAGTGGTCAGCTGGGTGGACGCCGTTCGTGTGGACGATCACGAGGCGGCGGCCATCTTGTTTTCACGCTTCCAGCTGTTTTTGGTCATCAAGTGTATGGAACTATTATCAGACACTAGACGGCCCTCCGTCAAACATGGAGGTGGAAACATTATGCTTTGGGCGTGTTTTTCTGCTAAGGTAACAGGACAACTGCACCGCATCAGAGGGACGATGGACTGGGCCATGTACCGTCAAATTTGGGTGAGAACCTCCTTCCCTCAGCCAGTTCATTGAAAATGGGTCTCCAGACCTTAATCCCATACAAAATCTGTGGAGGGAGCTGAAGGTTCTAGTTGCCAAACTTCGGCCTCGAAACCTTAATGACTTGGAGAGGATCTGCAAAGAGAAGTGGGACAAAAATCCTCCTGAGATGTGTGCAAACCTGGTGGCCAACTACAAAAAATATCTGACCTCTTTGATTGTCAACAAGGGTTTTGCCACCAAGTACTAATCGAAGGGGTCAAATACTTATTTCACTCACTCACTTTTTTCTCTTACTGTATCTTGCCCATTTAACTATATTTCCATTGGTTGTCTGTGCAACATGGAAAGCCTTGTCTCCAACATCTCTCTGCATTTCCAAATTACTGGAATATTGTATTAAAATAAATTATTTCATAGGGATAGGGTTCATTGGACTACATTACACAGGGGATGGGGTGCATAATACTAACTTACACAGACACTGTAATACAAAATTACACTCAAAACAAAGATAAAATAACTTGAAGATTTAGTTCAGGGGCGTCCAAAAGGTAGATCCCCAGATGTTTTAACACTACCGCTTCCATGATGCTTTGTCATTGTAAAGACATTCTAAAGGCATGCAAAGCATGAAGGGAGTTGTAGTTCTACACCATCTGAGGATCTAACTTTTGTTCCCCCCCAGATTTAGTTAAACTATCAGGCCAGTCTCCAACTGGTCATTGCCATTTTATATAAAACACATACAGCAGGGGTGGAGCCAGTGCCCAAGCTAGCTGGACGTGTATCTGTGCAGCTCAGGGAGTTTACCCTGTTATACGCTGCTTACTTCAACCACTAACTTACCTGCTAGGCTCCCTGGATACCAGAGCTTTTACAGGAGCTTTTATACAACTGACAACGCGGTCAGCACCTTCAATGATGGCGCCGGCTGGGGTCTACTCCACTCCATCGTCGGATGACAACAGCCTCCAAGATATGCCTCCTGCTTCACCTCAGGTACGCTCCGTGCCTCAAGCATCTCAGGAGGAAGGTGATTCTGCTCCCTCTATGAAAGCTGACATACAGGTGCTGAGGCAGGATATTAAAGCCATGTTTCAGGCAGATATGGTACTAACTAGCCAAGTTGAGGCGGTGGAGGGAGCCATGGGAAGCACCAAATTGGCACAATCTGCCACAGATGCTGCTCTAGGTTCGTTACAAAAGTAATGTGACCTGACAGTGCAACCCCAATACTGCTGGAGGTTTATTGCTACCCTACTGTCACCAAAATAGGCCAAACAGCTAGTGGAGGGTGCCTGCTTTTGCCTCCCAAAGGCTGCCAAAGCACCGCAAGATGCACCTACTGACATTATTGCTCAAATTTGTACGGGACTCTGATTGTGGGGCCCTCATCGGCTCGGCATGAGGCGCTCCCAAAATACCCTTTGAGGGAGCACACTTGGTCTTTTATAGAGACATATCTAGAAATACACTTAGATTGAGGAGGTCATTCCGACCTGTTACACACTACTTCTACGAGAGCCCTCCGCCCCATACAACAGGGGCCCACGCCGACTGATAGCGGCCAAGAACGACAAGACTCCTCTCCTGATGCACGTCTCTGAGGCACCAGCCTTCCTCCAGTCCCTAGGTCTACCAGCAGAGCCTATTCTGAAGGATGCACGACTATCTTGGACTCCTTTTGTGGGGACTACCAACTCTCCTACCTGATACCTAGGGCAGCTGATATCACCGCCCTATACATTAATGTTTAGCTCTTTATAGTTTAGTTGTTATACACTATGTTTACCTTACACCCTGGCTCCGGAAGCTTATAACTTGCACATTAGTTTAGCTATTAATTCCTCAAGTTACACTCAAATGTGTCATGTCACCCCTGTACTGAAGTGTACGCTTCATTACACGTTTGGCCTTAAGATCAGACCCTTTTTGACAATATACCCTCCTGGCCAGAGTCGGACAAAGCTACAAGCTACTTGAAGCTTATCTACAGAAGATTATCCACACACCTATATATAGCCTGCAGTCCCCCCAATTCACTGCTACAATTCTTCTTATTTTGGCCAGCAGGTTTTTTCAGTTAACATAAATTTAAATAAAAAAAAAGTCAATACTATACTTGTGATATTGTGATTGTTGTATTACTCCCTTTTGCATTGATATTCTCACTTTACACATGTGACGTACTGTGATTTCAATGCTGACCCCAAAAATAAAGAATAAAAAAAATGAAAAACACACACAGTGTAGCACTAGCTTATTTAACTTTAGAATACCCTTAGTAATAACTCCCCAATCACTAAACTGCTTCCTTTAGAGACCCAAAATTCATATTACATGACCCTTAAAGGGACACTATAGTGTCAGGAAAACCCCTTCAGTAGCTCACCTAATTCCAGTGCCGGGCTTCCTTACCTCTCCTCCCCCGCCGACGTCAGCATCCTCGTCCACTAGAGGCTGGCTTAACCCCAAATGTAAACATAGCAGTTTCTCTGAAACTGCTATGTTTACATCAGGAAGGGTTAACCCTAGAGGGACCTGGCACCCAGACCACTTCATTGAGCTGAAGTGGTCTGGGTGACTATAGTGTCCCTTTAATTCCAATTCCTATGGAAATCTTCTCAATAATTTATCCATAGCCCTTGTTAATGTTTAGCAGTGTAAACATTATCTTATCTCTCCTTTGCAGACCCTTGCTTATACACTTTTTATTTTTTTTGCTGTTGTGGTGAGGCTATGTGCGGAGAGATACATAGACAGCCATTTTCCTATCACTCCCCTTGTTTTTAGCCTCACCATCTGCATACTAAGAACTTCAGTAGGGTTAGTCCCTAAAGTAGTAATTGCTAGGAATTAAAAGGGAATATAAAGTGAATTTAAAAGGTCAAAATAGCTGACTTGGAAACATAGCTGAATAAAAGATTTTGCAATTCTGCTATTTTGGCCTTAAATATGAAATTCACTTTGAATTCACTTGAAATTCCTGACAATTACAATTCTCCCTTTAGTGAATAGCCCTGTTAGAGTAGCACTGATGTTAGAGGTGGTGGAGACTGGGCGTCCTTCCATCTTCTAATACAAGGTCTACACTGCTTGCCATGTTCATATATGGACTAATGTCAGGAGAGTAGAAGTGCATAGGCTATAGAGATGCTCTATTATTTAGCCAGAGCGTCTAATAATTTAACGGTGCTTCTGCTTTTATTATGCTATAATGCTACTAGAGGCCAGTCCTGGTATTACTCATCTGTACTGATTCATTCAAACGTGGTAGCTACTTTTGCATTTTTTTTCACTAGTTAAGGCTATTCAACCCAACACTCTGAAGTCAGTTTGGTATCTGTTGGTAGACTGCTAGTTACTTTGAACAAAACATTGTTTTCTCTCTCACATAAAAATGATAAAGTCCTTGAGGTCTGAGTCACGGTATTAGACGAACGGAGCTGCAAGGATATGTACAGAGAAAAACCATCAGGTCAGGAAGACAATAGACTCATTTTGATGCAGTTAATGTTGATACCAATCAGCTTGTTACAAACATATCCTTAGCAAAGTAAGGAAGTCGGTGGTTGTAGCTGCTGTCATTGGTTTCCTGTTCTAACATGTGAAGTGGAGATATAAATAGGTGCAAGGGTTAGTTGTGTTGCATCTGATTGTCTTCTACAATGGAAAAAAAATGCAAACTGAATGTAATCGTGTGCCATGTGCTAGTTTATTAACTCAAGGAAACGTACCTGACATTGAACTGTCCCTAACCGGTTGCAAAACCTGTAACGCGAGAGAGTAAGGACATAAACCTGATTTAAAAATCATTAATTCCGAAAGATTCCAGCTATAGCTCAAGTCCTTTTTACTAACTGTTCATGTTTAGACAGGTTCAAGTCTAGATCTGCAGGAGTTGTGCTTCCAACCTAGAATGAATTTGGCTGTTATTGCAGTCTGCAAAGAATCCCTGAACTCAGAATCCTTATCATTCTTTATTCCTCTATTTACTCTAGTAGCATGCAGCCATGATGTTTGAAAACTTACAAAACTTGCTTTAGTTTGTTGAGGAAGAAGGAGGACCACCATTTATTAACTCTCTGTACAAGTGGAAAGGGACATAAATGGATATCGGGTAGAGAATTTTAGGTTGAAAACCAGCTGTGGATTAAAGGGTTAAAACCAGCTGGTTTTAGGAAGCAGACAATACTTATCCACATATATGGCTTAATTTTATTTTGCTGTCAAATTCAAAGTTATCCTCTGGTATACGCTGAAGTACTTTGTTGTCACGCACGTTGAATGGTTTAAAAATCATGAAAGATTAAAGGATTGCACCAAGCACCACGTCTTGGTGATTTCATGTGGTCATGGTGCGTTCAGTGTTTCACTTAGTAACGCTGCTCATACGGAGAAACAAACTTTGCTCCCAGAAGTGTAAGTCCATAACCAACAAGAGCAGTTTAGAACGAGAGTTACGGGCTGCCTATGTCGATTCTGTGCAAGAAAGGTGTCTGTCGTCCGCACACCTAGCATGCAGACAACAGACAACCAAAGGCTCAGCCAGCCTTTGATGCTTCCCTCCCACTGAGGTTTTTTCTTGTTTTTCTTTTTTTCTCTTTTATTATAGGGGGGACTGTGCCACAAGGGTTAGTCCGGGGTTTATAAAAACACATTTTTGTGGTTGGTGCAATCCTTTAAATCAAATAACAAATCTGACTCACTCCGTTTCTAGTTTACCTGGGCAGAACAGATCTTGTACCTACTTTCACCCTTTTCAAGAGCAGAGTGGTTTCTTTAATTGTAACCAAACAATAGGTTCAAACTAGTAGCAGTGACGGTTTATTGATTAGTAGGAGATTTGATCTATTTAATCCCACAGTAATCATTAGAATCTATGTAGATCAGACCTGCACACCTTTTCAGTAGGTAGGGGCCAAAATTAAAATAGGCTAAAGTTCTTCAGGCCGCAGATAGGTTTTTAGTGCCTCACTTTCCAAGTAGATGTATAAGTAATGATTAAACTATTTTTCAAACGAACCATATTATAAAAATTACTTTGGTAAGCTGTACAAGTTTGAATACATTTTTCAGGTTTTCTTACCGTTAATGGGACGTATTACACTTCTTATTAGCAATCAGTTTGTTATACTCCGGAATTATGTTTGAAATCGATGTTTTTACAATATCTTCCCCTCTGTGTCTTTTTGTCTCCCTCCCCAGCCAATGTCTGTCTCTTTTGCCCCTTCCCTAGCCCCTGTCTATATATTTTGCAACTTCCCCAACTCCTCGGTATCCTTGTCCCTCCAGCCCATCTGTTTGTCTCTTTCTCCCCCAGCTCCATTAGTAGCTCTCTGTCTTTCCTCCTAAGCCCCAGCACCTTGTCTTTTTCTCCTCAGCCCCTGTGTGTCTCTTAGTGTCTCCCTAGCCCTTCTGAGTGTCTCCCCCAGCCCATCTGTCTCTTTTGCTTGTTTCCTAGTCCCTGTCTGTCTCTTTTTCCCCTTCCCTAGTCCCTGTCTGTCTCTTTTGCCCCTTCCCCAACCCCTATGTGTCTCTTTGTGTCCCCCCATCCCTTGTCTGTTTTTTTTTGCCTCACCCTTGTGGTTCCCTCCTGTGTAGCATGGCCAAGTCGCGGACCGTGGAAAAGGAGCTCCTGTATCCTCTCCCCAGTCTGACCGGAATCAGTTCTACACTCCCAGCGTGCACTTTCTGTCAGATTGGGCAGTGACTGGCAAGAGGGGATGCTGTGCTGTGCGCTCCCCTCCTGCCTGTCAAACGGATCCTGCAGCACCCAGGCTAGTGCACCCTATAGCGCGCACCTCTGCCACCTTAAGGTAGCTCCAGCTTTGTTCTCACTGCCCGGATTAAGTTGTGCAGGTTTGGTGTAGATAATTGTCATCCACTTGCACTGTATTATATACTTAACACCAGTGAAGTATTTTCACTGCAATTTATTCCTACATCCGCCCAAGAAGTGTCTACGTTTAAAAAGCAAAGCCTGATCTCCAACTCCCCTGGAGACAATCGAATGGCCTTCTCCTCCCGCAAAATGTGTGTGTATTTATATATTCATATATATATATATATATATATATATATATATATATATCCCCTCTTATAATATTGTATAGCGTACGGAATCTGTTGGCGCAATATAAATGACAATAATAATATATATATATATATATATAATGTGACAAACTGCCCTTTGCCCCTGGCTTTTGGAGGAGCCTGATTGCCAGCCTCCTGCCTTATGACTATGGCCCTGACTATTTGGGCATATTGGATTGTAACAGACTTTTTCTGCCCCTTTAATTCCATGAGAAAATGTGCCTCTTCCCCTCCCCCTTTTTCCTGTCTATTGTTTCTCCAGCAGGGCGTTGTCCCAGGGACACTGCAAGACCAGTTTAAACTGGCTGCATTGTCCCTCCTCAATCGCTAATCAGCCCTTGCTAAACTTTAACCCATGGCAATTTTATTCTGTTTGTGGTATCTGAGCGCTGTTCAGATATATTGAGCGCTCAGATCCAATCTGGGGATAGGTTGAATGTGGGGGTTCTGTTCAGTATAATAGGAATTATGTATTTTTATGTATTTTTTACTGTTGTTGTAAATGGAGATATTCCCTGTACATGGAGATAATTAAGTTACCACCCCCACTTAAGCCAATTATCTCCAGGATAGAGGAGAAGATAGACCGGCTGCACAGCCTAAATCTGTGGAACTGTTTTGGGCAGGAAAGCCATGCTTGCAGTCGGTCAAATAGGACTTCCACCTATCTTTTGAACCACTGGACCAAATTGTATGATTTTGAATATGTTTGTATACTGATTATGTTGGTTCAGAATATGTAACTTTTATGGAAATTGCATGTATGGTTTGCAAGTTATGAATATTGTAAAAAACAGTATATTTCTCTGCCTGTGATAATTAAGTTAGCCCATTGTGTTTAGTAATTATATCACAGGCAGAGGAGAGGGTTTGAGTGCCTTGGCTGGGAGTGTCTGACTGTATTGTAATGTGTTTGATTGGCTGTTCCACAAGACCACGTGGGTGGTAACCTTGTAGAAAATCTTGTATAAAAGAAAGTCCTTTGGTGCTCATTAAACAGACCTGCTTGACCCTTTCTTGAAGCCTTGGCTCATGCTTGGGGGATGGAATAACTACACTCTGGGGATTGCTATAATCACACTATACTCCCCAGGGTAAGCTCTTGCAAGAGCTGTTCTTGTTCCTGCTACGCTCTCTGGAGGAAGAGAGGTCTGTCAACTGGAAGCTGGATCCTGGCCTTAGGTCCACGGTGGGTAAAGGACGGCGAGACCCAGGCGCAGCTGCATCGCTGGAAGTGGGGTCTGCAGTTCTGATGGTGTCGGTTGGAGTGTTTGGAGTACTCGGCAAGCACTAGGAGCATTGATCAGCAGAGGCACTCGGTCGGAGTGCCAGCGTTCTGTCACATATAATATGATAAATAGAATTCCAATGGCCCTTGCCATATATTGACATAATGCCAATCTCAGCATCACCCAGCTCATACCTAAAAAAACAACTGGATCATGGAGAAATTAATTAAATCTGAATTTATTGGTTTAAGAGCCACAAATTGTCTTAGAAACCCGTCGTACATGAACTAAAATAAAATTTGCTTAAAACAATCAACCACACTTTTCTTGCAAACTAAAATATTTTCAGCTGCTTCTTCAAGAAAAAGGCACAGTAGGGCAGAATAAAGAAAATCAGGTGAAGAAAGAGACAGTGTCACACCATGGGAAAATAAATATGAAGACAGATAGATAGGATGGTTTATTTATTTTGAAATCATATTATTATATACACTTAAGAATTCACAGTTCTCTCTGCAGGTTAGTGGAAATCAGTATCTTTGCATGACTTTAGAGGTCCAACTTTACTATACTATTTATATTCTCGGCATTCAAGGTATCATTTTGTTAGAATATTTTTTATTATTATTATAAACATAGCAGTTCAAGAAAAAAACACCAGTCAATGTAGTAATTATTTTAACAACTTGTTTACAATCATTGCTTGTGCATAATTTATTTTACAACCATTTCCCTAAATATGGCACCATGTTCCATTTTCACAATTAAATGTTACATGCATTTAACAATGTTATAATTTAAAGGTTGATGATACAATTCTGAAATAAAGAAAGTACATTATAACATATTATAGAAAGTAAAAAAAACAAAAAACAAAACAACAAGGTATAGTAGTCCGTTACACCCAATACACAAGAACAATCTTTAGTATGGGGTATAATGGACTACTATACCTTGTATCTAACAGGTTAATAACTTGAACATTGTTTACAGTGAAGGCATGATTATTCTCAGGATGTAAGAGGTGTGTTATGTGCGTACATTGATTTTCAGGCAAATTTAATAAAAAAAATCCATTGACAAGGATGTAAAATGTATGTATAGATCACTTTAGAAACATGTCTGAAGAAAGAAGTTAAAAGAAGAGAGGTCTCTTACAAAAAGCGATTTATAAAAATATCTGTCACTTAAGCTATTCATATAGCAAGATGGACTGTGTATATATCTGCCAATACTCAGAAAATGTAATACCAAATTATTGATGGAAAAATCCCATTGTCACTAATGACACGTCATGCTGTGTACATTAAATCAACTGATCATCATGAGTAAATCTGCCATATGGTGATGGGCACATTTCCGTATCACTGAAAGATTGCTATACCATCTCTGATTTTACAGAGGTATAGCTCATTAAAAGGGGATAAGAGATAAATATACTTGGTTATCAACTTCATGATGCATCGCAATGTCCAAGTGTTTCAATTCTTGTAATCTTTGACAATTGACTTGCAAAACTTGGTCGAGTTTGAAGAAAATCTGGTTTGGTTTAGGTGAAGATGTTTTGCAACTACAGGATTTTGGCTTAAATTTTGCATATCTGTTTTCAGTTTCCAACACAAGCTCCCTGTTTAAAGTAACACTATAGCGGAATAAGAAACAAATAGCACTATAGTTTTACCCTACCTATTTTGGTGTCAGCTCCCTCCCCAGTGAAATTGTCAAAATTGATTCCACATTAGGAGGGCAGTGCACATGCGCGGTAAATCTCCACACTACTTCACTCACGTTCTCTCTAGGAGTCTGGCTCTGTTCTCACAGGAGAAGCACCTCTAGTGGTAGTCAGGAAGACTACCATTAGAGGTGTGCTTAACCCAGGGTTAAAATGACAGGACTACTGCACCCAGACCACTTCATTGAGATGCCTTTAGTGATCATTTCATAAATAAACACATGTTAGATTTGGGCTATTCTCATTAATTCCCGACTAGTTTAGTCTAGTCAGCTATTAAGTTTTAACAATAATATTATTAAAAAAATAATTTTTAAAATGTGTGATGCAATGGTTTCATAATCTCTCTATATTGTGGTGGTACAGATTACTCTTCTTATAAGTTACAAGAAAACCTCACCATATGCCACAATGACAAGGCTCCACCACAAATGGAAACATCATAATGCATAATGCACTTAGCTTTTAATAATCTATTAAAAAGTCTTGTATTCTGGTTTTAAAGCAGTTCTTCAACGGAAATGTTATAACCAGGGAAACGTTTACACATGGTCTACAGTGCTAGGGTACACAGGTTACTAATTCTGTATTTTTAAAAATCTATTTTTGGATTCTTTGAATTAGTCTATATGTGTTACTAAGCTTGAAATCATTTTGCCCTTATGTAACCACATAACCTTATCTAGGTCAAACTTCTACTCTGATAAAATTAGCTGAATACTTGAAAGTATTGCATTTTTATTTTATATGTGTGCATTCATTTAAATTCGACTAATTCTTTGACCACCGGTTAGTAAAATTTCAACAGAAAAGCAATTCAGTAAAGGCATTGCTTATTAGGAAGGAGTGAAAATGGTGGAACTTATGCAGATACAATGGCACTGTACATTCATTTTCTGTAAAGCAAAAATAAATTACTATACTAGTGAATTAATAAGTTCCACCGTAAACAATTTTGTATGAATGGAGACTAGGGTATAATACATTTCTGCCATTAAATATATAAAAAATAAAAAAAAAGAACACATACATTTTGTATGATTTACCTCAATTTAGAGGCTTGAAATTACTGTAAGGTTTAACAGTGTCCCCTCTTACCTGGTTGTCCGCGGGGTGCCGAGTGTCCTAATGTGGCCAAGTGATGACAGGTAACCTTTTTAAAACGTTCAGGATTATTTACTAACATTTGATTTGATGGTGATTCAAAGTGAATTTAAAATTTTAGGTGAAAATATTAGAATTAAATCTCCAAGCCAGCTTTGTTTTCATTCTGCTTTTTTGAGTCTAAAATGTGAAATTCACTTTGAATTCCTGGCAGCTCACATTTCAGTTTAGTAACTTTTAAAATTAAAGTGGCACTCCAAAAAAAAAAAAATCACTTTTTTCAGTAGATATACATAAATAAGCACATGCATGTATTTTTTCATTGGGAGTATGTCTAAAAACAGCTTGCAAAAGCTAAATGAGAAGACTTTGCAAGGCAGGTGCTATGGCAATTACTTTTCTCTTGATATTAGCCCCACTGAGTTAAACAACCAGGAAGTAACAGAACCCGATGTCTGAATGACAGCCAGGGGGGAGGGGGGATGTGTAACAAGATTAATTTATGAAAGTACCTCTTTCTATCGAATTCTGCATTTTTGTAAAATTAAAAAATAGGACACACACTTCACACATAAAGCATTACAGCAAGATAAAGTGCGTAGGGGTCCAGAGTGTCTTTTTAAGAACAAAGTAGTTGAACTTGACTCATAGCTGATTTGGAGAATTTTTCCAAGTTTAGCTATATTGGCCTCAGTTTTAAAATTCACTTTGAATTTGTGACAATTCTCATTTCAGTAAATAACCATGTCAATAGAAAATTAAATTTCTTCAGCTGATGAAAACTGTCCAATTAATTTTTCATACCATGAAGATGTCCTTTAAAGTGTGTTTTAGGTCTCACCTGTTGCCTTTTACTCTCTAGCTAATATACTAGGTGTAATCTAGCTAATGAATGAGTTACATGTCGCTCAATACTGTATATAGGACATCGCCTTCAGTACAGGGAAAGAAAGTGTGGATTGTTAACACATGGGTCTGGATCAGCAGGGTACGAACAGGGAGACTATCCCTGGTGACACGCTGCACTGTGGTGTGCAGATCTCCCTCTCCCCAGAACTTGATATTATCATTAGGCAGAGTGGGCACTTGCCTTCTCTCACTAATGATAACATGCAGCTCTCTGGGAGCATGCAGCGTGTCACCATTGATTGCACACTTTTAATAGGGCATGTGTTGTGGAAAATGTTTACTCCACTGAGGAGGAAGCTGGGATCACACTGTCATAATGTGATGTCACCCCAATCCTGGCATCACTGCTGAGTAGCTTCGAGCTTGGGGTACAGTTTTACTGGCATTCCCAGTGACTTAAAGGGACACTATAGTCCCCAGAACAACTACAGCTTATTGTGTTTGTTCTGGTGAGTAGAATCATTCCCTTCAGGCTTTTTGCTGTAAACACGGTCTTTTCAGAGAAAATGCAGTGTTTACATTACAGCCTAGTGATAACTTCACTGGCCACTCCTCAGATGGCTGTTGGAGATCCTTCCTGGGTCATGGCTGCCTAAAATGCATCCAAACATTCAGTGTCTCCTCCCTCTGCATGCAGACACTGAACGTTCCTCATAGAGATTCATTGATTCAATTCATCTCACTGAGTAGATGCTGATTGGCCAGGGCTGTGTTTAAATTGTGCTGGCTCTGCCCCTGATCTCCCTCTTTGTCAGTCTCAGCCAATCCTATGGGGAATCATTGTGATTGGATCAGGCTACCACTTCTGCTGATGTCAGTAGGCAGTAGGCAGGTCAAAGAAAACAGTGACAAAGCCAGCAGCTCCAGACTTGAATACAAGTAAGATTTTTACTATATTTAGGGAGGCATGAGGGTACCAGGGGGGCTAGATGGTGGTTTTAACCCTATAGGGTCAGGAATACATGTTTGTGTTCCTGACCCTATAGTGCTCCTTTAAGAAGGGACCCAAGGGATAAGTCTTCACCCCAGTTCTCACCATCACAGACAGGAAATGAGAGGCTGGGTAAATATAATTTTACATAAAATAAAATATTTGAGGTAAAAAATTAGGTGCGTGTTTATGTATATGAATATGTGTGCATATTTGAATATAATGTATTTGAATGTGTGTATATATATATATATATATATATATATATATATATATATTATTTTTGTGTTGCCCCTTGCATACTTTGTCATACATGTTAGATTTGGTATTGCACAAGTACCATCTTTATGGGGGTCACAGAGGGATAAGGTTAGTAGAGAAGACAAACAAAAGGGGTAATTAATTGAGGTACACAAAGTCTGGGGGAGTGGAAACTGATGCAGAAGACATTTTTTTTTTAAATTAAATAAGATTCTACAGGTAAGTCTTGGACAGATTGATTTGTTTAGGTATGGATTAAAAGTTTAAAAATTTAAAAGTTTAAGAATTAAAATTTTTATTCAGATGAACTGGACTAAATGAGTTTTTGCAGAAGTCTAATAGAAAGGTAAAATGAAGGCCTTTAGAGCTAAGTTCTCTGTATGGTTACTAATGAATACATATGTATCAATTCACCAGGAGGAGTCCCTTTAATGGCTTCTTCACACGCCTTGAAGGTTGAATGCATTCCTTCACCCGTTTCGTGACTAAATGAGCAGTCAGTCACTGAGGCAGAATATTGTCAGGATATGTGATGGTTTTTCTAGTTTCTCAGGTGGCAATCAGTCTAATGTTTTCACTTAAGATAACTAAATCCAGTCTTTAATCACTTGGGAAAAAGTCTTGTGAATTGCTTTTTAAATGCACTGTGGCATATTCAATCTGATCATCATCCATACATATATTGTTTATCATTCTGCCGGCACTGTGATTTAAATCGGCATAAACAACCGAGTCCTGTTCAGTTGTGTAATCAGGTGTTGTCTCCATGACAGAGTTCTCGTCAATGGTTTCATCTGACACTATAGCTGCTTCGGAGATCTTCAGCTGTAGGATATCGCTAGCATATTCAGAGTCGTTTCTTATCTGGAAAAATAAAAATACCTGAATAATCTCATAAATACAGGGTTTTTTTTTTTAAATGAATGTTATAAATTATTATTTTCTTGCAGAATTTAACATTTTAGGCCAAAATAGCCAATCAGTATCATAGATAGATTATTTGGAGATTACAAGGTGCATCCCACCAGTGACATAACTAGGAATCACGGGGGCCCGATGCAAGAATCAAAGAAGGGCCCCCTTATTGCCCCTTCTTGCACCCCTCCCAAGTAATACATGTGAGTGGGATGTGTGTGGTGGCTAATTGTTAATGTGCAGGGCTTCTCTGTGTGTGATTGTGTTGGTTGGCTTTCATTGACAAGTAGGGGAGGGACCATATTTGTATATAGAATTTAATGATCTTTAATATACAATTATTTTGCAGACACTTTAATATAATACACATTTATTACTAATACGTGCACATGTGTACATACGCACATATATCCATATTACTACAAATCACATAAATTGAGTGAAATTATCTTTTTTAATAAGCATTTTATTTTAAGCACACATGCTCTTACTGACCTATACATACTGACATATACTCGCTAACACATACACACACTGACAGACACACATGCTGACACACAAACACACTGATAGACTAGACACACACGCACACAGACAACACTCTTACTAATTTGACACACACATATATATTCTCTCACACACACTCATAAATTAATTTTATTTATATATTTATTTTACTTTTATTTACTTTTGGGTGCCCCTGGCAGGTGGAACACAGAGGGCCCAGTCGTACTAGTGACCTCAACAACTACCATCTCACCCTGGGCCCCTTGTTACACAACTACCATCTCACCCTGGGCCCCTTGTTACACAACTACCATCTCACCCTGGGCCCCTTGTTGCACAACTACCATCTCACCCTGTGCCCCTTGTTACACAACTACCATCTCACCCTGTGCCCCTTGTTACACTACTACCATCTCACCCTGGGCCCCTTGTTACACAACTACCATCTCACCCTGGGCCCCTTGTTACACAACTACCATCTCACCCTGGGCCCCTTGTTACACAACTACCATCTCACCCTGTGCCCCTTGTTACACAACTACCATCTCACCCTGTGCCCCTTGTTACACTACTACCATCTCACCCTGGGCCCCTTGTTACACAACTACCATCTCACCCTGGGCCCCTTGTTACACAACTACCATCTCACCCTGTGCCCCTTGTTATGGCGCCATCAATGTACCATATATGTGTTTGTTGTTATCTCCACAATTATTCTTGCTCCTTTCCCCAAATATCTAAAAGTGGCCGTGGAAGTGGTCATGGTGGCAGGTGTCTGTCTTTTTCCACGCTTCTGCTTGAAACGCTGCACATAAAGAGATATCTGCACTTTTATGGCAGGGGCTAGCTAAAACTCTGTTCTGGGCTGCTTAATGGCAATTCTGTGTAAAAATTTGAATTCCATTTTAATGCTGCCTGCAAGGGAAGCCATGATCTTCTGTTTCTATGCTCTCTCCCCACCCCCTTCATTTAGAGTTATTGAATTATTATTTTTTTATTATCTACCTTCCTTATCCAGCTCAGAGAGCACACATGCACTCTGCGATGGCATAACGGTCCATGAGAAGTACCCGCTTTGACCACGAGCATGCAAGGGTACTTCGGCAATAGATTTAATCTGTACTTTATAATTGGGAGGAGGGGACCTAAATAGCAATGTCACAACAGGCCACGCTAAATAATAATTCAAAAAGAAAAAAAACACTTAGAAAGGTTGGAGTAAGCCTTTAAGGGAGTACACTTCATGTGCTTTCACACACTACATACAATAAACTGAAACACTACATTCACACATCCTTACACACACCACATCTGTGCCCTGGCACTCTACTGTCAATTGGTCATAAACTAGATCCATGCAATACACACACATTCACACACACATTATGCTTAGAATGGGGATCTAGCTGCAACAGATAGAGGCAAAGTATTGGAGAGGACTATGATTAAATCTGAAGAGGATTCTGTGAAAACATTGAGAGTGCAGGTGGAAGTAAAGCCAGAGGCACCATCTCTGGACCTCCTACTATGTCAGAACGTTCAGGTTGGGATGAGGAGCAGAGCTTTGAACCCATGGCTGCTCTGAGCCCAGATGCAACTGTATCCCCAAAATGCCCTTTTTGTTACACCACTGTTTCCCGTTTCCAGTGCTCAGTAAGACATTCTTTGGTGTCTTTAATATTGTGACATACCTCCTGCTCTGCATCCCCCGTCTGTGATGTTGTTTTGTGTTTTGCTAAGAAGAAAAGAAATTCACATTAAGCATTGTATCGTGCTTTATTTAACACACATTGTTATCCACACAACAAAGCCTACCTTTTTTTCTTTGCATGCAGTAAATGAGTAGAGAGAGTATGATAATTAGCATGCACAGAGCACCCAGCGATGACACCGTATACTTGATCACATCACTAGTCATGATTTCTCCAGTGGTAGAGGTTGTAAGGTATGTTGTATTGCCTGCTAAAATAAATACATAAACAAATAGTTTTCTCATTTCTAAACAAGCTTTTATTACAATCTAACCATTTTTTCTAACCATTCTAAATTCTCGCATTGTCAATTCGACATTTCATCACTGCCGTCTGTTTAGACTCGAATAACATGTTACTGGTTGGTTAAAGGCACGTGTAGTCAGTTTTCAAAAACTACACCTCTTGCAATTCTTTTCTAGCCTTTATAGAACCTACTATTTGGCCATTCTCTGGTTACATAGTTACGTAGCTGAGAAGAGACTTGCGTCCATCAAGTTCAGCCTTCCTCACATATGTTTTGGTTGTTGATCCAAAAGAAGGTAAAAAACCCAGTCTGAAGCGATTCCAATTTTGCAACAAACTAGGGGAAAAAAAAATTCTTGACCCCAAAATAGCAGTCAGATGTCTCCTTGGATCAAGCAGCTATTACCCCGCTAATTAGAAATTATATAATTAGAAATATATGGTTAAAGGAAATGCCTTTATAAAATATACTATTTGACTATCTACTAAATTCTACAAAATAAGATGCATTGAGGCATAGCAGGATTAGCTATTAGGTGCCCTAAAGTGGGTGCCTAGAGCCTAGAAGTTAGACAGGGAAGCTGTAAACACGTAGGTGCTTGGTTGGGCTTGGTTCCATCCATCATACCTATATGAAGAGTGATGGGTGATTGACAAACTGGTTTCCCTAGGGCCACGTGGAATCTTAATTCTTCTTTGCCAAAAGGAATAGTATTCAATTTGGAGAGAGCTGCCAACTAGTATTCTACCAGGAAAATAACAAAACGTTACTTAGGAACAATGATAAGTCATGCAAGAGATTTAATTTAGGCAGAATGGGGTGAGATGGTGTTGGGCACTAGGGAGTGTGTCCTGCCATGTAAAGACAAAATGTATTGCCACTGTCAGGCAACTACACATCTACAGCATCTTCATCTGTGTGTACTGATATTCATTACCAAGTATAAAGCAAGATTCTCTATGAATCTACTTTTCACACCACAATATAGGCTGTTGTGAGTGGATAAGGACTATTTGGAGCCATAACTTAATAAAAAAAAAAAATGTGAATGCAATGTTAATTATGTATACTATAAAACCCTTATGCTGTACATTAACTAAAGTAGCACTGGTCCAGACAGAGGCGTCTCCATCTCCTATACTTCTCTATACAGCCTATGTACATAACACCCTTGTTCTCTAGATCAGTGCTCCAGATATCACCCAGCCAGGTTTAGAAATGCTATATCTTAAGTTAAACCCAAACTGTAAGTTATCCCTACAACTGGTTGGTAGAACATTGTTTACATGCCTTACTATGTTTAGACTATTACAGTAACTAGTTTATTGTCTGTCCGTCTTGTTACAAAGTAACTGTAAACTTTCTCTGCACAGACCAAATCTAGCCCAGATAACTGGAACACTATGCAACTTTTTTAGAGAGCTGTAACAACGTTGCACAGCAGGTAAAACAATAATTAAACAATAATTAAACAATCATTAAAGGATAGAAGACTGGAGAAATAGTAAGTGAGAGAGAAAGTAAGGTCGGAAGGGGAGAAAAATTGTGGAAGATGGTGGATAAGACTAGAAAGTTATTTGGAAATTGATTGGACACAATGACAGAGAAGGAGTTAGGTAGAGAGGGAAAAGGTATCGAGCTAGTGAGAGAGACATATATGTAGAGAATATATGTAGAGAGGGAACTAGAAAGAGATAGATAAAGAGAGGGATATAAATAGATGTAGACAAAGTCTGGTAAGTAGGCAGAACAAGGGATGACAGAAGTGTTTGCCATAAGGAAACAGCTGTATCATGTAAAGCCTCTGTTAAACATGAGGATAAATATATTTAAAGGGACACTATAGTCACTAAAACAACTTTTGCTTAATAAAGTAGTTTCGGTGTATAGAATATGGCCCTGCAGTCTCATTGCTAAATTCTTTGCCATTTAGATGTTAAATCACTTTGTTTATACAGCCCTTGTCACACCTCCCTGCATGTGACTAACACAGCCTTCATCAACACTTTCTGTAAAGAGTCATATATTGTTTACACTTCCTTTATTGTAAATTCTGCTTAATTTTTAATTTCTTATGTTTTGCTCTGTTAATAGCTTGCTGGAACCTGCAGGAGCCTCCTTTGTGTGATTAAAGTTCAATTTAGAGAGTAGGAGGTAAAAACTTTTAAAGTAAGTTACATCTTATTGAAAATTAACCATTTTTTTTCATACAGGCTGTGTCAGTCACAGCCAGGGGAGGTGTGCCTAAGGCTGCATAAACATAAACTAAAGTGATTTAACTCCTAAATGGCAGAGGATTGAGCAGTGAGACAGCAGGGGCATGATCTATGCACCAAAACCACTTTATCAAGCTAAAGTTGTTTTGATGACTATAGTGTCCCTTTAACAGTATTATCACACCCATCCTATGGTAGAAAGATATGGGACATTTTCACCTACCCATATATTCAAACATTGAACCCAAGACTCTCAGGGGCAATGCATCTTGAATTATGTAGCTATACCCTCCAAGTACATAAATGCACATCCAACAACACATGTTGAACAGAGCTACACAAATATCATGACTCATGGTTTATGGAAAAACTTTCTTTGATACTGGGTATATGTGAATAGTTGCAACCCACAGTCCTACCACTATGGGATATTGATAGATAATAACCTATTAGACACCTTGTAAAAGCAAACAACTTGTCTTCTCATTTAAACTGCAAAATAGGTCACAAATAGGTCACATACAGACCAGTCTATCAAACCAAACCATCCAGACCGGTCCATCAAACTAACGCATACTGACCAGCCAATCAAACCAAACCATCCAGACCGGTCCATCAAACTAACGCATACTGACCAGCCAATCAAACCAACCCATACAGACCGGTCCATCAAACTAACGCATACTGACCAGCCAATCAAATCAAACCATCCAGACCGGTCCATCAAACTAACGCATACTGACCAGCCGATCAAACCAACCCATACAGACCGGTCCATCAAACTAACGCATACTGACCAGCCAATCAAACCAACCCCTACAGACCACCAGTAAATCAAATGAAGATACACAGAACAGCTTACCAAACCAATACATATATACACCAGTCTATCAAACCAAGACATACAGACCAGCCAATCAAAACATTAAATTTACAGACCAGTCTAACACCCCCCCCCCCCACACACACACACACACCAATACATAACAGCTTATTAAACCAACATATACCAAAAAAACTAAGTGCAAGAGAGTACTGAAAAGTTCGGACAATAGCTCAAGTAGTCTGTCTTTGGTGTGTCCCTGCTCAGATCTCAAGCCAGTTTTAGTTTATCTTGTGCCATTACAAAAAGAACCAGGGCCACTTGGTTATTAGCCTGATCCCACCCTAAAAGGTAGTCTAGATCCAAAATGCAAGTATGAGAGATACAGCAACCCCATATGATAACTGCAACCTTGTTAGTAATAGTCAGTGAAGTTTAGGCAATACTCCTCGAGGTACAGTGAGCAAGGGGTTCACGTCTGAATTAACCTTTGGGGAGAGCAAAAAAACATGGTGCAAGAAAGTACCGAGAATCGGTTCCCTGAGTGGAAATTTACTGAAGGACAAGCTATTGAGTTTCTCTAAACCTTTGTCCATTCTCAGAGTTTTCATATTCTCTGTTTTGTTGCAATGCATTAACTTGGCTCTCCCCAAGATAAAAGGCTATTCCAGATGTGTACCCCATGCTCCCTGTTTCTAGAGGAGGATAAGCTACACCTTGCTGACGAGGCCCAAAGAAGACTGAAATGATTGTCCGGGGTTTCTGTATCTGTAGTGCAGAGAGAAGTTGCCCACAATTTTTTCTGGACTGCTCTTATGGGTGGGATCAGTCTGATATGCCTTGGAATAGGTTTCCTCTATAATGGCACAATGGAGCAAAAACTAATTTGAGACCATTCACTTGGCTCTCCCCAGGTTAAAAGAGTAATCCAGACATGGTCTCTGATAAACAACAATTTGCACTACAGTCATCAGAATAAATTTTAAAAAGTTAAAGGGACACTGTAGGCACCAAGACAACTTTAGCTTAATTAAACAGTTTTGGTGTATAGATCATGCCCCTGCAATCTCACTGCTCACTTATCTGCCATTTAGGTGTTAAATCATTTTGTTTATGCAGCCCTAGTTACACCTCCTTAAATGGGACTTACACAGCCTTCTGAAATACTTCCTGTAAAGATTAATCTAATGTTTAAACTTCATTTATTCCACATTCTGTTTAATTTAGAATTTCTCATCTCATGTTTGTTACTATCCTGCTAGACCCTGCAGGAGCATTCTGTGTGTGATTAAAGTTCAATTCACAGAGTAGGAGATAAAAACCTTTAAAATAGGTCAACATCTTATTGAAAATTAAACCATATTTTTCATGCAGCTTGCATGAGTCACTGCCAGGGGAGGTGTATCTAGGGCTGCATGAACAGAAACAAAAGTGATTTAACTTCTAAATGGCAGTGAATTGAGCAATGATACTGTTGGGTATGATCTATACACTAAAACTGCTTCATTAAAGGAAAGTTGTTTTGATGCCTTTAGTATCCCTTTAAGCTCTCTAATGTCTTCATTCAGCTCCATTGATGAGGAAGCAAAATTAAAAATCCATCACAGCGTGACATAAAGATAGGGCACAACCCCCTAGAAAGACTGATATCCCCTTCTTACAACTCTCCTACTCCTATATAAATCCTCAGAGAAAGTGGAAACATCCTACAACCCATTCCCTAAGCACTGTGCCTTATCGGGCCAAAAAGCTGATTTGACTTAATGATAGAGAGAGGAAAGCGAGAGAGAGAAAGAGACAATGAGGCAGATGAGACAGAGATAAGAAAAGCAAATAAAGAGATATAAGGAGAAAGGGAGGGAGGATAGAGGCAGAGAGAGTAAGATAAAACATGAAGGGCCTGGCTGTAAAAACTGAAGGAGTGAGAGAAATATAAGCAAAGAAGAGGAAGAGAGCAACAATTGTTAGAGAGTGATGGAGAGAAAGGGGAAAAGTAAAGAGAGAATGAGAGAGATTAGTGGGACGAAGAGAGATAAAGAGGACTATGGTAGAGAGACAGATAGAGAGAGCGATAAGTTCCCCAATCCATAGACCCCGCACACTTACTTGGAGGAGTCATCGTAGTTCCTGGATTTTCTGAAACAACATGATCGTTACTTGGCTTGGTTGGCCAGATCCCCATGTTAATTATAATGTATGACAGGCATAAAGTACCAAACAAAGAATGACTGGATTTAACATGGAGCAGAGAGTAACCCAGTCTGACTCTTCCTCTGATAACGAACCATGCTGTATTGTAACAGATTGCTATGCGAATCGTGTAGCAGTAACACAGGTTCCACACAATCTAAACTTCGTTTAGAATTTCCTCCCTGTGATAGATTTCATCAAGTGTGGTTACGAAATCTCATATCTCCTAAGATATATGTCATTAACTCACTGCTAATAGTTAATTCTCGGTAAGTTTCATCACTAAGCTTCAGTGTGAGCAAAACTGTTTTCTGTTTCGGCCGAACTTCCTTTTTTTAAGCTTATTTCCTCAATTGCTATGAAATTAAGTATACAAACGTATCGGTGAAAAATAAGGGTATAAGAGATATTAACGTTTTCAGCTGCATTTATTGTACAGTTACACGAGGCTCTACCATAAAATAAGAATACAGTCTAAAGCTGTCATATTGGTAACAACATGACTTGCTTTGGAGTAAGTTTAGGGATGGGTTGCCATAGGAACACCCCATTCTTATCAGCACAATAATATATAAATATATATAAATAAATCAGTGCAATCATATATATATATATTAAACATTTCCAATTGTTGAGTGAAATTGTATTCCTGGAAAGTAGAAATTCAACCCTGGTGTGTATGCCACTCACCCTCAGTGCTTGCGCTGGCAAGTAACTTTTAAAGACCGGCTAGTAGCACAGACTGAATTTATGCAGTGACAGAGAGAATTTAACACCCTGCGGAGTTATTTGTATTTTGTTAATTAATAGGGTTATGCACTAATAAACACCAGATTTTGTCCAAATGGACAAAATCAGGTGAAAAGGACCGAATCCTGACCACATAGGCAATTCGCATATTTACTAAAACCCAATATGGTCAGAATTCGGTCAACCCGAACGAATCTGCAGAAATTGCCTGGATGCATTTTGTGTCCGGATTTCGCATCCAAATCCTACACAAAGTATAGGATTCAGAAGATTGAGAAAGCTCCAGTTTTTACAAAATGTGGTACTGAATGCATGCATCCAGGCGGATACATATTTGCAAATTATCGTTCACTTGCTTTCATGCTCGCAAGCAATAATTTTAAGTCCTGTTTGCCCACTGACAGCATAGCATCCAGCACGCAAATAGTTAATTAATACTTGGCAATGCAAGGGTTAACTATGTGGTGGTTGGCCAATGCTTGCTAGCATTATATAGTTAAAAAAATAAATTAACACAATACTGAACCTAAGTGGCGGTTCCAATCAGATTGGCACAAAGACATAGGCAGAGACCTCACACAAGATGAATGGAACCACATCTACACAACCCACAAGGGTCTCACTTTGTGCGCCTCCCTTCTGGAGTCAGCCCGAAAAATACTCTATAGGTGGTATATGACACCCGCACGACTCAGGAAAATGTACCCAAACACGAGCAACAAATGCTGGAGGTGCCTAACCCAGGAGGGGACAATGCTCCACATCTGGTGGACATGTGCTTTGGTCCAGTCATACTGGAAACAAGTAGAAGAGTTGATACGGGGGGCCACAGGGTGCATCTTAGAATACAGGGTTGAAACCTTTTTACTCAAACTCTTACCTCCTAACATGCCACGGTGTATATCTAAACTAACATTCCTCATCCTCTCCTCTGCCTCCACGCTATTGGCACGTCAGTGGAAAACCCCAACGATCCCCTCCATAGCGGAAGTAACCACATTGGTTTCCACAACACTAGACTATGAGACAATAGTGTTGCACCAACTGAAAGTGGGTATAGGGAGCACCACAGCAAAAGAACTCTGGACAGCTTATGTAGGGGACGGGCCTCTAGATAATTCCCTACAGTAGCCAAAAGAGACAAGACGAAGACGACTGAGCAGATCGAGACATCTCAGTGAAGACATACTAGTTCCACTGTTAGACCCAGTTACTTCCCCCTCCCCCTTTCCCATACGGTAGATAGCCACAAAAGGAAGGGTTATGACCCATCTACATGGGAGCGCAACGAGGAATGACAAGCCTCGACGGCGCGAGCATCAGTAAATCACTTGGAGTAAAAGAGGGGACAATAACTCCCCAATAAATCATAGTACTGTATGACCTCCGGGACAAAGGCCTAAAGAGCGAACAATAAACTAGGGACAGGGACAGGGGCGGGGGGGTTGAGGGAAGGGGCACAATTGCAAGCGTACCTAATCCCTTCATCGGACACCCCGCCTTGTGCCCCTCACACCAGTCACCTGCGTCCCGCCCCCACTCTGATTCACAACATTAAACCGAGGTTGATCACCTAACGTTACAGAAAGTCGAAAGTCGAATGAACATGTGTTGTTAAAACTATGCTATAACAATGTGATGTACAGATGTGATATACTATGGCTTATCTGCAATTTCCCCTATCCCATTTTCCTTTCTGTACCCCAATAAAATAAAAATTGTCAAATAAAATAAAAATAAAAACAAATTAATTCATAAATAAATAGTGTATGGAGGTCAATAAGACCCTCATTTGACAATAAAGGAAGTGTAACACTTCCCATTGCCCCAGCCTGCCAAACATCATGTCTACTAAATGTCTAAACCTAGTGATTGGGCAGCCATTTGAAATTGGGCCTGTAAAATATCAGGGGGACAAAGCATCAACAGAGCCCACACTCTTGAACATCGGTTGAGGGACTTTAAAAAAAAATAAGGCATGGTGAAAAGATCAGTGTCCACCCCCCCCCCCCCCTCGCTCCCCCCCCCCACTCGTCCCCCATGGTCAGCAGATGAGGGCTATCATAATATTTTGTTGAGAGTCTAGTGCTCCCCCATAGCTCCCAGCCATTGGTGACAGATGGGGCCCTAATAATATTAGTAAACAGGTGGAGGACCTAATAAATTCCCCTAGTCCATTTGCATCTGATGGTGGCCCTAATTATAATATTCAGGGGAAAGGGCCTCTCCAGCTAGCTCTCTCCCATGAATATCAGCTGGGGATTCTAATTAATTAAACAGGGGGGTAGACATGCTATTGTGCATTCCAAATATTAGTATGTCCAACCCCGCTAGGTAGCTAGGGGTCCCAATCCCCTAGACAACCCCTAATAAATAAACTACCCTACATACTTCTCCTCAACCTAAAAATAGTGGTGGCACGGGGTGCAATAACTCTAATACCTAAAAAAAAAAAAATTATGATTACCCATCTGAAATCTTCTTTCTTCAAATTCTTCTGTTCTTCAGCCCCCAAAAAAGGGCAAATAAAAATCCATAAATCCCAGGGTCGGAGCTTGCTAAATGATCTGATTGGACGTAATTTCTATCAGCTTGAGGATATCGGCCATCCAAAATACCATCCAGCTTCAAAAACCACCTAGCTTGATTCTACAAGGCAAGCTGCCTTTCTTTCTAACCCCAAAACATCTGCAACGGACACCCAGGCCTGGGGTGTACCTCACACTTAAGGTTTCAGGCCTAGAGTACTGCCTAGCTAGTACAGTAGGCTAGCTTGTAAGGAGATTGCCTCCACTCCTTCACCTCCTACTTCATAAGCTTGTATGCCGGCTATGGGTCATTACTCTCAAGAAACACACGCCGTGGCTGACTTTAGAGATATCGGGACTATACTGCAGAGACCTGCACAGCCCAGATCCACATGTCGCAGATCATGACCTGGTTGCAGGGCAGTGGGTGCCAGAGTCTTTGCACACCTCTCAGGCTCACCAACCTTCACTTCCTGTGCCTTCAGATCACTCAGTGCCAACTACCAAACGTACCTACATATAGAGTATCTTGCAGTGCCATATACCACAATTTTATTGAAAAAAAGAAATGAAAACATGCCACAACCCCCCCTCACTCAGACGCTGGGTGGAGGAGGTGGAGGACACAAGAAAATTCGAGGACCTGAAAGCCACCACGGCAGCAGCAAAAGAAAAGCTCATGACCAGATGGTTCCACTGGATACGACACATCGCCACAGATGAGTTCCTACTATGCCTGAACTCACTATAAATCTGGGACACGCAACGACAGGACAACCGGGCGCTTGCCCCTGGGGCGGCCTCTGGGCTGGTCGCCCTCTTCAATACCCCCCCTTCTTTCCTTTTCCCACTCCTCTACCCCTACGCCCCCCTACTCCACCCTCCCCCCCCCCAGTGTGTGTCAACCACACACAACCCAATCACTGACTGACGGCAACATGAACCATACTACGGACCGGGCCCCAACAAGGCAACAGCCCACACAGATCAGCCCAATACGAGACCCCGAGCCACGCTTCACCGCCACACGACGACATAACCTCATGACCACACACTACTTAAGAGAAGGTAGCAACACGAGATACTGCGACCTGCCTACCCGAGACACCTGCTCCCACACGCCCCCCCCCCCCCAGCGCAACCACTGGCACTACCAGGCGCCGGAGGGCAGCAATGAGGGAGACACACACCCCACACGGAGCACTGTCACACACGTGCACCGATCCCGCAGCCACCAGCGACATCGGTTGGACAACAGCAGCCTCTCTAAGCAACCTACACAGAGAATAACATACACAGACACAACAGGCTTCTGGCACACTAGCGACTATCCGTGCAACATAAAAAAATTGATAAAACCACCACATGGGCGCACATACTATATTCCATGCCTATACTAAGAGCCTATGCACAGGCAACACAACACTTACCTACACACAAGACAAGTACCTACCAATACAACCAAACAAAACGAGAAACTGCATTTAACGACTGACTTTGTGCCTCAGCGCAGGCAACGCTATGTCTCTCCTGAAGCAATTTCACCTAATTGCTTATACCTAGCACTGCATCGCTGGACGATAAAAAACAAGTATACTGTAATCTAGCCCTATGTCACAGCATGAGAGAAGTCAACTTGAAATATTAAGCACATGCCTGTTAAACCTAATGTAACTGCATATTTTATATGAATGCCTCTGCGCAGGCAACCATATGCTTCTCATAAGGCTAACTACATGCTTATACTTGCAACATAAAACAAAATAAAATAAAATATTTAAAAAAAAAACCAATAAAATGAATCCATCTCTGTGTGTATATGTATTATCTGTGTGTGTATATTTGTTATAAGTATGTGTGTTATCTGTATGTGTATATGTTATCTGTGTGTGTATGTGTTATGTGCATATGTGTTATCTATGTGTGCCTATGTTTTATCTCTGTGTATATGTATGTATGTTATCTATGTTATCTGTGAGTATGTGTTCTCTATGTGTATCTGTGTGTCTGTGTATCTATCTGTATATGTAGGTGATAGAAGTGCACTCAATCCTTCGTCTGGAATTCAAGGTGCTCTAGTGGATAAGTCCCAGTACCAAAAAGGACCAATTGTAACATTTGAATATTGAAAATAATCCAGGCACTCCAGCAAATTCCAAAATATAGGCAATCTTTATTGGAACAAGGAATCAAACAGCAACGTTTTGACCCCTTAGGGCCTTTATCAAGCTTTGATTATTTTCTATATTCAAATGTGTATCTATCTGTGTGACTGTATGTGTGTCACTGTTTGTATCTATATGAGTATCATCATGTGTATCTGAGTGTGTACATTGCTACATTCCCAAACCATATACTCCATACAAAAATGCTCACATCCAAACACTGCTCAGTGCTAAGTACTACCCTACAAGAATGGGCAAATAATCGATCCCCAGAACATTATGGGAGTTATACGACAGATGAGGATCTACCCTTTTTCCATCCTGCGGTAGGGGAGACCAAAAATAAATGATTGCACCAGTGCCCTCTCTACTTTAGTTCTACCACTGAGCAGGTAGGCAACTTTTGCAAGCTGCTTTTTCCATATATCCACAAAGAAAACATAAAAAAATACATATATGCTGTGTTTGGGGTTTATCTACTAAACTATTAAAAACAATTTGATGGCAGAGCTTGTCACAGTTTGCTCGATCCCACGAATATTTACTGAAATATAGCCTTTTTTCATGACTTTCTGATTGCTCACCTTAATCTTGATGACTGAAATACTGCAACCTTAGGGGCATGTACTCTGTGCATGTTGGTGATAACCCTGTGTCCTTTTCTTAGCATTCTGCTGGGGCAGCCCTGTGGCCTATCTGTGGCCTACTTTTCCAGCTATAAGTCCTTGGCTAGGACTTTCCTGAGCACACTCAAAAGAGCACTTCACACATCCACAACACAGCGACTGGGCACGTGTCTGTAAATATTGAAAGGCTAGCACAGTTTCAGTAGGGATCCCTGGCAGAACTAGATCTCCTGTGTGTGGCTTTCTAGGAGCAACTACAGCTTTGGGAAGATTACGGTAACCGTGAGCCCCTCATCCCCCTCCCCCACCCCCCTGTATTGGATGGACTAGAGAGTACTGAAAGAGTGACAGGGAGGAGGACCTCTCATATTCATCATCTGCCTGGAGAAGTCTCTGGGGCTGCTATGGGAGGTTATGGCATCCCTTCCTTCTTCCTTGGTAGCAAGCTATCAGGAGAAGCAAACTCCAGCACAATCGATACACATGTCTGAAGAGAAAGACAGAGGGGGCTCATCTCCACCCAAGTCCAACACTCAAGCGTCTCTTAGGACTGCTCCAGACTATTTGATAGCTTGGACAGGTGAGTACAGGGTGCAAGTCTGTCTTTATAATGGGGGTTAGACCTTTGATCTCCTTGACTATGCCGCAGTTGTTTCCCTTTTCACTTTGCTAAGCTCATTCCCAGCCCAGGCCTCTCATAAAAGAATTGTCTGAATAAGTTAATATGTCTAAAGATTCAGCGAAAACTCAAGCAAAATATCTATAGAGTGTGATATTCTAGAATAAGGGTAAACAACCTTCCGCACTCCAGATGTTGTGGACTATATTTCCCTGATGTTTTGCCGGCATTATGGCTGTAAGAGAATTATGGGAGATGTAGTACACAACATCTGGAGTGCTGAAGGTTGCCTCCCCCTGTTCTAGAATGGATCTATATTCTCTACTGTAGCCCGTTTGGATGGTCTATGGCCAATTTATATATAGTCCGTGAGCTTTACAATTTATTTTTTTATTTTTTTTAATTCTTTATTTTATTTGTGCATGTGATTAACAATTGTGTTTGCTTGCCACAGCAGCTGGAGCAAACTGGGTGGTATACACATGAAAACAGTATTATGGCATAGAAAGTTTTGCACATTTTTAAAAATTAAGTAGTCAGGATGAACATATATGACCTTATGCTGTGAGATACATAGTTGTGACTTAAAGGAGTTGATCAATAATCATGCGAGGTAAACGTCCCTCATCGGTACACATTAGCTATCAAACATGCCATCTGTGTATAACTTGAATTAAAGATAGATAGGTATAGCCAGGGCCAGATTAACATAGGGGCTGATGGAGCTGCAGCTCCAGGCCCAGGCCCAGGCCCATGGAATAGGCCCATTTAAAAAAATATATATATATATTTTTTACACACACTACTCTTAGGTTTGCCACCTGAAATGCAGGTATTTTTCTCAGAATAAAAGGAGATTACTCTGCAATACCAGCACCAGCCAGTAGGGGTCACTGTCTGTGGAGAGCGGCAGAGACAGGAAGTTACAGCATATCCCTCCCTGCCTATCTATACTACTCACTGATCCGTGGGGGAGCAGCTACACAGCACAGAGTCCAGACAGCAGCTATACAGCTCAGGTAAGTGAGGGATGGGGGGGAAGGCAGCAGGGACACATGGGGACACTCAGACACTAGGACACATGGGGACACAGACACTGGGAGACCTGGGAACACTTAGACACTTGGGGACACTGGAAAACATGGGGACACTGAGACACTTGAAAATATGGGGACACTGAGACACTAGGGGACACTTAGACACTAGGGGACATATGGGGACACTGATACACTAGAGGAACCAGACACTAGGGGACACTGAGACAGTAGGACACATGGGTACACAGACACTGGGAGGCCTGGGAACACTGAGACACTTGGGGACACTGGAAAACATGGGGACACTGAGACACTGGGACACATGGGGATGCTGAGACACATGGGGACGCTGTGAGACATAGGGACGTTGGGAGACACTATGTCCCCATGTCTCCCAGTGTCCCCATGTCCCCCAACCAGTGTCCCTAGTGTGCCCAAGTCTCCCAGTGTCTGTGTCCCATGTCTCTCAGTGTGCCTAGTGTCCCCATGTCTCCCAGTGTCCCTATATGTGCCAGTGTCCCCATGTCTATGTCCACAACTTTCCCCATGTCTCCCAGTGTCCCCAAGTGTCTGTCTCCCAGCCAGTATCCCCTAGTCTCCCAGTGTCTCTGTGTTCCCATGTCTCTGTGTCCCTGGTGTCTTAGTGTCCTCAAATGTTTTAGTGTCCCCATGTCTCCCAGTGTCTGTGTCCCTAGTTTCTCAGTGTCCCCATTTCACCCAGTTTCCCTAAATGTCTCAGTGTCCCCATGTCTCTCGGTGTCCCCATGTCTCACTGTATCCCCAGTATCCTAGTGACATGGGGACACACTGAGACATTGGGACACTGGAAGAAATGGGGAAACTGAGACACTGGGAGACTAGGGGACTGGGCGACATGGGGACACTGACACTGTGATACATAGGGACACTGAGACACTGGGTGACTTGCGAGACTGAGACACTGGGAGACAGGGAGACACTGGGAGCAATCCATCTATACAGCAGAATCAAACTGTGAGTAGTTTGTTGGTGATTTTACAGAATTTTCTCTGATGTCACTCCTTGTGATTTACATCATGCAATGTCACGCATAACTAATTATACAAATGATTAAGGCTGGTATTTTTTCCAAGAAAGGTGGCAACCTTAACTACTCTTCACATACTCTTGCTTAAAAGAGCAGTATAGGGTCAGGAACACAATCATGTATTTCTGACCCTATTATGTTAAAACCACCACCCTGGCCCCTTCTTGCCTCCCTAAATATAGTAAAATCTTACTTGTATTCAAGTCTGCAGCTGGTGGCTCTGCCTCTGAACTGACTGTCTGCTAACATCATCAGAAGTGGTGGTCTGAGCAAATTACAATACTTCCCCATAGAATTGGCTGAGACTGTCAACTAGGCAGATCAGGGGCAGAGCCAGCACAAGTCCAACATAGCCCTGGCCAATCAGCATCTCCTCATAAAGATAAATTGAATCAATGCATCTCTATGAGGAAAGTTCAGTGTCTGCATGCAGAGGGTGGAGACACTGAATGGCAGTGCTGCACACTAGGCAGTACTGCCCCAGGAAGAACCTCTAGCAGCCATCTAAGGAGCGGCCAAAGCAGTTATTTTCTCTGAAAAGACAGTGTTTACTGCAAAAAGCCTGAATGGAAGGATTCTACTTACCAGAACAAATACAATAAGCTGTAGTTGTTCTGGTGACTATAGTGTCCCTTTAAGTTTGGAAGCTTAAGAGGGATGTATGGGAACAAACTTGTGTGGACTGGCTGACAATAAAATTAGTTTAGGTAATGCAGACGTTGGTCTCTCTAACACTGTGGCATGTTCCCTTTCTTCTATACTCACTACATACACCTTCTCTCTGTCTCAGACTATATACCAGGAACTTCTGCCTGCTAGTAAGAAGGTAAGGAGACAAGTGAACCAGCGAGTGCTAGGGTAAAGTCCTTAGAAAGCATGGAGTGAGTGCATCATTAGACGCATTTATGTCAAGCTCAGGGTGCTGCCTGCATAGTATGCCCTTAGTTGGACAGCCTGCAGGATTTGCAGGCAGCCTGACATGCATTCATGCCAGGCTGACCTTCCAATTCTTTGGACAAACATGCCCCCTTTTTGGGCATGTTCACCCCCTTTTGGCAGGTCTGGTAACGTGACTCGCACCAGTGGCACACCCTTTTACCCCACCCTTTGACTTCCTGCTTCACTGGACACTGCTGTTAGGGGTTATGGATTTACTTGAAAGATGAAAGAGAGATTAAGCATAGAGTATGTGTTTTCTTTTGCATCCTATGAGTTTCCCTCTAGCACCATCTCCATCAGATACATGACGCTTGGGAGGTATGACTGTTTTAGTGTTTTTGGTCGATAAGATTCCGTAATTAGGCCCATCATAATTGTCAGCACCAGGCCCACTGTGCTCTTAATCCGGCCCTGGGTATAGCTCAGTAAAATGCAAACACAACAATGGTGGATTGGCGCGTTAAACCAAAGAGTAAGCAACTACCCCCAGTGCCCAAAATCACTAAATGTCACTCAAGTTAAAGTGAAAGAGAAAGGTATAGGGGGGTGCAAAGGAAATATACAAAAACCTGTATGCTTAGTAAAATGAGGGGAACACCTCCTGATTTTCCTACAATAAAAACACATACATAGTGTAATACTGTTATGTAAGGAACATTAATCAGTCAAGGGTAATGGGTCACTCACAATATGCAGAGCCACATGAAGCTGGCTCTGACTTCAGTAGCAGGTGAATAATTAGCTTATTCAGGCTTTCAAACTCCCAAACAGGATAGCTTCTTTCCAGCCTTCCAATAATTTCCAGGATATCCAATTTGGTAAAAGCAAATTAAAACTTTACTGGATAAAATATAGGAAATAAAAATAAGCTTAAAATAACATGAGAAATAAAAAGTCCACAGCACTAACGCGTTTCGACCTCCAGGTCTTTGTCAAAGTGTGTTGTGGATGCTGTTCTTCTTTCTTTTAAGTAGTGCTCCTCTCTTTAAAATTGGCGCCGTTTTTACGGCGTCGGTCTTCACTTCCGGGTCCGCTGAACATCCGCATCACGTGACTTTCCGTCCGGTCACCTGATTCTGACGTCATGCGCAATGACGTCACTTCCATTTTTTCAGAAATTTATGTTATTTATGAAAAATGGTATTCAAAGATGCCAAAGATGCCATAAAACAAAATAGGGACTACTTTATCTTATTTACAAGCCGGTGGTTGACAAAAGGCAAAGATCAGCCATCAACTTTTATGAAATTTCAACAGCTGTCACATGGGGAGTGAGGGCCGTGGAATTCAAGCACTGTCTATGGAGTAAATGTAAACCAATCCCTTGCCAATCTGTGATAAGTGGGATGAAAAAGGATCAACGTATCTTATATAGAGTAAATACAGCATCCTCAAGGGATATCACAGAGCGTAACCTTATAACAGCAAATATAACTCAACAAATATACGTAGAGGATACAGCTTAAGATCTACAAAGAAAATAAAAAACCAATAGTGTAATACAATTTTAAATATAAAGTATGCACTAGGTGGATTGCACTCACAAGATAGAGGTATGTATCGCCTTGGGGTGCCTTCCCTTGGAATTGTCCATGTTGCTGCTTATATTTTTACACGTTGTTTAACCTGTTTTAATTTTGGTCCCTGAGGAAGTCCTATATGTAGGACAAAACGCGTAGGGCCTATAGTTTTATACTTTTATTTTTGTTCTAATTTTATATTACTTTTATATTAATTGTTATAAGAAAATAAAGCACATTTCTATTTGAATTTAATTTGGAATCCTATCCTCTTTACTTATGTGATGGCTGCCTTCAGAGGTAAGCGGTCTTCATTTAGACCCTCATTGTTCCAAAGGAAGGCAGCCCAAGGCGACACATACCAGTCTCTATCTTGTGTGTGCAATCCACCTACTGCATACTTTATATTTAAAACTGTATTACACTATTTTTTTTTATTTTCTTTGTAGATCTTCAGCTGTATTCTCTATATGTATTTATTGTGTTATAATTGCCAATGTAGGTTCTTGCGGTCTTGCAGAATCCTCCATATACCTCAGTGTTGTACATGCTTGAGAGTATAGCACTGATGTGACTCCAGGCAAATAAACCGCCAGGAGCTGAAGAGGACCAGCAGGAGGAAGATAGTAGCCTTCACAAGGGACTGCTTGAAGTAAGTAGAACCCTACACCCAGCGGCCATGAACACACACCAGATATGTTACTGTTGGGGGTCTTTGCTAAATATTTATTTAACCTCTATGGTGCAATGCACAGGTGACAATGTCCTTTTGTATATAGGTAGTTTGGAGTGTAATGTATAAAATTAAAGTGACCTAATATTGTCAATAATCATTGCAAGTTCTAATCTCACATTCTTCCATGAGGCCAATATATTGTCTGTAAGTTCGTGTTTGTGTATGGTTTGTGTGTCTGCTCTGTGTTTTTGGACTAGGAGGGAATAGTGTGTGGTTCTATGAGTGAAAGGGGAAATTATATCGTTTATTTGTTCAATAACAAAATGTACAGCTTTGTTGTGGTGTCAATTCAGAGATGTGTGTGACTTTAAGCAAATGATTTGATGGAACACTTCAATTGTTTGTTTTTCTAAAACTTGTCAAACCACGAGACACAGGCATATTTCAAAAGATAACGTATACAGATTCTCAAAACGACAGGCTCCAAATTGACAGAAAGCATCCTGTGCATATAACTGCATTTTATGTCTAAATTGTTCTCGTATGGATGGTTAAACTTTGGGAACACAAATTCATTTAAAGAAATGACATATCATGAAAGTGGCAATGATATTCCGAGGTTACTGGGGACCTTTCACAACTCCTTTTCTTGAACATGATAAAAATTAATAAGTGTGAAGTCCAATTAATATTCTACTGTTTGACTCAGGAAGGCTGTAGATATCTTGGAAGGAATTAAATTGTTTGCTTCTAGTTTATTTAAGCACCGCTACAGTATGAGAATAACAAAACATAGTTTTTCACTACAGAGTAATATTTGGAATATTTTGTAGTGCACTGAACTTGAGGTGCGAGCACTTAAAATAGATCTCTCATATTTTGCAAAGACCACTGAAAGTGACGGATCCAGTGTGGGTCCAGTGGCCTCAGGGTGCCTGTTGGTATTTCTTTCCTTAAGCTGTACATCGGGGCTGCCGCCATATTCATTTTTCTGGTTTCCTCCTGACTTTACATGTGACATGAGCCATGTCAGCTTTGCCTTCTCGTGTATGCGTTAGCATCTATGGAGGATCCTATGAGGACACAGGAGACTCCATAAACAATGCCTTTAGCCTATAGCTATCACTTGTGACTGGCTGCTGGGCTTTGACAAAAGTTGACAGTGGAGCTCCACATTTTATCAACCTCCCTCCTCTGCATAAGACAAAGTAATCTCATCAAGTCCTGTCTTATAGTATCTTTGGATTGTGTTGGAATTTCAGTGAAATGACAACACAGTCTTGATCAGTATTTCATAAAAAAATATATCTTTAGCAAATACTGAAAGGGGACAGAGCAACTTCAATGAAAACCCCGAGTAGTCTTCTATTAAAATAACATGTTTGTTATATTGGGACTTTACTTATTTAGCTTATTACAACCATTACAATTCAAGTTTATAAAATTTTAAAATGGGAATAAAACTGAAGAATGTGATGAAAAATGGAGAGTTTTGGTTTCTGACAACCCTCAGCTAGGACGAGACTGACTATACAGAGAACCTGATCTGCCATGGAGAAACAGACTGTGTGTCCAGACTGACCATTGTAACTGCTTGCTTTGATATCGTGCAGCCAGTCCCAAAATGTAAGCTGAACCAGTCAGAAGAGGAGCTGGGCCAAGTACATGTAGACACAAAATTCCCTGACTTATCCTACTGTCCCCCAATAAATTTGTACACACTTTGGGGGAAGGCATGTGAGAGCCAAGAAGGCCATAAATAATGGTTGGTCATCAAGAAAATATTTACAGTATATGGAAACCAAAACTGCATGTGTGGAGTCCGAGTATGGAGCTCCTGGCAGATCCTGACAGTCCCGGTTTCAGGGTCCAGTCCTGTTTTACTTTCCTGGTGTCCCTCATCCAGGGACAGCAGGGTACTGCGCAAGTGCAGCATTAGATTCTAGATTCTGGTATGCCCATCTACCACATTCTACCCATTGACTCTTTAAAAATACACTGTTCTCTAAGCAGAAATTAAGACATTTTAATGGCTAACTAATCATTTTTGACGTAAAATAAATGTTACTGTCATTTTTTTTTATATAATTTTTTTGTTCGTTTTAATAAAGAATTGGGATTAAAGGGAATATTGATGAAGACTATGATATGAATAATTTCTAAATCTTAGCTCACCTTGGGCATTGGTAACCCTAAAGCTGGTATAATCCTCAAAAAATGTAAAACCAAATGTGCGTGGTGTTATTTTTTCAGTGTATGACCACCTAGATTGATATGATACTTGATTTTATGCAAAGATCACATAACTTATATAATAACTATATATGCAAAAGCATATTCTTTTTCTATTCCCCATGTTTTCTATGGAATGCCTATTAAGTATAACTAGTGCTAGAAAACAAATGTATGTATCCACAAACTCACAGTCTCACAGGCTGTTCTATGCATATTTGTGTTTATGTAGATGCTTGGAACGTGTTCTTGTTACAGTAAAACGCGTGGATGCTAATCTGTAACATAGCATTTTTTTTTTTTTAAATATTAAAGCATTCCAGGAAGAATGACTTTTCTATAATCTCAGTACCTACAATTCGATAACTCAGTATTCTTGAACTTTAATAATTGCTCAGAAATCTGCATTTTTTTTAAAATGCACTTATTGAACCGTAACAGGAAATCCTTCCATCAACGTGCGCACTGCAACTACTGCTGGTTGTTTTTAAGTTATTGCAGTGTGTGCATGAAAACCAGACACGAAACACCTCTTCCGATACAGGTGTATAACTTATCATTAACCACATAAAGCCCAGAGACATTCTTTGTCACCATACCCAATATCTTCTACAAAAATCACTAAGCATCTTGCTTGCAGAGGTTAAATGATCGAGTCATTTTATTTTGAGATAGAACCCTTAAATACTATGGTAGTATACGATAACCTTAAGATAACACGTTATTTATTCAATACCAGCAGGGTTATTTGTCGAAATGTGAATGGTTGGGAATTCAAAACGAATTTCATATTTTAAACCAATATAATCAAATTGAAAACTTTGCTGACTTGGAGAATTTTTTTCAGTTCTGCAACTTTGAATTCACTCCCTATCATTCGCCCCGAACAACTAACTCAAAATACTGTCCTTTTAATAGCTAGAAATGGTGTATACAAAATTAGACAAATATATATTTTTTGAGATTGTTTTTAAAATAAAATGTTGACAAGCTGCCTATTAAAGTAAATATATGGTAAACATCATACCTTACCTTTAGTCTCTCATTTGTACGGAGTACGTTTTAACTACCTGGGTCTATGGTGCTCTTTCCATATGATACTTATCTTATCAGTACTGACGTTTAACTTCTCCATCTGCCTGCGTTTACCATTCTAAACAACCCAAAACCACAAGAGTTGTCACAAAACCTTTATTGTGCTATGAAAGTACACCTGTCATGCCAGGTTCATTATGACAGCTAAAATCCCATTAAAAGGGAACCGTCACTTCTTTGGAAACTACGCAACTGAACAAACATTGAAAAAAAACATATAACTTGGGTTGACTTTTTGTTTTATGAAATGCTTAATTTTCTTTTTAATGTATATTATACATGTAGCAAGTTAAAATGACTTCCCAATCCAGTGCTGTCAAGGCCCAGCCAGGACACATGTTGTATTAAAAGAGAAGATATAGAAACATTGTTTAATTCCAAGTTTTGATATTATTGGGCTCCCTCACTGTGGTGTGAGGGGGTTAGGGTTAGATAGAATCATAACTGTAGGGTGACTGGAGGCTTGTGGACCCTGAGCTGTCTACGTTATGCTTATTAATAAGATAATCCCTTACAGTCAGAATAATTCATATAGGAACCAGAAGACAAGGTGTCTCAAGGACTCTTCAAACATGGATGACTGGGCAATGCTTAATCATGTTATTATACAAAGTGAGACCGAGACTCTGTAACTTACCAGCTATATTAATTCTTACCAGGTGCCCCACAGTTTGTTGATCTTTGTATTTTGCAGAACATCCATAAAATCCACTGTCTGTTAGATTAATTGACTGAAACTTCAGCAGATAAACTGCATAGTGTGCTCTGTATTCTGTCCATTCAAAAGAGATCCTGGAGTCGGTATCTATAGGCTGACAACTGCCTCCATTATGTTTGCACCAAGTCATATTGGGGGCTCCTTCAGAGCAGAAACGGACTGGGCACTTTAGGGAGAAAGTCTCTCCTATAGATAGATTGTATTGCGTGTGTCTGTGAATGTCGATACCATTTACACACGGCTCGATTGCTGTAAAATGAGAAGGAAATTATAATTTTATATTGTTGCCCATGCATTAAATACACATGTATTATTGCTGTTACTATTATAGATAATAATGCCAAAGTATCACTTCATAAATCAGCACTTCTGAAACTCGCCCTTAGTAAACACCAATGTTCCAGATTTGATCAACATTTCTATGTGAGATAAGGAAATAATTGGTACCCCCATTTGGTACCCCCAACAGTCAGAAAAGAGGACAGAGAATCTGATCCTCCATAGATGCAGTATTATAGTGTTGCCTGAAGCATAAGTGGTTAAACCAACTCGGGGTCATGAAGCAGGAATGGTGTCCGATATTCATGGAGTGTTAGATAAAGGTGAAGCCTCAAGACCACCGAGTTCCCCTGACGTGCGCATTTCGCCCACAACTCATCAGAGGGGAGGATATAATGTTTATAATATGTTTTCGTTAAACAACATAAAAACAAAAATGAGGCATTACTATCCAGGAAATGTAAATCATCAATGTTAACGCTGTATTAACCCTATATTGTATACCACTCGTACATTTCCCTTTCTTTATTCTGTAACCCATCTCGCATGCCTTAATAAAAGAAAGATTGACAAAAAAAAAAACATTTCTATGTGAGAAGATGTGATAATCACTTTTTAGATTGTTATTATTTTTGGTCTATGATGATTCAGTGAAAAAACACTGATGTACATGACATATACAGCATTCTGGAAACAGTAGAGTAGAGTTAATTTATCATAGGATTCAACACAAAGGCATTTTGTTTCTGTGAAATCCAGAAGCATTCAATGGCATTATTTCCTTTCCCATAATATACAGCTCACTGTTATCTATCATGTATATATACTCAGGGCTGCCCACAGGCAGAGCACTTCCTCAAAGACTATACAGAGTATTTCACACCATACAGAGCATATGTATCTTGTTAAAACATGCTCAACCAAAATAGCAATAATATATTTTATTATAAATATTGCTATAAACAGTCATTTATTCTTCTTGAATTATTAAAGAAACACTCCAAGCACCATAGCAACTACAGAGAGTTGTAGTGGTTATTGTAACACGAGTGCCATGATGCCTTTTTGCATTTTAGAATGATTTAACTTCTTACCTGTGGTACGTTCCCCGTCTATTTATTTTTTGAGACCCGGGAGCTCTCTTCACTGAGCTAAGCCTGGCAGAGTAGGGGTTAGCTGGTTGACTATAGAGAGCAGCTCATGCTCTCAACCAAAGAGCTAGCCCCGTACAGCAGTTCTCAGATCAGGAGAGCTAATGGAAACTCCTGAGCAAGAGCGTTTGCGTCTCACAGAGCAGTAGTTGATGCGGTGAGCAGTGCTGAAATTATTTGACATCTTACAATGGGATGGTGCGAGGGCACTCGTAGGATCATCTGTAATGGGTATAGGTACCCAGTGGGTTCCTTTAATTTAAGGCTTCAGTGACCACAAGCAACATTTCTTCCACCAGCAGTAGCAGTAACTCTACTGACAGCATTAGTACTAACTTCCAATAGTCACTCATTGTTTGCCCCCCCACACCCCCTTGAGGGTGAACCGTCACAAGCTGAGATTTTTTTATATTATTTTAATGACTTTTTATATTGAAGAGACATGTGTTGGTGAGGACTAAAATTATAAAAGAAAGGTAGAAATCCTCACGTCGGTGTTTAGTCCTATATTGGATCAAGCACCTCCACATACCATAAGGACATGAACCAATTTTGATGCAGCTGAAGTAACCGCTTCTTTTTCTGACACATACCTCCAAACATTAGATGATGTAGCACTGAGACAAGAGAGTGGGGCTTACTGGTTGTGGCAATGATTCCGTTTTATCACTGTAAAGCCAAAAAGGGGCAAACCTGTCCGAAATGGTGTATGTCAGCCCACTGAGGTAAGAGCGATGTCTTTGAGGATATGGGCTATCTCCCTCAACTATCATTATAAAATAAAATTTAGAAAAACACTAAGCCCTCAGTGAATACTACTCTAGCAACCTACTTTTCAACACTACACTTTCCTTTTGTGTCACTATACCCCACTCGCTCTAGCATGTAAGCTCACTGAGCAGGGCACTCAACCTCTCTGTTCCTGTGTGTCCAACTTGTCTGGTTACAATTACATGTTTGTTAGTCCACCCATTGTACAGCTCTACGGAATTTGTTGGCGCTTTACAAATCCTAATAATAAAAAAAATAATAATGATATGCGTGATGGGTGACAGCATATCAAATATAGAGGTACAGGACCAGTGGCGTACACACAATCCATGGGGCCCCGGTGCAAAACTGATCCGTGCCCCCCCCTCTTCCCCCACTCCCTCCCCCTGACAAACACACACACACATACATAGAGACACACATACATACATACATAGAGACACACATGCACACATAAAGACAGATGCATACAGACATATACACACATACAGACACACACACACACAAGACATACATACAAACAGACAAGCACACATACATACAGACACACACACATACAGACCGACACACACACAGACACAGACACATGCATATAAACAGTCAGGTACATATACATACATATATACAGACACACAGACAGACACATACATACACACACACACACACACACACAAGACACATACATACAGACAGACAGACATACAGACAGACATACACACATACACACATACAAAGACACATACATACAAACAGACAGGCACACATACATACATACAGACACATAAACAAGACACACATACATACAAAGACACATACATACATACAAACAGACAGGCACACATACACACAGACACACACACACACAGACAGGCACACACACATACAAAGACACATACATACAAACATACAGGCACACATACATACAGTGACATACATACAGACACACACACACATACCTACATACAAAGACACACACATACATACAAACAAAAACACACACACACAATGTTTAAGTCACCCTCCTGTTTCCTATCTTTTAGGTGCAGGAGGGTGACTTTCCCTGGGGTCCAGTGGTGGCTCTGGTTGATGGGAGTCAGAGTTCCCACTGTGACTCCCTCTGCTTACTCCCGGGCTGTGTGTGTTAGCTGGGAGGAGTGACGTGCAGTCACTTCCTCCCAGCGTGTGATGTAATCACAGGGGGCCCAGTCGCGCTGTTAAAGCGCCCAGCGCTGACCCCCTGACAATCCATCTCCAAGCCCATGCTGTCAGGACCCCCTGACAATCCATCTCCATCGGGTGGCCCTGACAGCATGGGCTCCTTGGACGGTGGCCCTGGCGGTTTACCGCGCGGGTCTGGGCCGCAAAAGATGGCGGCAGGTACCCAGTCGCAGCTGCGACCCCTGCGACCGCGGTATGTACGTCACCGTACAGGACCCTGAATTCAAGACTGTAATACAGAACCTGAGAATATTGGGAGGTATGCTGTTGAACATTATTATAGACTCTGCCCTTTGCACCCGGCAGTCAGCACAGAGAGCGAACAATTATTCAATTTATCCTCCTCCTTAAATTAGCAGAGAAGTAATGGTTCCCCTCTAAGCATCTAAATTGTATGCAGTCAGTTGTTTGATTATTTGATTCTTCTATTGGCAAAATTAAAATTACATGTCCTCGAACACAAACAAGATAAAGACGTTTAAATATTATCACACAAAGGACTTTCCTAAACTTTTGTGTGATAAATAGATCATTATTAAAGTGGCTACTTTAAACCTCTAATTGTTTTCTTTGCTTAGCCATTTAGAAATGCTATTTAATTGATGTGTTTTTATACTGGATGTTGTTGCTGTAAGTGATGTGTAAAAAAAACCTCTGTCTTACAAAGTGATCCCTTCATCCTGCTGACTCTACCAGTTGGACTCAGTGGGCATATTGACATCCAGAGAAATATGGTGGAAACTAGCATGGGCTGCGATGCTAAGGCTTCAATTTAACTTTGTTGGATACGCCTTTCAAATTTCAATATTAATTTTAATCAATTCAATATATTTGGATAATGGTTTAAAATATTTTGTATCAAAAATGTAACGTGTAAAAAAAAAAAATCAAAATTTTTAAAAAGTCTATGTACTAAAAAAAATATCAATATCACAGTATTGCTAGATTAATTTTTTTTTATTACATTAACTCATTTTAAAATGTATCTAAAAATGTTAAATCATTTGGAAAGCTTACCCAACAATAATAAATGTATATTAAAGAGAGAGAAGAATAAAGAGAGATTTCAGGTATAAAGCAGATGATGTATTGATATGGCTTGACTGCACTCATTAAATAGTGAGCCAAGCATAGGATATTTATTGTCATTACTTCGATCTGTAGCTGCATACATTCTAATATGATATCTGCAATGCAACTCTGCCACCTGGAGGCCAAGTAAATTATCCGTTTTTAGTTAAACCAGATCTGTCACTTGTGGGGGTCTCTGCAAAATCCGAAGGTGACATCTGAGGTTAGGTTAGGGTGTGGTGTCTGTGTGGTGCAGTGGAAGGTAGGTTTACTTACCTGAAGTTGTCCTTCATGGCCACTGCCATATTCTTTCTGCAGACCTTCTTCACCACCTAGTGCCTTATCGTGGCAAAAGCCACGTCAGTGCGCAAGAGTACAACATTGAGGTCTATGGAGGATCCCACAAGACTGTGTCTAAATGCCTAAATCTCACAGCCACCTCTTGGGACAGCTGGTGGGATTGTACAACCTCAAGTTTGCCCATAAGACTGATGGTATGCTTGGAATACAATTCCAATGCAGTCAGCATGCGTATTGAATCTTTATGCAGGGCCGTCTTTAACGCGGGGCAAACAGGGCAGCTGCCCCGGGCCCTGTCCCTGCTGGGGGGGCCAAGACAGCTGCTCCGTTTGCCCTCTGCCCGCAAACTATGGGGGCCCATCGGGTGGCCCATGCACTTAGGGCCACCTGGTGGGCCTGTGTCAGCAGGGGCCCGGTCGGGCGCTGTGGTGCTTTAACAGCGCGACCGTGCCCTTGCTTTTAAGCAGCAGTGGGAGGAAGGAGCTGTTCAGGAGGGGGCCAGGCCGGGAGAGCTTAACTCCCAGCCACCCCAGCCAGCCCACTGGACCCCAGGGAAGCCACCCTCCAGGAAAAGGTAAGAAAGGGTGGTTATCAAATTTTGCATGAGTGTCTGAGTGTGTGTGTGTCAGTATATATGTATGTGTGTATGTCTGTTAGTGTGCCAGTATGTCTGTCAGTGTGTCAGTATATCTGTGTGTGTGTGAGTCTGTCAGTGTCTGTGTGGTTCAGTGTGTATGTGTGTTTCAGTATGGCTGTCAGTGATATATTCATGACCTGAAAATAAGGTTCAGTCCCAGATGTCTTATTGGTAATGTAAAAAGCTATATTTTCTGCTGTGCAGTAACCTACATATTCCTATTTGGAAAATTAATCAGAAAAGCACTTTGCTTCTTATCTTGGTGGCTAAGGTAGTATAAAAAGGGAATACAATCTTCCACTGCAGAGGAAATATATAGATCTTTAATTCCTAAATAAACAGTGTCGTTTCCTTTTTACTTTGGTATTTCTGACTTTTTAGATTTACCTCAGACTCTGTATTAAAGGGACACTGCAGGCACCATAACCATAATAACAGTGAACTGGTTAAAATGATATGAAGCAGTTACAGTGTCTACAGTGTCCCTTTAAAATACTGGTAGAATAAATGCATATCCTCGCTTTCAATTGTTGCCTCTCCATTAGTGCTTCTGTTTAGTTCTTCGTAATATCATCTGATTATTTACTTTGATATATTGATCACTATAAAGTGATTGATTGAAGTGTAACTATATAATGCTATATTGTAAAGATACATTTGTGATTCGGCTTCCATGGTGATACTAAACTTAATACTGTAATTATTTGTTTTTAATGTATTACATTAAACCAAGCCATGTATTATATGGCATTTCTTATCATAGACTACTCTAACATTTTGGTCGTAACTCAAAAGTATGTTTTCATCACTAGTGGAACACACCATAACTACCAACATTTACCAATATCATAGCCTCACTGATTGTAATCACGCCTGGGAACAAATGCCGAATTCTCGCAACATAATACTCGGATCCTACCACAAAAAATGGTCTGATTTGGTAATATAGACCCTCGAACACACTGACCATTTTTCTGTTTAAAACTCAGACATGGTTTGTCACGTAGTTTGTTTCAGTAAAGATACCTAATTTTAGATTCCTTCTTCCGTTATCAAATGATTACTACACCACTCTTTCTATTAGCCAATATGTGTCATGAAATCCATCTCCGCTGTCTATCACGTGCTGCTCTTCCTCATTGTTTCTTCCCTCTTTCTCTCTTACCCTTTTAATTACCCTTTTAATTTACAAATTCTGTACTTGTTAGTCAACAAAACAAAACACAGGACATCAGAACACGATTTCAGGACAGGAGGACAGGAATCCAGAATCGGGATCGTCCTGCTGAAAGTGGGTCTGTTGGGAACCCTGCATTTGTACTGCTACTTAGAATTTAGAGAGGAATTCCTGACCAAACGACATAATGAGATACTAGCTCAATGTCTAAAACTTTGCTTTTATTTTATATTATTGAAAAAAAAAAGAGTTTCTCAATTATTAGTATAATAATGTAGATTTTTCTTGTAACACCAGGAAAATATTTTATCCACTATTGACACATACCTATCATATATGACTTATACTAATAATTGAGACACTCTTTTTTTTTTAATAATATAAAAATAAAAGAGAAGTTTTAGACATTGAATTAGTATCTCATTATCTCGTTTGGGCAAGGATTCCTCTCTAAATTTACTTATCATATTTTGGGTTCATGCTCTTTGACCACTTCAGACCTGAACTCCCACCCTTTCTAATGTTATTGTGTATTATTATAACTACTGTAAAAGGTGCAGGATTGTTGTAACTCAGCTGGTTTGACCCTGATTTTGCACACTTTTTTAGAATTTCACATACTAACCAACTTTCCAGGTTTTACTGATACAGTCCCAGTTTTAACCCCTGTCTCCGACGCTGGGTGATTTCTCAAGTCCTCTCCTTACAGAAACATCAGAGAAAAAAATCCTCGGTAAGACTGTATTACTGAACATGCGCGGACTATACATGTATTTTTCTAAGTATTTCTGCACACACAAGAGTGCCTTAGCAGCATATAGACACCCTTGGTTAGTACAGCAGGACTTACTGTAATCCTGCTATGTATGTACGCTAGATATTATACCCCATACACATGCACGTGAAACACATGACATGCGCATAGTCATCTTTTCAGCAAATGCCTTACATTACCTGACTTACCCTCCTACCCAGAAAGACACGGAAACTAAATTAAAGTGGGTAAATGTTACGGCTTTAATAATTAAAAGGTATATATATATTTTCACAAAGGGTCATTGTCAGACCAAACTCTGCACATATACCATTAACTACATCCCCAATTATTTTACCCCCTGACAATGACCCATAACATAACTTAACATCCATAATCAATAACAGTATTAAATTGCATAATACAACACACACAGCCACAACAGGCAACATAATATAACAGGTTAAAACATTGTAGGGGTATACCGAGACACCCCTACATCACCAGGGTGAGAGCCACCAACGGGCTCTAACCTACCAAATACCAAATCCAACCAAGTGAATATTGATACAGAACTTCCATGTTTCCAGCTACCATTTCTACCTACCCCAAATATGTCTACACCCCCCCACCTGCACTAGCCGATAACAAAAGTGACATACCCATACCAAAACCTAAACAAGGGAGGGAGGGTGGGACAACAACAAGTAAGTCAGGATTAGTTAAAATGGCTCCTACACAAAATGTCCGTTATTAATACTCCTATAGGCCCCTTGACCTGTCAACCCACTTAAATCTTAACCCATTGTATGCCTGCCTCCTAGCTATGTAAAGGCCCATTCCACATAGTTTCACTGCTCCAACGGATACATTTCGGGCCGTACCTGCCACATTTCCTTCCTGGATGCACACCTGCCAGTTTGTGCAAACTCGCTAAATCTCACTTTTGCTTAGTAAATTAACCACCACTGTATCTGTATTCAGCTCTGCCTGAAATTCTTTCACAACTTAAAAGAAAACCTACTCATGTTTTCATTCAAATTAGCATGAATATTATTAATGATGAAAGATTTATTTGACATTTATTTGATATGTGCTATGGACATATTTGTACAGAGCATTTCTGGGGGCAAAGTTCTGAAAGAGGACCAATCAGCATAGGTTTACATTGCAGCTGATAACGTTTTAGAACACTGCTTCAATGTTGACCTTTATAGAATATTCCTGAATTATATTACCAGTGGCGATCAAGTAGCTTGCCTTTGATTTTACATTTACGATTATCGAGGACTGTAAAATCCTTACTATTAAAGGCCATTTTAAAGCATTCTCTCACTTTTGGTTGTCTTTGCATACATCACAAAGATCCTTGAAATTAACAGATCCAGCGTGGGTACTGTGGCTGCAGAGTAGGAGAAGGTAAGTCTCTCTCACCCGTCCACATGTTCACCCTGCTATCCCTTTTCAGCTCCTGGCACTTCATTTGCCTGAAGCCTCATCAGAGTGCATGTCTGAATCCCACAACAGTCAGTTGTGATGGCTGCTGGGATTGGACAAAGGTTGAGGGCAGAGTTCTGCCTTTTGTCAACTTTGTCAACCACCAGACAAGGTAGTCCCTGCTTTATCTTGTGATATCTTTGGATTGTGTTAAATTTTCACTAAAATTCCAAAGCAGTCTTGATCAGTATTTTATAGAGATCATGTCTTTAGGAAATACTCAAAAGTGACAGTGCCACTTTAAGCACCCTATTCACAACTGTAAAACATTTGAGAGGTGTTTTACAAATACAGGGTTCTCCTTAGCACCCCTTATCAAGTGCGGACCTGCCCAACCTTTTATGACAGTGATCAGCTGCTAGCATGGGAGGGGGGATTAGCATATATTTATCAAGAAAAAATTACATGTTAAAGCATTGAAAAACAGGTATCTGACATACTCAACCTTCCATAGATTTAATTTATGTGTATTACATGCAAGATAACTACACAGCTGTATATCACGTGATTCACTGATCTTTTAATGTAAAGGATAGGTCTAATTTGGATACATACATTTAGAGTAAAGAAAATGTAAATGTAGACAAGTCATAAAAGCCAACATGAAATGACCTTCATAGGACCTAGACATGTATTTACATTGTGATATGGGTCCGATTTCATAATTCCTGTAAAGATAAGCTTTGTGTAGCTACCACAAGCCACATCTAAGCTCAGAGAGTTTTTAATATGGAAATCAGCTTTGTTACAAATAGTATGTTGCTATAATGGATGGGGAAGTAGCATTATGAGTCGAGATACATTAAGACGAATGGAACACTTGGTGATCACATGACATGTTAGCCATTGCTGTCTTTTCCCTATAATGAGCAGTCTGATCACTGGCTGGGGTGCAAGTATTAGAGGTTCATTCATTAAATACCATAACGTAGTGAATTAAAAAACAAACTTCTAACTTTAGGTTTAAATTGCCAGGCTACAAATTCTATTGAAGAACTGCACTCAATTACTATCTGAAAAATAAATTAGCAATTTTGTTTTCAATTCACTGTTTAGTGAATTGACTCCATAGTGTATAGGGATTGTAGAGGGGAAGAAACAATAAGAATAAACTTTTAATTCTCTCTGCAGTCTTCACACAGTGTTGCCGACCCAGAATTTTTCTTCCCAACTATTTGTGGTGTCAAGTTTAGACATCACGGCTCTTCGGGTGCAGGAGTAGCTGTAGACCAGGAAGCTCTCCAGTCTGTTCCTACCCACAAATTAATCACCATCAAGACTGAATGTGCACGCATAGAAATGGGATAGAACAGATGTTTCTTCAATTTAAAGAACCAGGACAAGAAGGCATAACTTAAAGTAGAAGAGTGACAGTCTGAGAGTCAATACATTGAAACATTATTTTACAGAAAAATTGGCATTTGCCTTGAACAGCCTTCCTGTGGAATCAGTAAAAGCTAACAAAACAAACCATTTGAAGAATGTTCAGGCTATGAATTGCTTATCCTCTAAAACAAACAAGCTAATCTCAGTCTGAGATTCCATAATGAGCAGGTTAAATGAGCTAATGGTTTATTTTAGTTATTTCTGTTGTTATTTTTAAAGCACCAAAATAATGCGCAAAGCTGTACAATGGGTGAAGGAAACAAAACAACTAAACAATGATAAACATGTTTGTGCGGTTGGGTACACGAGGTGACGGAGCCCTTATCTCCCATCACCTTGTAGGTTTGTGTGTTTCTATTTATGTAGAGATCACATGAGCTTCATCTGCAGCAAAGTAGGAGTACATGAGATTCAAATCAGTTCTCCTGCAAAAGACAATTGAAACATTATACAATATTTTGAACTTACCGATAACATGATCGACGTATAGTGTGAGGACCGAAATTGCGATCAGAAGCGTGTAGCTCCTCCATGAATTGTTCTTAGCATAATCCATTTAAAAAATGTTTTTAAAAAAATTTAGTGTCTTCTTTGAAAATTGAGATGAATTTGATGACTGGACATGATGGGCCAAATCAAGACATTTCTGTAGATGCACATGTGGTGAAGCAGTCTACATTACTAATGAAAGATACCACACATACACACGCCTATAACAAGACGGATGCAAGGGTTGTGTACCACGATTAAATAATGTGCGGTTTGCAAGCTGTTTTCACTTTCACAAGCTCTGTTAAATTGGCCGTGCCAGTTTGTTCATCTACTTGATCCTTAATGAGAGCTGGAAACCAACAATGAACCCCCGAATATCCATCTGTACAATACCCATATAACATTAGTTCTGCTTTCAGTAGTAAGTACAGACAATCTGTGTCTGCATACATTGCATTGCTTCCTGCACTTTGTGAGTCACTTTGAAGTTTCCTTTTCAGAAGATTTTTTTTTTTTTTTTGTGTACCAGACACTTTTAGCTGAATAATCCTTTAGTTTAGTGTGAATCGTTTAATAGAATGTGGATGAATTTTCACGTTATAATGCACAATGTCTGAGAATTCTCTTTATTTTGTTTGTCTATTTACGTTACCTCTGTTGACCCATTACATGACCACCTCTGTATATTGACACCACGTTGTGGTGTCCTGGTTGGAATATGTCAATGTATTGTTAATGTATTTTTTCTCTGAAATGTTTTATTATTTAAACATTGTAACAGTGGCTGTTCTTTGTATTGCTTTTTACATCCCTCATTCATTCCTGCTTCCTCTCCCTCCCATGTTCCTATTTTATCCTGCTATTCATCTCTATTCCATATTTTACCTCTCCCTCCTCACAATTCGGTTGTTCCTTTCTATGTCATCAATTCCTTAATCTGTCTTCATTTTACTCTCTACACCTACAGAATACATTCCAATATGCATCTTCCCTATTCCATCATATCTCTTATATCTCTAGACTCTCTCCACCCATAGCCCCCACTTCTTACTCTCACTATGACTCTTTGGGTTTCTCCCTGTCTGGTTTCTCTTTTTCATAATTTCCCTTATTTGCTATCCCTTTTCATTCCCATCTATTTAACTATTTCCCTCTTTATTTTATCTTCCTAACATCTCTCTATTGTAGTTTTTCATCGACCTCTCTGCACCCTCTATGTTACCCACTCCTATTCTACCATTTTTTATCTTCTTCTGTTTTCCTCTGTTCGGTTATTTCCCTTGTATCTCCTCTTTCTCTGTCTCTGTCCTTCCCCTTTATTTCTCACTGTTTGCCTGTCTAAGACAGAAATGTCTATCTGTCTGCATTAGAATATCTGTGTAAGTGTCTGTGAGAGTGGCTGTGTAGCACACAAGTACCTGTGTGAGTATGAGTAATGGTGTTAATGTCTGTGGGAGTCTTTCCCTGTTTGTTTGTGAGAGTGTGTCGCTGTATGTGAGCATGGAAGGTCTTTGTGTGTGCGTGAGGGCATCTCTTTGTGCCAGTGTAAGTGTCTTGCTGTGTGTATGCGTGCAAGCATTTATGTGAGTGTGTTTGAACATTGTGTGTGTGAGTATCTGGGTGTGTGTTTTGTCAAGGTGAGACATCCTGTGAAGGCAAATTTGTCTCATCAAAGCCCCACCAGCAGTAATGATAGGTTGGATGAGGAAATGGCAATCTGAAACTGAGTGCATGCTTTACCCTTACCTAAAGATAAACATGCCACATGCTTGATTTGCAGGCGACAGATTGATTCTACAACCAAAAAGCTATGACTTTTTTTATTTTATTTTTTTCCATTCTCAACACATGTAGTACGCACGCTGATGGCTTTTTGCTGTCTGTGAAATGTTCAAATATAAAACATTTTCTAAGAATAAGTCACAGCTGGGAAAAATTAAAGTGATATCCACATGTCCTTTTTGAGAATGTGTCAGCGTGAGAACTGTTTATTTAACTGGTGACATTAAGAGCCTAGCTAAAAAAAAACAATGTTTTTTTTCAATGATGAGAGAAATATATATTCTGCATCTCTTGGTGCATTAGTTGCCAACATTTGGGTGAAATAAATAAAACGACTAATTTGTTACAATCCAGAGGCTGAGAATATATTTTAAATATCATTTCATGGATTCCTTCCTGCAGACACTTTACAATCCGGAATCGTGATCCGTTTATTTCAATCTCAAGACATCCACTTTGTTTATATATCATTCGCTGAGCCAATGTCCCATAACTGGAGGAATAAGTAGGTGTTGCATTAGATTAAGAGTAATGAATAGTTACTAGTTATTAGAGGAAACTGAAGACGTATCATGTAGCTCACTTATGGCACTCTAGCTCAGGAGTAGGCAATCTACGGCACTAACGGCTTTAACATCATTATGGGAGATCTAGTCCACAACACCTGTAGTGCCCGAAGGTTGCCTAGCCCTACTCTAGTGTTACAGAACCAATGAATCCCACTGTTACCAGGGCTAATACAGTAAGCAGAACATGAGGTCAAAGTTTTGTCCATCAGTGAGCATATTTCTGGTGTTTAGGAAGATACTAGTGTAGCAATTGAATCTCTATAGGTCATATTCCAGAATTAAATGCATTCCTCCCGACATTGGGAGTAATGTAATCAGTATAGGTGGGCGTTCAGCCTGTTGTCAAGTTCCTGAATCACTATCTGTATGGTCCTAGTATGGTCCGCTGCACAGCACGGGCTTGTCTAATGATGCATTTTCGTTGTGCTTTAAACTGCACATCTCGTACCTCTTACAGTAGCTTTAAACAATACACAACAGTAGTAAACAATTGGAGGGCCCCCAACAGACCTGTTTTCAACAGGATAGTTCTGATTTTGGGGTCCAAATTCAGGGACACCAGGGAACTAAACCAGGACAGGAGGAGAGGACCTTGAAATAAGACCGGGTCCTGTCCAGGTACTTTTGGGAGCCCTGTAAATATCCTACGTATTTAAATACAGGGCAGCTGTATAGGGCTACCATTGTGAAATAATCATTTACATTTCTTTAATGAGCAGTCTGAGAAACTAACAAAGTCATCGGTCCTCAACAGGATCCATCACAGCACGTTTCATTATAATACTGCTTGACATGAACATTTTAAAATATGTAATCATCTATTGTTACATTTGCCCAGTAGGACAACACATGACCAAAGATGTTGCCTCCATAACTGAACTAAACAAAGAAAGTCGACGAGAAAGTTTTAGTGAAACAAAATGCAAAAGTTCAGCCCCTAAAGGGTAAGTTCCACCTCTCTCCTTTACTACAGTAGTAGGAGTGTAGGCTGCTACCTTTGTACATTTTGGTTCCCATATTAAAATTAATGATTGATAATTTTGGGGATTAATCTTACTTAATTTATTCTGAATGAATATATACAATTTAATGATCCATTCAATGTATAATACCTGTAGTTATTATATTATTTATACGTATTATTATGTATTATATATATATTTATTTATTATCAATTAATTATTTGATTGGCAACAGCTCAATTTAAGTTATCAGACACTTTTTAAAGATCCCTTTAATCTTGCTAAATCACACTTAATTAGACATGAACTTCAGTAACTTCAGTTATTTGCAAAGAGGCTCAATATAATAATACTTGAAACCTCAAGTCATGTTGGTAAATAGTACAGAGGAGGGTTTTTTTTGTGGGTTTTTTTTAACTAGCGAGTGCTGTACATTTTAGGAGTTTATTTGCTTTCTAGTCCAGTTTATAAATTGAAGCCAATAAATAAAATCAGTTTCCATATAATAGAACGGACCATAGCATAGTGTTCTTTACTGGTACTAAGAAGCCAGGACATGAGAGTGCTATTTACTAAACTCCAAATGTCTCTGTACCAAAAGGGGCAAAACTATCTGGTGCTGTAAGGGGCTAGTCAAAATGCAAAAGCTGGGCATTGTTCACACTGTTTAACAATATCCTCTGAATAAACCTGAAAACCTGGATTATTAAAATCCATTGTTAAAAAATATAAAAATCCAAACTATTTGCAGCTGACAGCACAAATTATAATTTGTCAAAAAAAACCTCAGCTGAGCAGGGGCTAGCCATGTGGCAGCTCGCCATCTGCCACATTAAAAATGTAAAAAATTAAACATTGCTGCCCAATTGCTAGAAAAAGGCCCCACCCCATGAGATGGGACCTCTAAAATATTGAGTAGTCCTTTGTATGGAGTTCAAATGAAAAAAGCACTAGTTTTAAAGGAGCACTATAGGGACAGGAACACAAACATGTATTCCTGACACTATAGGGTTAAAACCACCATCTAGCCACCCTGGTCCCCTCATGCCTCCCTAACTAGAGTAAAACCTACTTGTATTCAAGTCTGGAGCTGCTGGCTTTGTCCCCGTTTCCTTTATACCTGCCCACGGCCTGCTGACATCAGCAGAAGTGGTAGCCTGATCCAATCACAATGCTTCTCCATAGGACTGGCCGAGACTGACAAAGAGGCAGATCAGGGGCAGAGCCAGCACAATTCAAACACAGTCCTGGCCAATCAGCATCTCCTCATAGAGCTGAATTGAATCAATGAATCTCTATGAGGAAAGTTCATTGTGATTTTCACAGTGAGAAGCGCGGAAGCGCCTCTAGCGTCTGTCAGTGAGACAGCCACTAGAGGCTGGATTAACCCTAGTGTAAACATAGCAGTTGCTCTGAAACTGCTATGTTTACAGCTGCAGGGTTAACACTAGATGGACCTTGCACCCAAACCACTTCATTGAGCTGAAGTGGTCTGGGTGCCTGTAATGGTCCTTTAACCTGCAATAGTGAAAAGAACATCTACAGGTTTTTTGTTTTTTTTAAATATCATTGTTGAACTGTAATACTAAGAATATTTCCAGGTTTGATACATCATGATGAACTTTATGAGTCAAATGCAATGGTGAGGACATATCCAAGTTTGACGTTCAGTTATTAGTTTGCTCGTAAATTATCTTTGAAAATATATATTTTTTAAATGGTTAATAGAGAAATGAATCAATTTGATTATAAGAATAAATATTTCAACCTTACTGAAAAAGAGAATTAAAGGGAAACTCCAGTGCCAGGAAAACAATCCGTTTTCCTGGCACTGGAGGGACCCTCTCCCTCCCACCCCCCAATCCCCAGGTATTGAAGGGGTGAAAACCCCTTCAGTCACTTACCTGAGGCAGCAGCGATGTCCCACGTCGCTGTCATCTCCTCTGCGCCGCTCCTCCCTGTGCTTCCGTCGGCCGGTGGGCGAGACTGATCCCGCCCACCGGCCGAGTAGACCTAATGCGCATGCGCGGTAATGCCGCGCATGCGCATTACGTCTCCCCATAGGAAAGCATTGAAAACAAATTTCAATGCTTTCCTATGGGGTTTTGAGCGACGCTGGAGGTCCTCACACAGCGTGAAGACGTCCAGCGACGCTCTAGCACAGGTTTCCTGTGCTATAGAGCAGGAAGTTCCCTCTAGTGGCTGTCTCCACTAGAGGTGGAGTTAACGCTGCAAGGTAATTATTGCAGTTTATAGAAAACTGCAATAATTACACTTGCAGGGTTAAGGGTAGTGGGAGTTGGCACCCAGACCACTCCAATGAGAAGAAGTGGTCTGGGTGCCTGGAGTGTCCCTTTAAGTCTTACGGCCCCTAAAAAAAAAAAAAATCAGGAAGCTATAATAATTAAGAGCGTTGACAAAGGGAGGGGTGGGGTTGTGGTCATAACTGCTGACTACTGACTACTGACTACTATCTAGAAGAGGCTAGTAGAATACTCAAAGACGAGGAAACTTAAAATTTAATGAACAATTGAGAACCCTGCTTTTGGAGTACAAAGAGATACATATTCCTTTTTTATGTGAATTTTACAAAAATCCATATTTTTTATTTTCCTTCATAGATACACAAATTATGTGACCTATTATAAGTGGGATAGATTCCCTTATATCGCATGTGTCTGAATATAGTGATTCCTTCCTCTAAAAATACGCTCAATCAGCAAGATCTTACCTGAAGGACACAAAACATCTGATTCAGGAGTTGGAGTATGTTACTTAGAAGGTACATATGGGCCACGCTGGTTGTAACATAGTTATACACTAGAATAGAACATGACTTAAGTCTGTGAGCAGTTAAATATGCTTTGGAAAATGACAAGGATAAAACCTCTTTGGTTAACTTTTATTGGACATAATAAGGTTTATTTTAACACATACTTTTTTTAACTTCAATAGGGATTTCTTTTTTCAGAAGAATACACTTTAAAAAACATTCATATGGGGGGCGGGGCCTGACCGCTGAACTGTGAGGAAGCATGCCTCACCAGCTCCTGCAATTCAGGGCAACCAAAGCTGATTTAGGGCACCAAAACGGCGTAACAATGATCCCTCATGGCCACCAAGCGACAGGCGATACTGGGGCGCACAAGCAGACACCACACAAGCGAAGGTACCCCTCAGGCGCACCCAGAATCAAGACGAGGCCTACCAGCACGGCGGGCGCGGGGAAGACAGCCGCTTTCCTGCTGCCTGTACCAGCCAGGTGCCGGCCTCCGAGCCCTCGTTTCCCCCCCCCCGGACCGGCGGGGGTCATCCCGGTCCACCCGCTCACGATCCCCATGAAAGGAGATGAGCGGATGAAACAACCGCGAGGTATAGAAGCAGCAGACAAGGCTGACAAAATGGCGGACAGCAACCACGCCTCAGTCTTCCACAAGGCCAGGCGGGACACGGAGCTCCGGCTCACCCGCATATTTGACTCCTTCTGGGAGCAGTTGGAGAAACTGGCGTGGCCCTCTGAGCCGGGGATCCAGTCGGATGGCAAGCCTAGAGAACCAGCACGAAAGACCCCGGTGGGAATCCCGGCATATACCGCCAGCTCCCTACCCGGACCCCACAGGCTCCCCAGAAAGACCGCCCTGCTAGCGGAGACCCGTAGCCTCACTAAGGGCAACAACAGCCGGACCCGTGTAAAACATACCGGGGGCACAGCAGTAAGGTGGCGGCGCAGAAACCAGACTCTCTGCCCGGCCAGGATACAGACTAAGAGAGGTACGAAGCACCCCATTCACGCCAACAAACGACTGACCACAAAGCTCACCATGGGGGCCGCAATAGCACGACGCCACGAGCACAGACACAGCCTGCAGACACAGAGATGGGTAGAGCCCAACATCGGAGCCGCTTCATACCTGCCACAGCAGATGCTGGCCCAAGCTCAGATACCCCACCCACGCACTGCCGGACCGGGTGACATACAGACCGCAACACAGCTGCAGCAGACAGCGCAGGGGGAGCCCATACAAGGCATCGGATGAACCACACAGCACTGGGGCTCAATGTCTAGCAAAGGACTCCTCACCTGTCCTATTTCCCCTTTTCTTTTAGCTTTAATAATTTGTTATTACTCAGATGATCTTCCATAATTGTCTACGCAACTAATCCCTGCACAATGCTTTTTTCCCGTAGTTTAACACTCCCCTAAAGTTTAAAGGTGAATAAGCCTACAAAAGTCAGGGTTAGTTCATGTAGCAGATTTTTGTTTTAATTGCAGCCTAGCCTTAATGTTTAACCCATAGCAACGCAGCAACTGATTACAGCTATTCAGCATGTTACTAACACATTTGTTTACTTAACTAAGCATAATGGAGTCCTCACGACATAACTGTCTAGGTATGTGCGCACAGTGAACTCCCTATTAATGTTGATGCTTTGCCTAGCTTAAATTATAAATATTTAATTGTATAACCAGCGTAAAGTTAGCATGTTTCTACTTCCCTGCCCACATGGCCAGCGGTACACTTAAGTATATCGCATTTTATCTAAAGCCGCTAACAGTCCGAAATATGCCTACTCCGACCAACCCCTGTTGTTATCCTTTGTGAGACAGCTATAGAGCGTTTTCAATGGCAGAGCTTAAACCGTAGGTGTTCAACACTATGTATAACGCAAAGGCCACTGTAAACAACGTTAAGCATTGATTAAGCTATTTAACCTATTTTATTTTCTACTAGTTAATTGTATTACCTAAGCTATCTCTAAATATAAAAATTGTGCTTGATTTTGCATGTTTGCATGTTTGTTTGATATGTTTCATATGTCTTTTAAGCGTTGAAGGAATGACTTTGGGGTACCTTGCAACAACATGTTATCAGCTTATGCACTACAAAAATAAAGAATAAAAAAAAAAACATTCATATGAAAATGAAATAAAACAACTTTTTCAATTATGTATAAAAACACAATGTATGTTATACATATTATAATATATGAAAGTAAACAAACCATATATGAATATTTAACCGAGGTATTTAGCAATTTCATCAAACAGCAAAACTGGGCGTAGGAAAAGGGTGTCGGGAGGTAACTTAGTCTGTGATGACCTTAGTATCTGAAGATCTTAGACACAAATATAAATTCAGTAATAACTGGTTCAATATATTGCATGAAAATTACAATGTTTCCTATTATTCCCCTTATATTTCAATAAATCACTCTTACAGATTTTATCCTTGAGCTTAATAAAAACACTATGTTTTTGGTTCTTACTCCAAAAATTGATACAGAGAAAACACATTTTCTGGATTTGACACTTTTTATTGAAGATTTGGAAACTAAGACAAAGACATATTTTAAACCTACCGACGCAAACAGTTTTCTTAATATCAATAGTAGCCATCATGTTCCATAGTTTGTGGGAGTGCCACAAAGTCATGTATGTACGTAGTGGGGAATTGCGATGCAGCCTAGAACAAAATCTAACCCCATTAAACACCCCCAATAACGACAGACCACTTAGTATGGATGAAACAGGCCACAGCATTTATTATCACAACTAAATTACTGCATAACACATCCATAACTTTATTTATTAAATCTCTTCTTTTCTGTAACCAAAACATTAGACATAAATAAGCATAAATTAACATATATACATATATAACTCCACCCATAGTGTTATACAGTGACCCAACCGTCCTTGCCAATAAAAACATGGAGTGGTTCCTAATCACCACTCCCTCTCACCTCCCCCCTCGTCATAAAAATCCTTCCAATGCCTGCCATCAGCCGACCTTATCCACGCTCGATGGGCACGAGACCTCAGGCAACCTAAAGTTAAAACCTTTAGAGCAGGGGAGGTTTGAGACCTTAAAAAACTTGTTCATCTCATTCCATCTACTTAAACGTAACCTCAAACTCAATTGGCAAGGACATACCCCCGGCTAGCTGCGACAAATTATAGTAGAGGGTGGGCGGGAGGGAAACTGTTTGCTGGCCCGAATCCCAAGTGGCACTGAGGTAAGACCTCCCCCACACTGTCTTAAACAAAACATAATCACACCCACAGATTCTTCACAACCAATCCCATGCATCTATCCCCATACTCCTACATGTGCCCTTGTCCGCTTAGCTGCGCTATCTCCCCAGGGCCTTGTATGTACGTAGTGGGGAATTGCGATGCAGCCTAGAACAAAATCTAACCCCATTAAACACCCCCAATAACGACAGACCACTTAGTATGGATGAAACAGGCCACAGCATTTATTATCACAACTAAATTACTGCATAACACATCCATAACTTTATTTATTAAATCTCTTCTTTTCTGTAACCAAAACATTAGACATAAATAAGCATAAATTAACATATATACATATATAACTCCACCCATAGTGTTATACAGTGACCCAACCGTCCTTGCCAATAAAAACATGGAGTGGTTCCTAATCACCACTCCCTCTCACCTCCCCCCTCGTCATAAAAATCCTTCCAATGCCTGCCATCAGCCGACCTTATCCACGCTCGATGGGCACGAGACCTCAGGCAACCTAAAGTTAAAACCTTTAGAGCAGGGGAGGTTTGAGACCTTAAAAAACTTGTTCATCTCATTCCATCTACTTAAACGTAACCTCAAACTCAATTGGCAAGGACATACCCCCGCCACAACCCCGCTGTTTTACGCCTAAATCAGCGGGGGACCCCATCACAACCAGCCATGGCCTGTTCCACCACTTCACGCAGCGCTAGAGTAACAGAGGTCAAGTCCGACCTCCAGCAAGCGCACCCCTCCCTTCGAGATACCCAGGCCACCTTTGGCCAAACCCAAAATGCGAACCGGAAGTGTTCATGTTTTAGTTATTCATTTTGTCCGTCATACGTTTAGTCATTTTGTTATGGCCATGACAAACCTAGAAACCCATCTATTCTGATGACCGACGGCAGCTCACCAGGGCACTCACATTGCGGAGTGCACTGCCAACAGGAAAGGGCGATAGGCGCAGCCTAGCCCCTGGGAACCTCAGGGAAGAAACAGAATGCGTAACATGTCCCGACCGAAGAGCACCCAAGTCCTAAACCACCACCGACCCACGTCATTCCACCCCCGGGAGGACAAAACCCCTGGTACCCCATGAGGCGGGGCAGCTGACCCCGTATGAGGAGGAGCCACACTCCCTTCACGTAGCCGGAGCCAGACCACCGAACCTCCGCCATTCGAGCCCTCCGAACCATCGGCGCAGGCACGCCCAGCCTGGCGGCGTCTGTAGCCGCCCCCAACCAAATAAATGCCCTTTGAATTCCCCACCATCCTTATCCAGGAAGTCGAGCCCCCAAGAGGAAGAACCCCAACTAGATGGACGCGGGGTTGAAAAACCCACCTCCGAGAAACAAACCGGGGAGGAGGCCGAACAATCCCAGGGACGGAACAGTACTCCCAACGAAAACAGGCAAATGACGGAACCCTGCACCGCCCCCGATCGGAACGGTATATTACAGACCATCCTGGAAACCCATTACAGCTTGCTAGGACAAAATACAAAACAGTATATCTACATATGATACCTCCAAATTAGTGACAATGGCATCTAGATACACCCACACTTATCTGGTGCAGTTACAACAGCCTCTCAAGGTCGTGGCCCAGTTCCCGACCTTTACAACATATACATAGACACAGAGGGGAATGAGATACGGCTGTACATAATCTAAAACAGGAACAGAAAAAAAAATAAATAAAAATAAATAAATAAAAATTACCTAGTGTAATACCGCAAAAGAAAAGATAATGTGCTGATACAAGATTGCACTCACAAGATCAAAGTGAATAAATCACCAGAACAAGTGCCTGCCCGGATAAGCTTGGGCGGCTGGACGTCTCCACTCTCCACTGGAACTCCAAGCGGACCAAAATGGAATGAGACTTCAATAGAGGTAGGTAGAGACTTCCACAGCTTGGTAGGAGCCCAACCATCACCCCGTGCATCCCACCTACCCCAGGAGGGTGCAGAAAGTCAACCCTGCAACATCCAAGAATTGTACAGATTCTATCGATGAAACAGCCAACCTCAACCAACGTACCCTTCCCGACGACAACAGACATCGAGCTGCGAAACCTGAAGGAAGTCCATTCCAACGCTTACTCAACGGAACCAAACATGTATATGAGCAGTCAAATCCCGGAACCCAAAAAGAAACGTACCCATCCGTCCCGAACCCTCCAACCTTACTAGAGCGGGCCCCACGCCGCCCCAGAGATTGCCTACAGACCAGCTTCAGCAGACCGCTGGACCAAGTGACCACACCTCCACTGCCATAAAAATCGACCCCGTGACACCTCCACCCGAGTACGCTCTATAATGAACAAGACAGAGCATCGGCCATCGTATCGGTAACCACCGGACAAACCCTGACCAGCCGCCCCTAGACTCAAACAGCACCGATCCAGAGTACCAGAGTACCTCCGGGGTATAGGGTACTGTAACATGTGAAGACAGCCAGCATCACCCCACGATGGTCCCCAAGGAAAACCCACCCCCTTGTTCGTGAGCTGGGTACCACATGCCTACCATGCCACCAGAAAGGGGGACCTCCAAGAACACCAGAGTCCGTCAGAGCCAGCGTATTGGGCAAGAGGCAGCACACCACCGAGACCCAAATCCCCAAAACCTACTGCGGCGGCAAAACAGTTGGAAGCCAGTGGAAAGGACTCAGGGGCCAGATTGCACAAGCCAGCGTTAAAAGAGGCCCCTGCAGGAACCCCATACAGTCCCAAGGGCAACCCCAACAGGCAAAGCCCAGCTTTCCCAGGAGAGACCATGAGTAGCGCGGCCGAAACCCACAATGCCCCTCCAAACCACAGACGCCTCCTGCCCGATGCCCCATACCGCAGCCAGGGGCACCGACGTTCCCCTTACAGGAATTGATCCCACTATCCAGAGACAAGAGCACACATCCCGACCCACGGATAAGGCCCGGGCCACGGAACTCCGAAACTCCAATCCCAAGAAAACACTGTAGCAGTAGAGCGCGTACATGCACCACTGACGGTCCCACACAAGCGACATCGGGAGCAACTCACGTGGAGGCACATAGCCACCTAATCCTGACCGTCAGAAAAACACAGCCCGAAACCACAACTCGACGGGCATACCGGCAGCAGCCGGAAAACCGATTCCACAGCCGCCTTCGTCAGCCCTACCCACGCAGACCGCTGTGGTGAGCCACCAACTCAAAACCCAGCCCCGGAGAGAAACGACAACTGAGTAAATAATGAATCAGGCTACATCAACCCCGTTCCTCCATGGGCACCACATCCCCCAGGGGGGACCCGCAAAGTGGACCCCAGGGGCCCACTAAACGATCGGGAAGTAAGCTAATCGAGCGCTCTTGGTAAACTGGACCCACATCACCCGAAAGGAGCACTCTGAGGGTCCTGCCCCGAGAGCACCCCTGTCCCCACCCCGACAGATTGCAGAGAGGACGAGAAACGCACCGTGTTGAGGCACCAGGCGAGTCCTAAGTATCACCAGAGGCCGCAGTCCATCCCGCCCCAGGCCAAGAAGGGGCGCACCGCCAACGAAAGTGCAAAACGTACCTCCACCAACCCAGCTCTGACAGCAGCGCATTCTCGGGGAGCCCTCACCCCGACCATGCTATCCAGAACACAGGGTGCATTCGAACATGCGCCATGGGGCGCTACCGTCCACGGCACGTACCCCATGACCCACCCGGAAACCTTAATGTTCCTTTTTAGTCAAGGCACCCCCGAGGCAGGAGGGAACGCCCCTGCAGTAAAAAGCCCCTCCCCCCATCTGCACCCTAGCATTGCGCGCAAGCCAAGCGAGCCATAGTAGCTCAGCAACACCCAGAGTCACGCGAACCCTGGACGCTGCAGGAAAGCGCACTTAAACATACGATACATATTGACAATTAAGGGGGAGGGGGAAGCGGCGTCCATGCACCCAAGTACTTGGATTATATTTCAGGTTTTCTTTTTTTTTTTTTTTTTTGAACGTTTAACCTTCTTCCTGTATTTGTCATTGTATTTTTATCTCTCATCATTTTTTTTTTTTTTATTTTGTTATTTTTTGTGATTTATTCCATGTGGCAATTTACAGTTTATTTCTGTCCTGTAATAATTTGTTTTTTTATCTTTTTTTTTTTTTTTGTTTTTATTGTGTGCAAGAGGACCAGACTGAATAAAGGAAGGAACAACGTATGCACGCGAAGCGCGAAAAGGAGGGGGGAAGCGTACTCACCGGTCGCAGCCTGGCGATCCAAGCCCGGCACTGCGCTCACAGAAGGCTGAGGCGAAGAAACAGCAGTCCCAACATCCACAGAAGACATCAGCTCTGATCCAGGCGCCACCTGCTGGACGGTCCATGAACTGCAGCAGTATCCTGAGAAGAAGCAGCAGAGAAGATGAGAGCCCACGCCCCAGAGGAGATGGCCGAGGTAAGTGACCTACATGGGGGGGGGGGGGCAGGTTTAGTAAGGGGGGGGGGGGGGCAGAGGGGAGAGACAGAGAGGGGGGGGATTACAGCAGAAAAGGGGGAACAGGATGGGAGAGGGAGAGGGGGGGAAATTAGAGCAGAAAGGGGGGGGGGGGAAAGGGGGCCACCGAAGAGGGGGGGGGGGGCGGGTGGAGAGGAAACCAGGCAAGCGGAGGGGGGGGGGGGGGACCAGCCAAGGGGGGCCCCCAGCGGAAAGGACAGCCCAACAGGGGAAGGAGGGAAAGAGGGGGACAGGTGAGACAGCCCTGGGAGCCTTCCTCATTGGCAGAGGAGGCTCCCGACGAGCAAGGGGACCCCCCCTGGACTCCCCACGGCGGTACCAAGGTACCCCGCGCGGCCCGCAAGGGCCTACTCACCACCACACCACCCCGCGGGCCGCGGGGGGACCCGGACCGTTGCCGGGCGGCCGCCTGCCGCCCGGATGGCTGGAACCGCCGCCCACCGCCCCCGGACCGCAATCCAGCACAGGCGGCCGGGGCGGATGGTGAAATGAGGAGAAAACATGTAGGCCGCGCGGCAGCCGCACCAGGAGGCCGCGCGGCGGTGGCAGGCCGCATCCCCGGCCTTGTAGCAATAGGCCGCGCGGCTGCGGAAGCAGAAGGCCGCGCGGCGGTACCAGGCCGCATCCCCGGCCTGGGAGTCCCAGGCTGTGCGCCAATGGAAGCGGCTGGCTGCGCGGCAGGCCTCGTGGCAAAAGGCCGTGCCACGCGCGCAGCCGCGGAAGGCCGCAAAGCACAGCAACTGGAGGTAGGCCGCGTGTCTGGAGCCCCCAGACACGCGGCCCGTTGATGCCTCGGGCCCGGGCTCCACCTCATCAACCGGGCCCGAGGAGTGGAATCAGGGGAGAGCCTGGCAGGTGGGTGGGAACGCCTGCCAGTGCTGTTGCGGCCCCCAGGGGCAGGGGCCGCAGGGGAGGCAGCAGGGGAGACCCCAGGGGGTGCTCCAGGGGAAGGCAGCAGGGGGAGGTAGGCCGCGGGGGGGGCCCACACCGGTAGCCATACCTCATTAATGCTTGCCCATTGTGCCCACAGGTGCCGGCCACAATCCACGCTGCAGCAGCCCTGAGGGAAGCCAGAAGCCTCAAACATCAAGCTGTGTCAATCTGCAGGCCCAGGCAAACAGGAGCAGGAGACAGGAAACTGTTTGCTGGCCCGAATCCCAAGTGGCACTGAGGTAAGACCTCCCCCACACTGTCTTAAACAAAACATAATCACACCCACAGATTCTTCACAACCAATCCCATGCATCTATCCCCACACTCCTACATGTGCCCTTGTCCGCTTAGCTGCGCTATCTCCCCAGGGCCTGATCATGAGAATCAAAATAGATTATTCCAATGATCATTATTTTAGATAACAGTCTGATGTTATATGATGAGACTTTTTAAAATAAGGACATTTTTATTAGTGATATTGCAGAAAATCTTGATGGTAAGGTATGTCTTTTTGCTGATGATACTAAAATTTGCAACAGGGTTGATGTTCCAGGAGGGATAAGCCAAATGGCAAAATGGTCAGAGCTGTGGCAACTGATATTTAATGTGGATAAGTGCAAGATAATGCATCTTGGATGTAAAAACCCAAGGGCAGAGTATAGGATATTTGATACCCTACTAACCAAAAACATCTGAGTAAAGGGTTTAAGGAGCAATTATTTCAGATGACTTAAAGGCAAGAAGACAATGTAATAGAGCAGCAGGAAATGCTAGCAGGATGATTGGTTGTATAGGGAGAGGTATTAGCAGTACAAAGAGGGAAGTGCTCATGCCATTGTACAGAACACTGGTGAGACCTCACTTGGAGTATTGTACACAGTACTGGAGACCATATCTCCACAAGGATATTGATACTTTAGAGAGAATTCAGAGAAGATAAAGGTTTGCAAGTGTTCAATGAGAGATAAGTGTGTGTGTAAGATACTCTAACGTCTGGGTGTGGTCCCCTCAGCCTTCACTAATAGTACATAACATAAACAAAGATTAGACGGAATATCTTACATATAAATAACAGTAGAAATTCAGATGGTGTGAGTATCGTTCCTATAACAGGATAAAAAACAAAGGGAACAAATAATAGTGCAGTATCGTTGGTACTGACAGGGGCAATTGTATTATTCCCAATGGGATCCCAATGAATTTGCACTCACAAACAAGGAGCCAATCAATATCCGGCTCAGATCATCAGCTTTGTGGGGTATCAGAGGTCCCACTCCCTCCTTTGTGTGTGCAGGGTCTTCCTTTGGTTGCAATCACAGGCATGCAGTAGTAGTAATTAAAGTGCTTTATTCCATAAAGTGCACAAGTATAATAAAATAAATAAAAACCTTACAGTCTGTACTGGTTAGTCTTGGATAGGGTAGCAATACGCGTTTCGCCTCTCTAGGAGGCTTCCTCAGTTGCTGGTCTAGTGTCCTAGGGGTTGTCGTTCTTTTAAATCCGTTTCTTAACTCGTGTAGTGTATTACTTCCGGGTCGCGTCTGTTCCTTACGTATTTCCGGTTTGCGTTCCACCGTTGGAACGCATAGAGGAGATGGTCGCAGACTTCCTATGTGTCTGTCTGTTGGAACGCATCCTTGCGTTTCACTCCGCCATTGATTTCCGTTCTGGATAGTATTTACAATGTTCGATTAGGTTCTTATTATAGTCCCAATATTGTTGAAAAATGAAAAATAGAAGAAAAAGGGGAGACAAAGAATAGGTAGGGGTAGTCAGGGATCGAAATGCATTATTTTTTTGCAGTTATAATCACCATTCCCTAATATCATAATTTAATACTTATGTAACCAGTGATTATATACAGTATCTTAAAGTGCTTCCAAATGTGTACCATTTCATACCTATATATTTGTTCTTTATGTACTAATGTGCAAAGGGCTTGCTGGTATTACTTAGATATTGCCAAAAATACTCCCATTGGTAAAAATAAATGGTAGTATAAACATGATTATAAATACGAAGTGGGTGAGCTAGTCACCGAATATTTGTATATCTCAGTTTTAATAGACCATTGAAATCAAAAAAGGTATAAAATGGCAATGTGTAAAAATCCATACAATGAGTGCTTTGTGGGAGTGTCAATCATCATAAAATCACTAGGACATCCCATATGTACAATATTAAGTGCATAAACTTGCAGTAGGATACTTTCTCCGGACAAGGGCAAATGTGGTGATATGTAGATACTCATAGTTAGCAAACAGTATTTCACCGATAATTTTTTAAAAAAATTTCATTTAAAATGGCAAACTTCAAAATCAAGGTTGAGGCCGTGGGGGACTAATGTTTTAAAATTATAAATAAATTTCATTTCTTCTTTTCCTAATTGTTTTATATAGTCCCCTCCTCTCCAATCTTTCTTTACTTCTTTAATAGCACAAAAGAACAGGCTCTCTGGGTTTTGGTTATGTGCTTGTTTAAAATGTAGCGGAACACTATGGGTCTCCATTCCATTTCTAATATTCCTTATGTGCTCCGCTATCCTAATTTTGAGGGGCCGAATTGTTCTCCCTACATATAATAAGTTGCACGGGCACTTGAGGATATATATAATGCCCTTCGTGTGACACGTTAGATGGTCTGTTATCGTGTAGGGTCGTTTTATTATATTTTCTATATCTGTCAGGTGTCTTTTATTGCTATTGGTGGTTCTACAAGGGAGGCACATTCCACATCCATAAAAACCCTTGAGGTCCTGTATAAGATGATTGTTTTTTTTAGGGCTTAAGTGGCTTTTAACTAAATAACTCTTAAGATTTCTTGCTCCCCTATATGTGATTCTTGGTCGTGAAGGTAAGATCTTATTTAGAATAAGGTCGTTCCTAAGAAGGTGCCAATACTTTTTGATGGCCTTTTGAATATTTTTGTTTTGCCCATTATAGTTACAGATAAATGGTATTTCATTCTTATTCAGGGCTTCCCTTTTAGGTTTATATTTTATTAGTTCCCTCCTTGGTTTCCCTTTTACTTCTTCTATGTCTCTTTCCAAGGCTAGTGTGTCGTATCCTTTTTCCTGAAATTGTTGCTTTATATAATTAACTTGTTCTGTATAATCTGTGTCATTCTTGCAGTTCCGTCGTATTCTTAGGAACTGGCTTTTTGGTGCGTTTTCAAGCCATGGATGATGGTGGCAACTGTTTCTATCAATATATCCATTTGCATCTACAGGTTTAAAATGGTTCTTGGTGATTATATTTGAATCTTGGATGTTAATGTTGAGATCTAGGAAATGGATCTCCTCCTCACTGTATGTGCTAGTTAAATGAATTCCCCAATCGTTGGAGTTTAAGTATTTGATGAAATCCTCCAGTTGGTCTCTGTTGCCTTTCCAAATAAAGAAAATGTCGTCTATGAAACGGCAATAGGACACCAAGTTTGCTACCCAGTCATGACCCTGGGTCACATGTGTCTCTTCCCAAAAGGCCATGAACAAATTAGCGTAACTGGGAGCAAACTTGGTGCCCATCGCCGTTCCACAGACTTGCAGATACATATCTCCCTCGAACCAAAAAAAATTATTTGTTAAAATTAATAAAATACCTTCTAGTATAAAATTCACTTGTTCCATTTTAAAATTTGATTTTACTAAAAAGTGTTTGACTGCTGCTATCCCTTTTTCGTGCGGGATTCTACTATAGAGGGAGGTGACATCACATGTTACCAACAAATTTCCTGTTTGCCATTCTGTTTCCTCTAGTATCTGTAAAACGTGCATCGTGTCTTTAAGATACGATGGGGTTTTCGTGACTATTGGTTGGAGAAGAACATCTATATACTCCGATATCCTAGTGGATATGGAGTCTATACCTGATATAATAGGTCTTCCTGGAGGGTTCGTAGTGTTCTTATGTACTTTCGGTAAGTGGTAAAACACAGGGATTTTGGGGTTTTTAACCCCTTAAGGACCGGACTTTTTTTGCGATGTTGTACATTTGCGACCAGGCATCTTTTTGACACTTTTGTGGTGGTTGTGTTTAGCTGTAATTTTCCGCTCTCTCATTTACTGTTCCCATACAAATTATATATTGTTTTTTTCAGGACAAAAGGGGCTTTCTTTACATACCATTATTTATATAATCTCATGTAATTTAATTTTTAAAAAATGAAAAAATATGATGAAAAATTGAAAAAAATACATGTTTTTTGACTTTTATGTAAAAAATCTTTTACTCATCTACAAAAGCGAATGAAAAAAACTGCTAAATAGATTCAAAATTTTGTCCTGAGTTTAAAAATACCCAGTGTTTACATGCTTTTTGCTATTTTTTTGCATGTTATAGGGCTATAGGTACAAGTAGGATATTGAGGTTTCAAAACCTATATTTTTAAAATGTATCAATAGTGACATTGTAACACTATTATCTGTCATAAATCGCTAAATAACACCCCACATGTACATATTTTTTTTAAAGTAGACAACCCAGGGTATTCAATATGGGGTATGTCCAGACTTTTTTAGTAGCCACTTAGTCGCAAACACTGGCCAAAGTTAGCGTTCATATTTGTTTGTGTGTGAAAAAAGTAAAAAACTAAATTGAACGCTAATTTTGGCCAGTGTTTGTGACTAAGTGGTTACTAAAAAAGACTGGACATACCCCATTTGCAATACCTTGGGTTGTCTACTTTTGCAAATGGTATGCCATCATGGGGGTAATTCTCATTCCTGGGCTACCATACGCTCTCAAAGGCAACGTAACCAACCTGGCCATTTTCAATGTAAAAATATGACCCATATATTTGACCCTGTAACTTTCAAAAACGCTATAAAACCTGTACATGGGGGGTACTGTTATACTCAGGAGACTTTGCTGAACACAAATATTAGTGTTTCAAAACTGGAAAATGTATCACAACAATTATATCATCAGTAAAAGTGCTGTTTGTGTGTGAAAAATGCAAAAAAAGTCACTTTCACTGACAATATCATCGCTGTGATATGTTTTACTGTTTTGAATCACTAATATTTGTGTTCAGCGAAGTCTCCCGAGTAAAACAGTACCCCCCATGTACAGGTTTTAGGGTGTCGTAGAACGTTACAGGGTAAAATACAGTGATAGCAAATTAAATTTTCTGAACTTTCGGCCTGGGTTGGCAGGCAGGTCCCTTAAATTGCAATCAATAAAATAACTTAATTATGTAAAAATATTACATAAATACGCACGTAGAATTTAAATATATATGCATATTTATATATTTGAAGTCTACGTGTATATTTATATAATTATTTATGTAATTTTGTATATGGACATATGAATAGTTCGTATTCTTTTTATTTATTTATATATACATAGATATATATACAATTTCATTCTAAGTGTATTTTGATATAAATATATATATATTAATATCAAAATACAGTTAGAATAAAATTTCGTATAGATATATAATTTTTTTTAAAATTTTTATTATTATTTTTAATTTTTTTAGTTTAATTTAAATTACTTATTATTTGTAGTTTATAATAATATATACACAATATATATAGTTATTATATATATTATATATATACACGTGTGTAATTTAATTATAAGTGTATTTTTATATTAATATATGTACATATTAATATAAAAATACACTTAGTATGACATTATATATATGATATTTAGACGTATATTATATATATATAATATACGTCTATATATCATATATATATACACACATATATAATTATAATTTTTATTTATTAACTTTAAACTTTATTTTTTTTATGATTTTACACTAAGCAGGGAGACTGCCTGTCAGCACAGACAGTCCCCCTGCAGGCAGAGACATGGACACCTATTGTGACCATGTGGTCGCCCTGTTGGGCGATCACATGGCCACAGGGGTCCTAATCCGCCATGGGGAGACTGTCTGGGCTGCAGGCAGTCTCCCCACAACGGGAGCACCGCCGATCGCCGCCGGGGGAACGACGGCGATCGGGTAAGTACATTGGACCGTTAGGACGGTTCAGGACCGTCCTCGGTCGGCAATGCAAAAATGCCGATGACGGTCCTGAACCGTCCTCGGTCCTTAAGGGGTTAATCCAAAGGTATTCTGCTTCTTTTTCATTTAAAATTCCTACTTCTTTCCCTTTATTAACATATTCCTTAAAGGTGATTGTGACTTCTTTTAGAGGGTTATTTTTTAATTTTTTGTATGTTGTAGGGTCTGACAGTATTCTTAGTGCTTCCTCTATATATTGTGCTTTATTAAAAATTACGATTCCCCCTCCTTTATCCGCTGGTTTCACTACCCAGTCTCTATTATTCTGGATGCTTTTTAGTGTTGCTTTTTCTTTCACTGATAAGTTATGTTGGTATTTATTAATCTTTTTCAATTTGCCTACTTCATCCATGACCATGGTCTCAAATGTTTTTATTTCACTTGAAATCAAATGTCTTGGGAAGAAGTCGGATTTTTCCCTTAGTGATGTGTGAAGGTAATCGTCTTCTACTTCACTCTGTTGTCTTTCTTCCTTATTGTAAAAAAATTTCTTTAAGCATAGCTTACGGATAAAATGGTTCATATCTACAAAAAAGTTAAAAGAATTAAAATCCGCAGTAGGGGCAAATTTCAGACCTTTCCTAAAAATATTCACTTGTTCTTCAGTAAGGGGTTGGGTAGTTAGATTAAAAATTCCGTCTACATTGAGGTTTTGCCTCTCTTCTCCCTGTGTTTCCTTCCCGGTTCTTCTCTTTCTTCTTCTCCTTCCGTGGATCTTTGTCTTTTTCCTGGTATCTCCCAGGCTTGCGGACTCTGTGTCCACTTCCGCCTGTTCTGGATCAGGTCCTTCCGAAAAAAAGAAGGTGAAGGGGGAGTATCTGGGGGTAGGGATCTGCTTATACTTCTATTTCTATTCATGGGGTTATGTGGTTCTAACCTAGTTGTGATCGGGTGTTTAGTACTATTCGCTTTATTACCTTCAGGGTACCTTTGGGGTCCTTCTTTGACCACCTCACTGTATGACTTTGGCTTAGACGTCTGCTTCTCTTTTCCTTCTATTTGATCTTTGTTTCTTCTGAATTGGTGGTGTTCCCTATGGGGAGTTTGGCTCTCCTGGTATTGGTCAAGTTTTCTGTTTGGTTCCCATCTACTCCTCCGTTCTTCATTCCTCTGTAGTGGTTTTGTCTGTTGTTCTCTCTCTCTTACTCTTCTTGTTCTTTCTTCAAGTCGATCTCTTTGTGGTTTGTCCATTTCCCTTCTCACAGTTTCCTCAAATGTGTTGGGCCTGGGTTTTTTTTCCCATTGATTTGGGTAGTTTGTTCTCCATTTTTCCCGGTTATTTCTTCCCTGGAACTGTTTATGTCTATTCTCTTTTTGGTTTTTGTTCCTAACATTCCCTGTCCGGTAATCTGTGACATCCCTTTGATATTTTTTCTTTTTTATTTCTATTATATCTAACTCTATTTTATCTACTTTCGTCTTGATCTCTTTCAGAATATTATTGTAGATTTCTGGGTTTGTGGATTCTATCAAATTATTCTTCCATTTGTTTATTTCTTCATCTAATTTTGGGAGATTTTCCTCTCTCCTTGCTACTATGTAGCCAATCATGCTGTATGAGAAGCCATCTAAAAGTTTAATCCATCCAGACATGAAGTGTGGATCTTCTTTATCGAAACTGGGATCTTTATGGAATCTAAGTCCTCTAGGGGTTATTTGGTCCCTCACATATTTTTTAAGGGTAGCTATTTCCCATTTCGTTTTCATCTCCTTTATTAGGTTCTTTTCTAGATTATATCTAGATTGGTGTTTATCATTATAAATTGGCATTTGTGTTTGCTCTGTATGTTTATCAAAACACATATCAATATTGTTAGTCTGATAGTTTCTGTTCTCCAGAAACGACATTATATTCCAGTATAAACTCACTTGCTCGCAAGGGGAAGAGTAAATTGGTATCAAAAGATAAAGGTTTGCAAGTGTTCAATGAGAGATAAGTGTGTGTGTAAGATACTCTAACGTCTGGGTGTGGTCCCCTCAGCCTTCACCAATAGTACATAACATAAACAAAGATTAGACGGAATATCTTACATATAAATAACAGTAGAAATTCAGATGGTGTGAGTATCGTTCCTATAACAGGATAAAAAACAAAGGGAACAAATAATAGTGCAGTATCGTTGGTACTGACAGGGGCAATTGTATTATTCCCAATGGGATCCCAATGAATTTGCACTCACAAACAAGGAGCCAATCAATATCCGGCTCAGATCATCAGCTTTGTGGGGTATCAGAGGTCCCACTCCCTCCTTTGTGTGTGCAGGGTCTTCCTTTGGTTGCAATCACAGGCATGCAGTAGTAGTAATTAAAGTGCTTTATTCCATAAAGTGCACAAGTATAATAAAAATGTGTTCCCTTTGTTTTTTATCCTGTTATAGGAACGATACTCACACCATCTGAATTTCTACTGTTATTTATATGTAAGAATTCAGAGAAGGGCTACTAAACTGCTTCATGGATTACAGGATAAAACTTACCAGGAAAGGTTAAAGGATCTTAACATGTATAGCTTGGAGGAAAGACGAGACAGGGGGGATGTGATAGAAACATTTAAATACATAAAGGGAATCAACACGGTAATATTGGGCAGACTAGATGGGCCGAATGGTTCTTATCTGCCCTCACATTCTATGTTTCTATGTTTCTAAATACATCGTACAAAACTTTGAGCTACAAAAGAACTCCTAAATAATAGAACTATAACCAATAACAAAAACAGTTTGCCTCTTTTAATGGAAGATTCATTTTTAAATCATGAATAACCTAAGGTACCTAACATTATTTTTTTTTAAAGTCAGAATTTGAAAAATATTTTAGCTCCTAGTATGTTTAAAAGGAATCATACAAAAAGAGCAAGTTTCATTTTTTTTTTTTTTTTACTTGTGTTCTTTGTAAAGGGTATCAAAATCAAAAGATACTCTCTTTTAAGAGCCATTGTACAGTGGAAGCATTTGAAATGAAAGACTTTATCATGTGAATCATTACCCACGTGGTATATTTACTAACGTGTGGTTGTGGTGCATGATATTTAGGTTGGACTGGGAGCCAATTGGAACTAAGGTTTATGGAGCACTGTACCAATGTCAAAAAAGGATCACTATCACTCTGTACCCTTACACTGCAATAATTGTTTGAATTTTATTCCAGAAACCTTTTCATGTATTGGGATTGAAAGACTCACACTGGACGAAAGAGGAGTGGATATAATGATTAAATTGTGGAGAAGTGAGGGTTTTTGGATCCACAGTTTGAAAACTATGCAACCTGGAGGACTCAATGTAAATTTAGGTCTTGTCTGCTTACTTCTTTTCTCCCATACTTATTCCCATCCATGGCCCTATTTATTACATATTTTTTTATCTCTATTTATTTTTTTATATTTTATTTTTTATTTATAATTTTACATTTATATTTTGTATTTAACAGCTTATTTTTGCAATTTTTTAAAAAAATATTTTTTATTCATCATTAAAAAAAATTGTTTTTAATTTAATTTTAATTTTTTTTTTTAAATGTTTCTATTTTTATAAAAGATAAAAACATTGTAGTAGGTCGAAACACTGCTGCTTTGTCACTTCTTTGACCTAATAAATCTGCCTGCGATTTGAATGTCTGGAGATTTTTTTTCTGTTTGCCTAATCATTGTGGGATTGCTGGTCCTGCTCCAGTGCACCTGGTGTCTACTGGAATTGAGTGTGGCTCCTCTCTTCACTTCTGATGGACAATATGGCATACAGAGGTTGATGCGCTTCGTGGACTCATGACGAGGTTTGACTGCCAATGGATTCGGATATCCCTGAGGAAGTCCACACATTAGCGGTAAAAACTCATTGGGATTCTTGGCAAATTTTATTTGTTTTATCTGTATTTACTTTTTGCATGGATCACTTCTAATAGACGGACTTGGGTTTGGTTTGAAGGAGGTCATTTCTGCGGAATCACCTACAGTGTACTTTGATGTGCGTTTTTATCTGCAAGTACCATAATTATTAAAGTGGTTTTATATTACTATACACTATGTTTGTTGTTTTATTTTCCCTACATGTTACTGTTGGAATCTAAAAATAGAAGATTCCAGTGGTTGTGTTTTGCCTACTATCAATCTATTTTTCCGAGTGCAATAGTCCACTTATACATATATGGTATTTTAATTTAACTACACTATTATATCCAGTTCCCATAAGCAAGTCTGATTTTATAACTTCCCTGCCTCACATCAGAACAGAATTCAGTCCATCTTCAGCTGAACCAGATGCAATCAGCAAGGTAGCCTTCTGGAGAACATTATCAACATTTAATGGTGCACATTTTACTGCCTTTTGCATCCAAGAACCTTGAAAGAATTGTGTATGTGAGATTGACAGACTTCCTCGAGTCCAACTCTCTGCTAGACCCGCTTCAGTCTGGTTTCCGCGCTAAGCACTCTGTGGAAATGGCACTGACCAAAGTATCCAATGATCTACTCGCTGCAAAATCTTGTGGTCACTACTCTATCCTAATTCTCCTTGACCTGTCTGCGGCTTTTGACACTGTTGATCATCAACAGTTTCTTCTCATCCTCCGCAATATCGGTCTACAATATATGGTAAACTCATTAGCTCCTTTGGATTCCAATATCATTTCTATGCAGATGACACGCAAATCTACCTGTCCTCTCCTGATCTCTCCCTGTCCCTCTTGACTAGTGTCTCTGACTGGCTCTCTGCTGTTTCTAACTGGATGGCTGCCCACTTCCTTAAACTAAACTTGACCAAAACTGAAATTCTGATCTTAACTCCCGCAAGTGTTGTTACTCCTGTGTCTGTCTCCCTCCAAGTCAACGGTGCTACCATCAGCTCTACCACGCAGGTTCGCTGCCTAGGTGTTCTCTTTGACTCCGACCTCTCCTTCAAGCCTCATGTTCAATCTATTGCCAAATCCTGTCATTTCCATCTCAAAAACATTGAGCGCATCCGCCCCTACTTAACGCCAGATGCGACTAAGGTGTTGGTCCATTCCACTGTCCTTTCTCGCCTTGACTACTGTAATCCGCTTCTCAGTGGTCTTACGTGCTCCCAACGTGCGCCATTACAGTCCATAATGAATGCGGCGGCGAGGCTCATCTTCCTGTCCGCCTGCACCTCCCATGCCTCACCCTTCTGTCAGTCCCTACATTGGCTTCCTATAAATTATAGAGCTCAATTTAAAATTCTAGTTCTTGCTTTCAAATCTCTACATAATGCTGCTCCCACCTATCTATCCTCCCTTATACACAAGTATGTCCCGTCTAGGCCCTTACGATCTGCTGAAGACTTATGTCTATCTTCTGTCCGTACTCCCACCTCTGATGCTCGCCTTCAAGATATCTCGAGGGCTGCACCGTTCCTGTGGAACTTGCTTCCCTCCTCCGTTAGATGCTCACCCAGTCTCCACTCCTTCAAAAAAATCATTAAAAACCTACTTCTTCATAAAAGCGTATCAATTAAACTGTTAATAGCTCCCAACTGATTCCTCTTCTGCAACTGTCACTAGTCTAATAATATCCTTACCTTTTTGTGTCATTTTACCCCACTCCCTCTAGCATGTAAGCTCATTGAGCAGGGCCCGCAACCCCTCTGTTCCTGTGTGTCCAACTTGTCTGGTTACAACTACATGTCTGTTCGTCCACCCATTGTAAAGCGCTGCGGAATTTGACGGCGCTATATAAATATCATAATAATAATAATAATAATAGTAATTTTCATTTCATTGACATTTTGACTTTTTATGTATAATTTTAATTTATGCATCTTTAATCCCACATACCTTTTATTGTAACACCTATTGCAATCTGGGTGGGTGTTTTGTATGTGTGTGTTTATATATATATATATATGTACCACCTCTAATCTCTCCAATGTTAAATTTCCTCTATCTGACCACCACCTGCTGGCATATCTCATAACCAAAATACACCATCCTCACCACATCAGTCTCGCAGAAACCTACACTGTCTTGACCTACAATGATTCTCCACCAACCTCCAAAGTCTCCTTTCACCCATCTCAAATCTCACCCGTCCTAACGCCGCAACCTCCCTCTACAAATCCACTCTCTCCTTTCAACCATTGTGGCACCTCTTACATTTAAACGCAGCAAGCGCCCCCAGTTACAACCCTGGCACACCAATTAGACCCGATACCTCCATAATAGTTTCCAGAACTGCTGAATGCTGCTGCAGAGTTTGCAGTTCTTCTACTCTACTACTTTAATAAGCCCATAACCGCACTCTCTATTTCATGCCTTTAACTCTCTTCTTTGCTCTGTTGCCCTATCAACTTGATTGCCACAGACTTTCACATCACTGAAAATATTTCTACAATCAGGGAAGAGATCTCTTATCTCTTTCCATCCCCTACTCATTTTCCCCCAATGACACTCCCTCCGCTTTCCTATGTTCATTTGCTCCCATTGCAGAAGAAGAGGTTTTTTTTCTCTGCTCCGGTCCTACTGCCCCACCACCTGTACCCTCAGTCCTATTCCCTTGTATCTTATCTTTGTCTCCTTCTCTTTCTCTGCCTCTCACAAAAAATTTAAATCTCTCCCTCTCCTCTGGGATATTTCCTCTACCCTTTAAACATGCAACCGTAACCCCGATTCTGAAAAAGCCAAGCCTTGACCCTAATTCCCATCCAACTACTGCCATATCTCACAACTCTCAAATCCAACCCTTTGCTTGATCCGCTTCATTCTGGATTCAGCGCTCATAACTCAGTAAACAGCTAAGACAAAAGTATCCAAGGATCTTATCACTACAAAATCCTGTGGGCACACTACTATCCTAATTCTCCTTGACCTTTCTGCTGCTTTTGACACAGCTTCTTCTCATCCTCCATAATCTCACTCTATGAGATACTGCTCTCTCCTAGTGCTCTTCCTACCTCTCCCAGTCCCAGCACTCTTTCAGTGTTTCTTTCTCTGGCTCTGCCTCTTCTCCACATTCCCTCTCTGTTGTTGTCCCCCTGGGGTCCGTCCTTGGTCCCCTATTGTTCTCAATCCATACTGCCTTCCTTGGTAAACTCATCAGCTCCTTCGGTTTTCAATATAATTTCTATGCAGATGACTTGCAAATCTACCTGTCCTCCCCTGATTTCTCACCATCCCTCTCGACTCATGTATCTGACTGCCTCTCTGCTATTTCCTACTAGATGGCTAAAACATAACCTATCCAAAACAAAATTTCAGGTCTTCCATCCTGTCACAGTTCGCACCGTGCCAAGCAGACTGCCAGGGGTGGACGTCACTCCTCAAAGCCAGGCTGGATTTGAACCTGGGTCCTTTGTTGTCCTGAGCCTGCTATACTGCCTCTGAGCCACAGTAGATCCTGTACTTTTAAGTAGTTCTAGCCCTGTTATACCTGACTAGGTCTGCAGCACTATGGGGCTGGACTTCTTCTGTGGCTATTGCCTGTGCTTCACCTGAGGCAGATCACTCATCAGCTGGGCATAAAACACTGCCCACCCTGAGAATATTGTTAGTTCGTTGTATCCTGTTTCCTGTTACCTAGGACTGACTTGGCTTGTGACCCTTTCTTTGTGGATTATTCATTATTGCCTGTTCGCTGCCTGCCCTGGCCTTTGGAACTGTGTCTGACTACTCTTCTGGATTTGCCCTCAAGTGTTGCTACTTCCTTGTCTGTTTCTGTCCAAGTCAATGACGCTACCATCAGCTTTACATGGCAAGATCACTTCCTAGGTGTTTTCTTTGCCCCCGACTTCTTTTTCATCCCTTATGTCCAGTCGATTGCCAAATCATGCTGCTTCCATTTCAAAAACAGAGTGCGCATCCGCCCCTATTTAACACCTGATTTGGCTAAGGCTCTTCTCCATGCCACTGTCCTCTCTTACCTTGACTACTCCAATCCGCTTCTCAGTGGTCTTATGTGTTCCCAACTTCCATCGTTACAATCTATAATTTTAATCACTTCCTGTCCACCGCACCTCCCACGCCTCCCCCTCTCTCAATCCCTACATTGGCTTCTCGTAAGAGACAAGGCTCAATTTAAGATCCTGGTACTTGCTTACAAATCCGTACTCAATGCTGCTCCAACCTACCTTTCCTCACTAATACACAAACATGTCCCGTCTAGGCCCTTACGCTCTGCCGAAAACCTACATTTATCCTGTGTTCGTACTCCTTCCTCTGATGCTCACCTTAAAGGCTTCTCTAGGGCTGCACCATTCCTATGGAACGCCCTTCACCTCTCTGTTAGACTTTCACCCAGTCTCCACACCTTCAAAAAATCTTTGAAAACTTACTTCTTCAGGAAAACATATCAATTAAACTGTCAACAGCTTTCCTTACCCTGATTCCTCTCATGCACCTGTTATCAAAACAAAACACTGAACCCTCAGTGAATACTATCCTAACAACCAACTTTTCTACCATGCCCTTACCTTTTGTTTAACTATACCCCACCCCTCTAGCATTTAAGCTCAATGAACAGGGCCTTCAATCCCTCTGTTCCTGTGTGTCCAACTCGTCTGGTTACAAATACATGTCTGTTAGTCCATTTGTTGGCACTTTATAAATAATAACAATAATAATGTGACTTTTTTATTGTAAATATATTGTTTTTACTTTGTTAAAAAGACATAGAGCAGTCTTTTAATCTACAACAATATGTAGAAAAGGGTAATAGTTTTCCTTTATACTTTTAAATCCACCATTGTTTGTTTTTGTTTTTTTCCACTGCTGTGTGTATTTGTTTATAGATTTGGTTGACCTTCAATGAACTCTATGAACAAACTGCAATAGCGATTACATCTTCAGTTTTGAGCTTTCATAAATTCCATAGTCAAACTGGAATGGTGAGAATATCTCCAAGTTTGCCTTTTCATGACTTCCATGGTCAAACAATAAAAGAGGGAATGTCTTATAGCTTGTCTTTTTTTTTTAATTTCCATGGTCAAACTGCAATTATGATCTCCAAGTTTGAACTTTCATATATTCCATGGGCAAACAGCATAGGAAGAACATCTCCAGGTTTGCCTTTTCACAAATATCATGCGCATACTCGAATAGTGAGATCATCTCTAGGTTTGATCTTTTATGAACTCAATGGACAAGCTGCAATAGAGAGAACATCTCTTGGATTCACCTTTCCTAAATTACATATTCAAACTGGAATGCTGTGAATATCGCAAGGATTACCTTTTTAAGAAATAACATGGTCAAACTGTAATAATGAGAAAATCTCCACATTCACCTTTTTAACTTTCCAAGGTCAAGCTACAACAGTGATAACATCTCAAGGTTTGCATTTTCATGATTGTCATGGTCAACCTGTAATCATAAGAACATCTTGAGGTGTGGTCAAACTGTAATATAGAAAATATCTCCAGGTTTGCCTTTACGTGTATCCATATTTAAAATACAATAGTGAGATCAAATCAGATCTGACCTTTCCTGAACTCCAAGGGCAAAGAATGATAACTTCTCCAGGTTTGACACCATAAACAACCTGTAATAGTAAGAATATCTCAAGGCTTGCCTTCTCATAACTTACATGGTCAAACTGAAATAGTGAGGACATTTTAAGATTTACCTTTTTATGAATAATATGGTCTAGCTGCAATCAAGAGATCATCGTTTGACTTTGAATGGATTTAATGGGCAAAGTTTAACAAAGAGAACATCTTGAGGCTTGACCTTCCAGTAACTCTATAGAAAAACTGCAATAGTAAGAACACCTCAGGTTTGCATTTTTGTGACTTACATGGTAAAATGTTAACAGAGACAACATCTACCAGTTAGCCATTATTACATTTCTATAGCCAAACGGCAATAGTGAAATTATCTCTAGGTATGCCTTTTCATAAATTCCATGGTCATATAGTTAGAACATCCCCAGGTCAAGTAATAGGAAGATCTCCAGATGTGACCTTTGCTGAACTCCATGGGTAAACGGCAATAGTAAGAACGTATCTAAGTTTGAAATTTCTGGCATTCCATAGACAAGTTGCAATAGTGAGATAATCTCCAGGTTTGACCTTCTATGACTTCCATAGGCAAACTGCAACAAAGAGGACATCTCCAGGTTTGACCTTTTATGAACTCCATAAAAAACTGCAATATAGAGAGCATCTCTATTTTGGACCTTCAATGAACTGCCTGGGAAAACTGCAATTGTGAAAACATCTCCAGGTTTCCCTTTTACAAATTCCATAGGCAAACTACATTAGAAAGAAGATCTCCAGGTTTGCCTTTTTCGAGAAATCCATGGGTAAACTGCAATAGTGAGATCATTGTCAGGATGACCTTTCATAAGACAAACTGCAATAGTGAGATCATCTATATTTTGGACCTTCAATGATTTCCATTCGAAAACTGCAATATTGAAATCATCTCCATGTTTGCCTTTCAACAAATTCCATAGGCATATGAAGTAGTAAGATCATCTCCAGGTTTGACCTTTCATTAACTTCACAGACAAACTGCAATAGTAAGATAATCTCCAGGTTTAATATTTTATGAATTCCATAGGCAACCTGCAATAGTAAGTTAATCTACATTTTAGACTTTCAATAAAGTCCATAAGAAAACTGGAAAAGTGGAAACATCTACAGGTTTGCTTTTTAGCAAATTCCATGGGCAAACTGCAGTATCGAGAAGATTTCAATTTTGGACTTTCAATGAACTGCCTGGGAAATCTGCAATTGGGAAAACATCTCTATTTTGGACTTTCAATGATCTCCATTCGAAAATGTGCAAAAGTAGACAACCCGAGGTATTGCAAGTGGGGTATGTCCAGTCTTTCTTAGTAGCCACTTAGTCACAAACACTGGCCAAATATTCGTGTTTTGCTTTTTTCACACAAAAACAAAAATGAACGCTAACTTTGGCCAGTGTTTGGGACTAAGTGGCTACTAAAAAAGACTAAACATACCCCACTTTCAATACCTTGGCTTGTCTACTTTTTCAAATGCTATGCCATTATGGGGGTAATTCTCATTCCTGGCTACCACACTCAGGGCCGCCACCAGAAATTTTGGGGCCCCTAACTCAGCTCAGGGTCTGGGCCCCCTGGGGCCCGCCTCCAAATACCGCCCACTGGGTCCACACACAGACACAAACGCACACACTGATACAAAAGGACGCAGATACATACTAACAGACACACATACTGAAACAGACATACACGCATACAGGCATACATACTGACACACACATACTGAGACATACACACAGGCATACATAGTGACAGACAGACACATAATAACATACATACAGACACACATACATACAGACACCGACATACATACATACATACATACACACACATTCATACATACAGACACTGACATCCATACACACATACATTCATAATGGCATACAGACATACATTCATAATGGCATACAGACATACATTCATAATGGCATACAGACATACATTCATAATGGCATACAGACAGACATACAGACTGACATACATGCATACGTATATACAGACATACTGACAGACATACATGCATACAGACATCCATACACACATACACACAGACCTACGTTCATAATAATATGCAGACATACATTCATACTGACATACAGACATACAGACATACATATATACATATATAATGACATACAGACATACATATATACATACATAGACATACATACAGACAGACATACATGCATACAGACATACACAAACATACATAGACATACATGCAGTCAGACAGACATAGACATACACACAGACATACACACAGACATACATACAGACATACACACAGACAAGCATCCAGACATACATACATACATACAGACATATACATACATACAGACAGACATACATACACATACACACAGACAGACATACGGACAGACATACATGCATGCAGACAGACATACATACACATACATGCATCCAGACACATAGACATACATGCATACAGACAGACATACACATACAGACATGCATGCATCCAGACAGACATACATACAGACATACACACATACATACAGACAGACATACGCATACAGACAGACAGACAGACATAGACATACATGCATACAGACAGACATACATACACATACATACATACATACACATACATGCATACAGACACACAGACATGCACATACATGCATACAGACACACAGACAGACAGACAGACATACACATACATGCATACAGACACACAGACAGACACACACACAGCTAATTTTCCAGCCACCCTCCTGTCTCTTACCTTTTCTTTGCAGGAGGGTGGCTGGGGATGATGGGAGTCGGCGCTGCTCCCTCTTCATTGCCTGGCTCTCCCTCTTCACGGCTGGCTGGGCGGGCGGGCGGGCGCGTTCCTCCCGCGCGGAGTGAGCTGGGAGGAAGTGAGCACTTCCTCCCAGCAGCACTTGCGGCTGCTTTTTTTTTTTTTTTTTAAAGGGGCCCGGTCGCGCTATACAACGGCCACAGCGCTGACCGGGCCCCTGAAGGAGGGGGCTCATCGGGTGGCCCTAAGTGTGTGGGCCACCCGATGGGCCCCACACGTGGGGCCCGGACGGCCGGGCCCCCCAGGGCCGCCGGGCCCGTGACAACTATTATGGTTGTCACCCCCTGATGGCGGCCCTGACCACACTGTCTCAAAGGTAACATTACTAATCTGGAAAATTTCAATTTGAAAATGGAATGTTCTATATTTGACCCTGTAACTTTCCAAAACAACATAAAACCTGTTAATGGGGGGTACTGTTGTACTCGTGACACATCGCTGATTACAAATATGTGCATTTTCTTGCAGTAAAACAGTATTATGACATTCACAGTTAAAATGTCAGACGGAAATGCAAATTTTAAAAAAAATCTTATTTTCTCAAATTTTTTTTAAATTTTATTCATAATAAATTATGTTCCATATATGAATAGTTAATGATAAATTAAAGCCCTGTTTCTCCTGAACAAAATGATATATAATAAGTGCGGGTGCATATAATTTGAAAGAGGGGAACTACGGGTGAACAGACATATAGCGCAAATTCTAGTTTTTGTTTACGCTTTGTTTTGATCAGAACGTGCACTATTGACTCCGTCCTGAAGGGGTTAATGAAGTCAACTTGCAATATTTACATCATCTCCTTTTTGAACTTTCAATGAACTGGCTGGGAAACCTGTAATTGTGAAAACATCTCCAGGTTGGCTTTTTACAAATTCCGTGGGCAAACTGCAATAGTGAGATTATCTCCATTTTCGACTTTCAATGATCTCCACTCGAAAACTGCAATATTGAAAATATCTCCAGGTTTGCCTTTTCACAAATTTCATAGGCACACTGCAATAGTATCATCTCCAGGTTTGATCTTTTATTAACTCCAAAAACAAACTGAAATATTGAGATCCTCTCCATTTTGGACTTTCAGTGAACTGCCTGAGGAAGCTGAAATTGTGAAAACATCTCCAGGATGACTTTTCACGAATTCCATAGGCAACCTGCAATATAGAGATCATCTCCATTTTGGACTTTCAATGAACTGCCTGAGGAAACTGAAATTGTGAAAATATCTACAGGTTGGATTTTTACGAATTTCATGGGCAAACTGCAATATAGAGATCAACTCCATTTTGGACTTTCAATGAACTACGTTGGGAAACTGCAATTCTGATAACATCTCCAGGTTGGCTTTTCACAAAATACATGGGCAAACCGTAATAGTGAGATCATCTCCATTTTGAGTTTCAATGATCTTCTTTTGAAAACTGCAATATTAAAAACATCTCCAGATTTTCCTTTTCATAAAGTCCATAGGCAAACAGCAATAATCATCTCTGGGTTTGACTTTTTATTAACTCAACAGACAGACTGCAATATTGAGAGCATCTCCATGTTGGACTTTCAATTAACTGCCTAAGGAAACTGAAATTGTGAAAACATCTCCTACTTGCTTTTTCACAAATTCTGTAGACAAAACACTAACATACAGATACACAGACAGGTACACACATGCAGGTACATAGTCACAAAGTAACACACAAATACACACTGACACACAATCAGCTACACAGACACACATACAGATACACAGATACAGATATACAGATACACTGATACAAATACTAAAACACATTTAAATACACAGACGGATGCACAGACACACAAATACACACACTGATACACATACATCTACAAAAACATACAGGTACACATATGCAGACATATAGACACAGACACAAACACTGACACACATACAAATACAAAAAGACGCAGATACAAACACTGACAAACATACAGATATTTTGACACACTAATGCACATACGCACAGATACACAGACACTCACACAGATACACAGACTGACACACGACACACAAGAAGGTTAAAATGTACACATTTTATGCCACTCTTCTGTTTCTTACCTTTTGGGTGCAGGAGGTTGTCTTCTGCTGGCTGAGGCTGTTGGTAGTTAGGCGCTTTGGATTCACAATCCGCGTCTCCTCCGCTGTGCCTTTTCTTCCCTCTGACGTGGCTCAGTGTTAGCTGGGAGGAAGTCACGGCTGGATTGGCCCATTGGTATAACAGAAAATTTCCCCGTGGACCAGTTGAATCACTGGGTGACCGGCCAGAGGGGAAGCGCTCCCTTCCTCCCTGGCACTGCATGTAGTGCGGCCAAATGGACCAGGGTAGAGAAACTTTTTGTTTCCCGACCCGGCTTGACAGGAAGTGCTCTCACTGAGCACCTAACAGCTTCCTTTCAGACCAGGGAGAGGAACAGAAGTTCCTCTACCCCGATCTGCTCAGCTCCACTACAAAGGTCAAGAGGCACAAGAGAGGGGCAGAGAAAATAAGACCTAGGGAGGTGGGTATAGAGACATATGGAGGTGCTGTGATGGGTGGGGAAGTAAAGACACATGAAGGTGCTGGGGAGGGATAGAGGCACATGGAGTTGCTAAGAAAGAGATAGAGATATATGGCGGTGCTGGGAAGGGGGCAGAATAGAGACATATGGACGTACTTAGGAGGGGGAAATAGAGACACATAGAGGTGCTGAGGAGGGGGAAATAGAGACATATGGAGGTGTTGTGGAGGGTGGGAATAGAGACATGAGATTCTGGGATCGGGAAAAGTGACATATGGAGGTAAGAAGGAGGGGGGAATAGAGACACATGGAGGTTCTAGGGAAGGGGAAATAAAGACACATGGAGGTGCTAAGGGGAGGGGGGATAGAGACATGGAGGTTGTGAGGGATATAGAGACACATGGAGTTTCTGGTTGGGGTTAGACACATGTAAAATAAATTAAAAAGGGAGTTTAAGAGAAACACAGATGATGATGCAATATTTTTTTCTGTGGGGGTTGTGAAGGCATCTTTATCTGTGTCTCCTGCTCTCCATGTATCTAAATTGTTCAGCACAGCAGTCTATGCTGAAGATTTGATTGACAGATGAGAGAAAGACTTCTTATGTAGGGGACACTATAGCCACCACACCCACTACAGTTAAAAGTAGTAGTTCTTGTGTCTCATGTAAAGACACTGTAAATGCTACCTTTGAGAAAATGCAATAGTGAAAAAACCTCCAGGTTGGCTTTTTCACAAATTCTATGGGCAAACTGCAATAGTAAGATCATCTCCTTTTTAGACTTTCAATGATCTCCATTCAAAAACTGCAATATTGAAAACATCTCCAGGTTGGCTTTTCAAGAATTCAATGGGCAAACTGCAATATTGTGATCATCTCCTTTTTGGATTTTCAATGTTCTCCTTTTGAAAACTGCAATATTGAAAACATCTCCAGGTTTGATTTTTCACAAACTCCATGGGCAAACTGCAATAGTGAGATCATCTCCTTTCTGATCTTTCAATGATCTCCATTCTAAAACTGCAATATTGAAAACATCTCAAGGTTTGCTTTTCACAAATTCGATGGGCAAACTGTAATAGTAAGATCATCTCCTTTTGGACTTTCAATGATCTCCATTCAAAAACTGCAATATTGAAAACATCTCCAGGTTTCCTTTTCACAAATTCCACTGGCAAACTGTAATAGTAAGATCATCTCCTTTTTGAACATTCAGTGATCTCCTTTTGAAAACTGCAATATTGAAAACATCTCCAGATCAGATTTTTTCAAAAATTCCATGGGCAAACTGCAATAGTGAGATCATCTCCTTTTTCGACTTTCAACGATCTCCATTCAAAAACTGCAATATTGAAAACATCTCCAGGTTTGCTTTTCACAAATTCCATCAGCAAACTGTAATAGTAAGATCATCTCCTTTTTGAACATTCAGTGATCTACTTTGGAACACTGCAATATTCAAAACATTTCCAGGTTTGGTTTTTCACAAATTCCATGTGCAAACTGCAATAGTAAGATCATCTCCTTTTTAGACTATCAATGATCTCCATTCAAAAACTGCAATATTGAAAACATCTCCAGGTTGGCTTTTTAATAATTCCATGGGCAAACTGCTATAGGGAGATCATCTCCTTTTTGGACTTTCAATGATCTCCATTCAAAAACTGCAATATTGAAAACATCTCCAGGTTTCCTTTTCACAAATTCCACTGGCAAACTGTAATAGTAAGATCATCTCCTTTTTGGACTATCAATGATCTCCATTCACAAACTGAAATATTCAAAACATCTCCAGGTTGGCTTTTTATGAATTCCATAGGCAAAGTGCAATAGTGAGATCAGCTCCTTTTTGGATTTTCAATGATTTCCTTTTGAAAACCGCAATATTGAAAACATCTCCAGGTTTGATTTTTCACAAATTCCATGGGCACACTGCAATAGTGAGATCATCTCCTTTTTGGACTATAAATGATCTCCATTCAAAACTGCAATATTGAAACCATCTCCAGGTTTGCTTTTCACAAATTCCATCGGCAAACTGTAATACTAAGATCATCTCCTTTTTGAACATTCAGTGATCTCCTTTTGAAAACTGCAATATTGAAAGCATCTCCAGGTTTGATTTTTCACAAATTCCATGGGAAAACTGCAACAGTGAGATCATCTCCTTTTTAGACTTTCAATGATCTCCATTCAAAAACTGCAATATTCAAAACATCTCCAGGTTTGCCTTTTCACAGATTCCATAGGCAAACTGCAATAGTAAGATAATCTCCAGATTTGACCTTTTTGTGTATTCCATAGGCAATCTGCAATGTTGAGATTATCTCCATTTTGGACTTTCAACAAACTGCCTGTGGAAACTGCAATTGTGAAAACATCTCCAGGTTGGCTTTTTACGAATTCCATGGGCAAACTGTAATATTGAGATAATCTCATTTTTGAACTTTCCATAATCTCCTTTTGAAAACTACAATATTGAAAACATCTCCAGGTTTGATTTATCACAAATTCCATGGGCAAACTGCAATAGTGAGATCATCTCCTTTTTGGACTATAAATGATCTCCATTCAAAAACTGAAATATTTAAACCATCTCCAGGTTTGCTTTTCACAAATTCCATCGGCAAACTGTAATAGTAAGATCATCTCCTTTTTGAACATTCAGTGATCTCCTTTTGAAAACCGCAATATTGTAAACATCTTCAGATTTGATTTTTCACAAATTCCACGGGGAAACTGCAATACTGCAATCATCTCCTTTTCGGACTATCAATGATCTCCATTCAAAAACTGCAATATTGAAAACATCTCCAGGTTGGATTTTCAAGAATTCCATAGGCAAAATGCAATATTGAGATCACCTCCACTTTGGACTTTCAGTGATCTCCATTCAAAAACTGCAATATTGAAAACAACTGCAGATTGGCTTTTCAAGAATTCCATGGGCAACTGAAATAGTGAGATCATCTCCTTTTTGGACTTTCAATGATCTCCATTCAAAAACTGCAATATTGAAAACATCTCTAGGTTGGCTTTTTATGAATTCCATGGGCAAACTGCAATAGTGATATCATCTCCTTTTTGGATTTTCAATGATTTCCTTTTGATAACCGCAATATTGAAAGCATCTCCAGGTTCGATTTTTCACAAATTCCATGGGAAAACTGCAATAGTGAGATCATCTCCTTTTTGGACTTTCAATAATCTCCATTCAAAAACTGCAATATTCAAAACATCTCCAGGTTTGCCTTTTCACGATTTCCATAGGCAAACTGCAATAGTAAGATAATCTCCAGATTTGACATTTTTGTGTATTCCATAGGCAATCTGCAATGTTGAGATTATGTCCATTTTGGACTTTCAACGAACTGCCTGTGAAAACTGCAATTGTGAAAACATCTCCAGGTTGGCTTTTTACGAATTCCATGGGCAAACTGCAATATTGAGATAATCTCATTTTTGAACTTTCCATAATCTCCTTTTGAAAACTGCAATATTGAAAACATCTCCAGGTTTGATTTTTCACAAATTCCATGGGCAAACTGCAATAGTGAGATCATCTCCTTTTTCGACTTTCAGTTATCTCTATTCAAAAACTGCAATATTGAAAACATCTCCAGGTTTCCTTTTCACAAATTCCACTGGCAAACTGTAATAGTAAGATCATCTCCTTTTTGAACATTCAGTGATCTACTTTTGAAAACTGCAATATTCAAAACATCTCCAGGTTTGATTTTTCACAAATTCCATGGGCAAACTGCAATAGTAAGATCATCTCCTTTTTCGACTTTCAATGATCTCCATTCAAAAACTGCAATATTAAAAACATATCTAGGTTGGCTTTTTATGAATTCCATTGGCAAACTGCAATAGTGATATCATCTCCTTTTTGGACTATCAATGATTTCCTTTAGAAAACCACAATTATTATATTGCCATTTACAGTTGCAAGAAAAAGTATGTGAACCCTTTGGAATGATTTTGATTTCTGCACAAATTTGTCATAAAATGTGATCTGATCATCATCTAAGTCACAACAATAGGCAATCACAGTCTGCTTAAACTAATAACACACAAATAATGAAATGTTGCCATGTTTTTATTGAACACACCATGTAAACATTCACAGTGCAGGTGGAAAAAGTATGTGAACCCCTAGACTAATGACATATCCAAGAGCTAATTGGAGTGAGATGTCAGCCAACTGGAGTCCAATCAATGAGATGAGATTGGATGTGTTGGTTACAGCTGCCCTGCCCTATAAAAAACACACACCAGTTCTGGGTTTGCTTTTCACAAGAAGCATTGCCTGATGTGAATGATGCCTTGCATAAAAGAGCTCTCAAAAGAGCTACGATTAAGAATTGTTGACTTGCATAAAGCTGGAAAGGGTTATAAAAGTATCTCCAAAAGCCTTGCTGTTCATCAGTCCACGGTAAGACAATTTGTCTATAAATGGAGAAAGTTCAGCACTGCTGCTACTCTCCCTGGGAGTGGCCGTCCTGCAAATATGACTGCAAGAGCACAGCGCAGACTGCTCAATGAGATGAAGAAGAATCCTAGAGTGTCAGCTAAAGACTTACAAAAGTCACTGGCAAATGCTAACATCCCTGTTAGCGAATCTACAATACCTAAAACACTAAACAAGAATGGATTTCATGGGAGGATACCACAGAGGAAGCCATTGCTGTCCCAACAAAACATTGCTGCACGTTTACAGTTTGCACAAGAGCACCTGGATGTTCCACAGCAGTACTGGCAAAATATTCTGTGGACAGATGAAACCAAAGTTGAGTTGTTTGGAAGAAACACACAACACTATGTGTGGCGAAAAAGAGGCACAGCACACCAACATCAAAACCTCATCCCAACTGTGAAGTATGGTTGTGGGGGCATCATGGTTTGGGGCTGCTTTGCTGCATCAGGACCTGGACGGATTGCTATCATCGAAGGAAAAAATAATTTCCAAGTTTATCAAGACATTTTGCAGGAGAACTTAAGGCCATCTGTCTACCAGCTGAAGCTCAACAGAAGATGGGTGTTGCAACAGGACAATGACCCAAAGCATAGAAGTAAATCAACAACAGAATGGCTTAAACAGAAGAAAATACGCCTTCTGAAGTGGCCCAGTCAGAGTCCTGACCTCAACCCGATTGAGATGCTGTGGCATGACCTCAAGAAAGCGATTCACACCAGACATCCCAAGAATATTGCTGAACTGAAACAGTTCTGTAAAGAAGAATGGTCAAGAATTACTCCTGACCGTTCTGCACATCTGATCTGCAACTACAGGAAACGTTTGGTTGAAGTTATTGCTGCCAAAGGAGGTTCAACCAGTTATTAAACTTTTTCCACATGCACTGTGAATGTTTACATGGTGTGTTCAATAAAAACATGACAACATTTCATTCTTTGTGTGTTATTAGTTTAAGCAGACTGTGATTGTCTATTGTTGTGACTTAGATGATGATCAGATCACATTTTATGACAAATTTGTGCAGAAATCCATATCATTCCAAAGGGTTCACACACTTTTTCTTGCAACTGTATATAGCGCCAACAGATTCCGTAGCGCTTTACAATAGTATGAAAGGGGATTTAACTATAAATAGGACAATTACAAAGACACATACAAACAAACAGGCACACATACATACAGACAAGACACACTTACATACACACATACATACAGACAGACAGGCACAAACTGCAATATTGAAAACATCTCTAGATTTGATTTTTCACAAATTCCACGGTCAAACTGAAATAGTAAGATCATCTCCTTTTTGAACATTCAGTGATCTCCATTCAAAAACTGCAATATTGAAAACATCTCCAGGTTGGATTTTCAAGAATTCCATAGTCAAAATGCAATATTGAGATCACCTCCACTTTGGACTTTCAATGATCTCCATTCAAAAACTGCAATATTGAAAACAACTGCAGATTGGCTTTTCAAGAATTCCACGGGCAAACTGCAATAGTGAGATCATCTCCTTTTTGGACTTTCAATGATCTCCATTCAAAAACTGCATTATTGAAAACATCTCCAGATTTGCTTTTCACAAATTCCATCGGCAAACTGTAATAGTAAGATCATCTCCTTTTTGAACATTCAGTGATCTCCTTTTGAAAACTGCAATATTGAAAACATCTCCAGGTTTGATTTTTCACAAATTCCATGGGCAAACTGCAATAGTGAGATATTCTCTCTTTTCGACTTTCAATGATCTCCATTCAAAAACTGCAATATTAAAAACATCTCTAGGTTGGCTTTTTATGAATTCCATAGGCAAACTGCAATAGTGATATCATCTCCTTTTTGGATTTTCAATGATTTCCTTTTGAAAACCGCAAAATTGAAAGCATCTCAAGGTTTGATTTTTCACAAATCCCACAGGCAAACTGCAGTATTGATATTATCTCCTTTTTGGACTATCAATGATCTCCATTCAAAAACTGCAATATTGAAAGCATCTCAAGGTTTGATTTTTTCACAAATCCCAAGGGCAAACTGCAGTATTGATATTATCTCCTTTTTGGACTATCAATGATCTCCATTCAAAAACTGCAATAATGAAAACATCTCCAGGTTTGATTTTTCACAAATTCTATGGGCAAACTGCAATAATGAGATCATCTCCTTTTTGGAATTTCAATGATCTCAATTCAAAAACTGCAATATTACAAACATCTCCAGGTTGGCTTTTCAAGAATTCCAGGGGCAAACTGCAATAGTAAGATTATCTCCTTTTTGGGACTTTCAATGATCTCCATTCAAACAATACTATCTTCAAAACATCTCCAAGTTTGCCTTTTCACAAATTCCATAGGCAAACTGCAATAGTAAGATAATCCCCAGATTTTACCATTTATGTATTCCAAAGGCAATCTGCAATGTTGAGATTATCTCCATTTTGGACTTTCAATGAACTGCCTGTGGAAACTGCAATTGTGAAATCATCTCCTTTTTGGACTTTCAATGATCTCCATTCAAAAACTGCAATATTCAAAACATCTCCAGGTTTACCTTTTCACGAATTCCATAGGCAAACTGCAATAGTAAGATAATTTCCCGATTTTACCTTTAATGTATTCCATAGGCAATCTGCAATGTTGAGATTATCTCCGTTTTGGACTTTCAATGAACTGCCTGTGGAAACTGCAATTGTGAAATCATCTCCTTTTTGGACTTTCAATGATCTCCATTCAAAAACTGCAATATTCAAAACATCTCCAGGTTTACCTTTTCACGAATTCCATAGGCAAACTGCAATAGTAAGATAATTTCCCGATTTTACCTTTAATGTATTCCATAGGCAATCTGCAATGTTGAGATTATCTCCGTTTTGGACTTTCAATGAACTGCCTGTGGAAACTGCAATTGTGAAAACATCTCCATGTTGGCTTTTTACGAATTCCATGGGCAAACTGCAATATTGGGATCACCTCCACTTTGGACTTTCAATGATCTCCATTCAAAAACTGCAATATTGAAAACATCTCCAGGTTGGCTTTTTATGAATTCCATGGGCAAACTGCAATAGTAAGATCATCTCCTTTTGGGTTTTTAATGATTTCCTTTTGAAAACTGCAATATTGAAAACATCTCCAGGTTGGCTTTTCAAGAATTCCATAGGCAAACTGCAATAGTAAAATAATCTCCAGATTTTACCTTTAGGCAATCTGCAATGTTGAGATTATCTCCATTTTGGACTTTCAATGAACTTCCTGTGGAAACTGCAATTGTGAAAACATCTCCAGGTTGGCTTCTTACGAATTCCATGGGCAAACTGAAATAGTGAGATCATCTACTTTTTGGACTTTCAATGATCTCCCTTCAAAACTGCAATATTCAAAACATCTCCAGGTTTACCTTTTCACGAATTCCATAGGCAAACTGCAATAGTAAGATAATTTCCCGATTTTACCTTTAATGTATTCCATAGGCAATCTGCAATGTTGAGATTATCTCCATTTTGGACTTTCAATGAACTGCCTGTGGAAACTGCAATTGTGAAAACATCTCCAGGTTGGCTTCTTACGAATTCCATGGGCAAACTGCATTAGTGAGATCATCTACTTTTTGGACCTTCAATGCTCTCCCTTCAAAAACTGCAATATTGAAAACATCTCCAGGTAGGCTTTTTATGAATTCCATGGGCAAACTGTAATAGTAAGATCATCTCCTTTTGGGTTTTCAATGATTTCCTTTTGAAAACTGCAATATTGAAAGCATCTCCAGGCTTGATTTTTCACAAGTTCCACGGGCAAACTGCAATAGGGAGATCATCTTTTTTGGGGGGGGACTTTCAATGATCTCCATTCAAAAACTGCAATATTGAAAACATCTCCATGTTGGCTTTTCAAGAATTCAATGGGCAAACTGCAATAGTAAGATAATCTCCAGATTTGACCTTTCATGTATTCCATAGGCTATTATCTCCATTTTGGACTTTCAATGAACTGCATGTGGAAACTGCAATTGTGAAAACATCTCCAGGTTGGCTTCTTACTAATTCCATGGGCAAACTGCAATAATGAGATCATCTCCTTTTTGGACTTTCAATGAGCTCCATTCAAAAACTGCAATATTACAAACATCTCCAGGTTGGCTTTTCACGAATTCCATAGGCAAACTGCAATAGTAAGATCATCTCCTTTTTGGACTTTCAATGATCTCCATTCAAAAAATACTATATTCAAAATATCTCCAGGTTGGCTTTTCAAGAATTCCATGGGCAAACGGCAATAGTGAGATCATCTCCTTTTTGAACATTCAGTGATCTCCTTTTGAAAACTGCAATATTCAAAACATCTCCAGGTTTGCCTTTTCATAAATTCCATAGGCAAACTGCAATAATCATCTCCGGGTTTTACCTTTTATTAACTACACAGACAGACTGCAATATTGAGGTCATCTCCATGTTGGACTTTGAATGAACTGCATGAGGAAACTGAAAATGTGAAAACATCTTCTGCTTGATTTTTCACGAATTCCATAGACACACAGAAAAACACTAACATACAGATAGATACACAGACACACAGCTACATACACTGACACACATAGAGACACACTTAGAGATACACAGACACACAGGTACACACATACAGGTACATAGTAACACAGTAACACACAGATACACACTGACACACAATCAGCTATACAGACACACATACAGATATACAGACACACTCATACAAACACTAACACACAGACAGATGCACAGACACATCAATACACACAATGACCCACATACATCTACACAGACACAGAGGTACACATATGCAAACATATAGACACAAACACAGACACAAACAATGACACACATACAAATACAAAGACACGCAGATACAAACACTGACAAACATACAGATATTTTCACACACTGATGCACATACGCACAGACACACATACACTCATATAGATACACATACTAACACATGACACATAAGAAGGTTTAAATGTACACATTTTATGACCCTCTTCTGTTTCCTATCTTTTGGGTGCAGGAGGTTGTCTTCTGCTGGCTGAGGCTGTTGGTAGTGAGGCGCTTTGTTTCACAATCTGTGTCTCCTCCGCTGTGCCTTTTCTTCCCTCCGGCATGTCTTGGAGAGTAAGTCATGGCTGGATTGGCCCATTGGTGTAACAGGAATTTTCCCGGTGGACCAGTTGAATCACTGTATGACCGGCCAGAGGGGAAGCACTCCCCTCCTCCCGGGCACTGCATGTAGTGTGGCCAAATGGACCGGGGTAGAGGATTATTTGTTTCCCGACCTGGAATGACAGGAATTGCTCTCACTGAGCACCTAACTGCTTCCTTTCAGACCAGGGAGAGGAACAGAAGTTCCTCTACCCCGATCTGCTCGGCTCCACTACAAAGGTCAGGAGGCACAGGAGGGAGGCAAAGGAAATGAGACCTGGGGAGGTGCGTATAGAGACATATGGAGGTGCTAGGATGGGTGGAATAGAGACATACGGTGGTGCTGGTGAGGGTGGGGAAGTAAAGACACATGAAGGTGCTGGGGAGGGAAGGGATAGAGGCACATGGAGTTGATGAGAAAGGGGGGATAGAGACATATGGAGGTGCTGGGAAGGGGGGAGAATATTGAGGTACTTAGGAGGGGGAAATAGAGACACATAGACAGTGGCGTACACCCCTGTGCGAAACTGATCCATGGGGCCCCCCCTCCCTCTTCAACCTCCTCCCTTTTCCTCCCACCTCTAACTCTCCCCCCGACAGAGACACACATACATACATACATACATAGACACATACACATACAGACAGACAGATACATACAGACACATACATATACACACGACACATGCATACAAAGACACATGCATACAAACAGACAGACAGGCACACATACATACAGACAAGACACACATACATACAAACAGACAGACAGGCACACATACATACAGACAGACACACACATTCAGACAAACACACACATACACACACAAGACACACACACACAAGACACACATACATTTAAAGACACATACATAAAAACAGACAGACACACACACACACACAACAAACATACATATTATTATTATTATTATTATTATTATTATTATTGCCATTTACAGTTGCAAGAAAAAGTATGTGAACCCTTTGGAATGATATGGATTTCTGCACAAATTTGTCATAAAATGTGATCTGATCATCATCTAAGTCACAACAATAGACAATCACAGTCTGCTTAAACTAATAACACACAAATAATGAAATGTTTCCATGTTTTTATTGAACACACTATGTAAACATTCACAGTGCAGGTGGAAAAAGTATGTGAACCCCTAGACTAATGACATATCCAAGAGCTAATTGGAGTGAGATGTCAGGCCACTGGAGTACAATCCATGAGATGAGATTGGAGGTGTTGGTTACAGCTGCCCTGCCCTATAAAAAACACACACCAGTTCTGGGTTTGCTTTTCACAAGAAGCATTGCCTGATGTGAATGATGCCTCGCACAAAAGAGCTCTCAGAAGACCTACGATTAAGAATTGCTGACTTGCATAAAGCTGGAAAGGGTTATGAAAGTATCTCCAAAAGCCTTGCTGTTCATCAGTCCACGGTAAGACAAATTGTCTATAAATGGAGAAAGTTCAGCACTGCTGCTACTCCCCCTAGGAGTGGCCGTCCTGTAAAGATGACTGTAAGAGCACAGCGCAGACTGCTCAATGAGATGAAGAAGAATCCTAGAGTGTCAGCTAAAGACTTACAAAAGTCACAGGCAAATGCTAACATCCCTGTTAGCGAATCTACAATATGTAAAACACTAAACAAGAATGGATTTCATGGGAGGATACAAAACATTGCTGCACATTTACAGTTTGCACAAGAGCACCTGGATGTTCCACAGCAGTACTGGCAAAATATTCTGTGGACAGATGAAACCAAAGTTGAGTTGTTTGGAAGAAACACACAACACTATGTGTGGCGAAAAAGAGGCACAGCACACCAACATCAAAACCTCATCCCAACTGTGAAGTATGGTTGTGGGGGCATCATGGTTTGGGGCTGCTTTGCTGCATCAGGACCTGGACGGATTGCTATCATCAAAGGAAAAAATAATTTCCAAGTTTATCAAGACATTTTGCAGGAGAACTTAAGGCCATCTGTCTACCAGCTGAAGCTCAACAGAAGATGGGTGTTGCAACAGGACAATGACCCAAAGCATAGAAGTAAATCAACAACAGAATGGCTTAAACAGAAGAAAATACGCCTTCTGAAGTGGCCCAGTCAGAGTCCTGACCTCAACCCGATTGAGATGCTGTGGCATGACCTCAAGAAAGCCATTTACACCAGACATCCCAAGAATATTGCTGAACTGAAACAGTTCTGTAAAGAAGAATGGTCAAGAATTACTCCTGACCGTTCTGCACATCTGATCTGCAACTACAGGAAACGTTTGGTTGAAGTTATTGCTGCCAAAGGAGGTTCAACCAGTTATTAAACTTTTTCCACATGCACTGTGAATGTTTACATGGTGTGTTCAATAAAAACATGACAACATTTCATTCTTTGTGTGTTATTAGTTTAAGCAGACTGTGATTGTCTATTGTTGTGACTTAGATGATGATCAGATCACATTTTATGACAAATTTGTGCAGAAATCCATATCATTCCAAAGGGTTCACACACTTTTTCTTGCAACTGTACATAGCGCCAACAGATTCCGTAGCGCTTTACAATATTATGAGAGGGGATTTAACTATAAATAGGACAATTACAAAGACACATACAAACAAACAGGCACACATACATACAGACAGACAGGCACAAACTGCAATATTGAAAACATCTCTAGATTTGATTTTTCACAAATTCCACGGTCAAACTGCAATAGTAAGATCATCTCCTTTTTGAACATTCAGTGATCTCCATTCAAAAACTGCAATATTGAAAACATCTCCAGGTTGGATTTTCAAGAATTCCATAGGCAAAATGCAATATTGAGATCACCTCCACTTTGGACTTTCAATGATCTCCATTCAAAAACTGCAATATTGAAAACAACTGCAGATTGGCTTTTCAAGAATTCCACGGGCAAACTGCAATAGTGAGATCATCTCCTTTTTGGACTTTCAATGATCTCCATTCAAAAACTGCATTATTGAAAACATCTCCAGATTTGCTTTTCACAAATTCCATCGGCAAACTGTAATAGTAAGATCATCTCCTTTTTGAACATTCAGTGATCTCCTTTTGAAAACTGCAATATTGAAAACATCTCCAGGTTTGATTTTTCACAAATTCCATGGGCAAACTGCAATAGTGAGATCATCTCCTTTTTCGACTTTCAATGATCTCCATTCAAAAACTGCAATATTAAAAACATCTCCAGGTTTACCTTTTCACGAATTCCATAGGCAAACTGCAATAGTAAGATAATTTCTCGATTTTACCTTTTATGTATTCCATAGGCAATCTGCAATGTTGAGATTATCTCCGTTTTGGACTTTCAATGAACTGCCTGTGGAAACTGCAATTGTGAAAACATCTCCAGGTTGGCGTCTTACGAATTCCATGGGCAAACTGCATTAGTGAGATCATCTACTTTTTGGACCTTCAATGCTCTCCCTTCAAAAACTGCAATATTGAAAACATCTCCAGGTATGCTTTTAATGAATTCCATGGGTAAACTGTAATAGTAAGATCATCTCCTTTTGGGTTTTCAATGATTTCCTTTTGAAAACTGCAATATTGAAAGCATCTCCAGGCTTGATTTTTCACAAATTCCACGGGCAAACTGCAATAGTGAGATCATCTTTTTTTTGGGACTTTCAATTATCTCCATTCAAAAACTGCAATATTGAAAACATCTCCAGGTTGGCTTTTCAAGAATTCCAGGGGCAAACTGCAATAGTAAGATTATCTCCTTTTTGGGACTTTCAATGATCTCCATTCAAACAATACTATATTCAAAACATCTCCAAGTTTGCCTTTTCACGAATTCCATAGGCAAACTGCAATAGTAAGATAATCCCCAGATTTTACCATTTATGTATTCCAAAGGCAATCTGCAATGTTGAGATTATCTCCATTTTGGACTTTCAATGAACTGCCTGTGGAAACTGCAATTGTGAAAACATCTCCAGGTTGGCTTCTAACGAATTCCATGGGCAAACTGCAATAGTGAAATCATCTCCTTTTTGGACTTTCAATGATCTCCATTCAAAAACTGCAATATTCAAAACATCTACAGGTTTGCCTTTTCACGAATTCCATAGGCAAACTGCAATAGTAAGATAATCTCCCGCTTTTACCTTTTATGTAATCCATAGACAATTTGCAAGGTTGAGATTATCTCCATCTTGGACTTTCAATCAACTTGCCTTGGAAACTGCAATTGTGAAAAAATCTTCATGTTGGCTTTTTACGAATTCCATGGGCAAATTGCAATATTGGGATCACCTCCACTTTGGACTTTCAATGATCTCCATTCAAAAACTGCAATATTGAAAACATCTCCAGGTTGGCTTTTTATGAATTCCATGGGCAAACTGCAATAGTAAGATCATCTCCTTTTGGGTTTTTAATGATTTCATTTTGAAAACGGCAATATTGAAAACATCTCCAGGTTGGCTTTTCAAGAATTCCATAGGCAAACTGCAATAGTAAAATAATCTCCAGATTTTACCTTTTTTGTATTCCATAGGCAATCTGCAATGTTGATATTATCTCCATTTTGGACTTTCAATGAACTGCCTGTGGAAACTGCAATTGTGAAAACATCTCCAGGTTGGCTTCTTACGAATTCCATGGGCAAACTGCAATAGTGAGATCATCTACTTTTTGGACTTTCAATGATCTCCCTTCAAAAACTGCAATATTCAAATCATCTACAGGTTTGCCTTTTCACGAATTCCATAGGCAAACTGAAATAGTAAGATAATCTCCCGATTTTACCTTTTATGTATTCCATAGACAATTTGCAAGGTTGAGATTATCTCCATCTTGGACTTTCAATCAACTGCCTTGGAAACTGCAATTGTGAAAACATCTCCATGTTGGCTTTTTACGAATTCCATGGGCAAACTGCAATATTGGGATCCCCTCCACTTTGGACTTTCAATGATCTCCATTAAAAAACTGCAATATTGAAAACATCTCCAGGTTGGCTTTTTATGAATTCCATGGGCAAACTGCAATAGGGGTTTGGGTTTTTAATGATTTCATTTTGAAAACGGCAATATTGAAAACATCTCCAGGTTGGCTTTTCAAGAATTCAATGGGCAAACTGCAATAGTAAGATAATCTCCAGATTTGACCTTTCATGTATTCCATAGGCTATTATCTCCATTTTGGACTTTCAATGAACTGCCTGTGGAAACTGCAATTGTGAAAACATCTCCAGGTTGGCTTCTTACGAATTCCATGGGCAATCTGCAATAATGAGATCATCTCCTTTTTGGACTTTCAATGAGCTCCATTCAAAAACTGCAATATTACAAACATCTCCAGGTTGGCTTTTCAAGAATTCCAGGGGCAAACTGCAATAGTAAGATTATCTCCTTTTTGGGACTTTCAATGATTCCATTCAAACGATACTATATTCAAAACATCTCCAAGTTTGCCTTTTCAAGAATTCCATAGGCAAACTGCAATAGTAAGATAATCTCCCGATTTTACCTTTTATGTATTCCATAGACAATTTGCAAGGTTGAGATTATCTCCATCTTGGACTTTCAATCAACTTGCCTTTGAAACTGCAATTGTGAAAACATCTTCATGTTGGCTTTTTACGAATTCCATGGGAAAACTGCAATATTGGGATCACCTCCACTTTGGACTTTAAATTATCTCCATTCAAAAACTGCAATATTGAAAACATCTCCATGTTGGCTTTTTATGAATTCCACGGGCAAACTGCAATAGTAAGATCATCTCCTTTTGGGTTTTTAATGATTTCATTTTGAAAACGGCAATATTGAAAACATCTCCAGGTTGGCTTTTCAAGAATTCAATTGGCAAACTGCAATAGTAAAATAATCTCCAGATTTTACCTTTTTTGTATTCCATAGGCAATCTGCAGTGTTGATATTATCTCCATTTTGGACTTTCAATGAACTGCCTGTGGAAACTGCAATTGTGAAAACATCTCCAGGTTGGCTTCTTACAAATTCCATGGGCAAACTGCAATAGTGAGATCATCTACTTTTTGGACTTTCAATGATCTCCCTTCAAAACTGCAATATTCAAAACATCTCCAGGTTTACCTTTTCACGAATTCCATAGGCAAACTGCAATAGTAAGATAATTTCCCGATTTTACCTTTAATGTATTCCATAGGCAATCTGCAATGTTGAGATTATCTCGGTTTTGGACTTTCAATGAACTGCCTGTGGAAACTGCAATTGTGAAAACATCTCCAGGTTGGCTTCTTACGAATTCCATGGGCAAACTGCATTAGTGAGATAATCTACTTTTTGGACCTTCAATGCTCTCCCTTAAAAAACTGCAATATTGAAAACATTTCCAGGTATGCTTTTTATGAATTCCATGGGCAAACTGTAATAGTAAGATCATCTCCTTTTTGGGATTTTCAATGATCTCCATTCACACAATACTATATTCAAAACATCTCCAAGTTTGCCTTTTCACGAATTCCATAGGCAAACTGCAATAGTAAGATAATCCCCAGATTTTACCATGTATGTATTCCAAAGGCAATCTGCAATGTTGATATTATCTCCATTTTGGACTTTCAATGAACTGCCTGTGGAAACTGCAATTGTGAAAACATCTCCAGGTTGGCTTCTTACGAATTCCATGGGCAAACTGCAATAGTGAAATCATCTCCTTTTTGGACTTTCAATGATCTCCATTCAAAAACTGCAATATTCAAAACATCTACAGGTTTGCCTTTTCACGAATTCCATAGACAAACTGCAATAGTAAGATAATCTCCCGATTTTAACTTTTATGTATTCCATAGACAATTTGCAAGGTTGAGATTATCTCCAACTTGGACTTTCAATCAACTTGCCTTTGAAACTGCAATTGTGAAAACATCTTCATGTTGGCTTTTTACGAATTCCATGGGAAAACTGCAATATTGGGATCCACTTTGGACTTTGAATGATCTCCATTCAAAAACTGCAATATTCAAAACATCTCCAGGTTTGATTTTTCACAAATTCGATGTGCAAACTGCAATAATGAGATCATCTCCTTTTTGGAATTTCAATGATCTCAGTTCAAAATCTGCAATATTACAAACATCTCCAGGTTGGCTTTTCAAGAATTCCAGGGGCAAACTGCAATAGTAAGATTATCTCCTTTTTGGGATTTTCAATGATCTCCATTCAAACAATACTATATTCAAAACATCTCCAAGTTTGCCTTTTCACGAATTCCATAGGCAAACTGCAATAGTAAGATAATCCCCAGATTTTACCATTTATGTATTCCAAAGGCAATCTGCAATGTTGAGATTATCTCCATTTTGGACTTTCAATGAACTGCCTGTGGAAACTGCAATTGTGAAAACATCTCCAGGTTGGCTTCTTACGAATTCCATGGGCAAACTGCAATAGTGAGATAATCTACTTTTTGGACTTTCAATGATCTCCATTCAAAAACTGCAATATTGAAAACATCTCCAGGTTGGCTTTTTATGAATTCCATGGGCAAACTGCAATAGTAAGATCATCTCCTTTTGGGTTTTTAATGATTTCATTTTGAAAACGGCAATATTGAAAACATCTCCAGGTTGGCTTTTCAAGAATTCCATAGGCAAACTGCAATAGTAAAATAATCTCCAGATTTTACCTTTTATGTATTCCATAGGCAATCTGCAATGTTGAGATTATCTCCGTTTTGGACTTTCAATGAACTGCCTGTGGAAACTGCAATTGTGAAAACATCTCCAGGTTGGCGTCTTACGAATTCCATGGGCAAACTGCATTAGTGAGATCATCTACTTTTTGGACCTTCAATGCTCTCCCTTCAAAAACTGCAATATTGAAAACATCTCCAGGTATGCTTTTAATGAATTCCATGGGTAAACTGTAATAGTAAGATCATCTCCTTTTGGGTTTTCAATGATTTCCTTTTGAAAACTGCAATATTGAAAGCATCTCCAGGCTTGATTTTTCACAAATTCCACGGGCAAACTGCAATAGTGAGATCATCTTTTTTTTGGGACTTTCAATTATCTCCATTCAAAAACTGCAATATTGAAAACATCTCCAGGTTGGCTTTTCAAGAATTCCAGGGGCAAACTGCAATAGTAAGATTATCTCCTTTTTGGGACTTTCAATGATCTCCATTCAAACAATACTATATTCAAAACATCTCCAAGTTTGCCTTTTCACGAATTCCATAGGCAAACTGCAATAGTAAGATAATCCCCAGATTTTACCATTTATGTATTCCAAAGGCAATCTGCAATGTTGAGATTATCTCCATTTTGGACTTTCAATGAACTGCCTGTGGAAACTGCAATTGTGAAAACATCTCCAGGTTGGCTTCTAACGAATTCCATGGGCAAACTGCAATAGTGAAATCATCTCCTTTTTGGACTTTCAATGATCTTTATTCAAAAACTGCAATATTCAAAACATCTACAGGTTTGCCTTTTCACGAATTCCATAGGCAAACTGCAATAGTAAGATAATCTCCCGCTTTTACCTTTTATGTAATCCATAGACAATTTGCAAGGTTGAGATTATCTCCATCTTGGACTTTCAATCAACTTGCCTTGGAAACTGCAATTGTGAAAAAATCTTCATGTTGGCTTTTTACGAATTCCATGGCCAAACTGCAATATTGGGATCACCTCCACTTTGGACTTTCAATGATCTCCATTCAAAAACTGCAATATTGAAAACATCTCCAGGTTGGCTTTTTATGAATTCCATGGGCAAACTGCAATAGTAAGATCATCTCCTTTTGGGTTTTTAATGATTTCATTTTGAAAACGGCAATATTGAAAACATCTCCAGGTTGGCTTTTCAAGAATTCCATAGGCAAACTGCAATAGTAAAATAATCTCCAGATTTTACCTTTTTTGTATTCCATAGGCAATCTGCAATGTTGATATTATCTCCATTTTGGACTTTCAATGAACTGCCTGTGGAAACTGCAATTGTGAAAACATCTCCAGGTTGGCTTCTTACGAATTCCATGGGCAAACTGCAATAGTGAGATCATCTACTTTTTGGACTTTCAATGATCTCCCTTCAAAAACTGCAATATTCAAATCATCTACAGGTTTGCCTTTTCACGAATTCCATAGGCAAACTGAAATAGTAAGATAATCTCCCGATTTTACCTTTTATGTATTCCATAGACAATTTGCAAGGTTGAGATTATCTCCATCTTGGACTTTCAATCAACTGCCTTGGAAACTGCAATTGTGAAAACATCTCCATGTTGGCTTTTTACGAATTCCATGGGCAAACTGCAATATTGGGATCCCCTCCACTTTGGACTTTCAATGATCTCCATTAAAAAACTGCAATATTGAAAACATCTCCAGGTTGGCTTTTTATGAATTCCATGGGCAAACTGCAATAGGGGTTTGGGTTTTTAATGATTTCATTTTGAAAACGGCAATATTGAAAACATCTCCAGGTTGGCTTTTCAAGAATTCAATGGGCAAACTGCAATAGTAAGATAATCTCCAGATTTGACCTTTCATGTATTCCATAGGCTATTATCTCCATTTTGGACTTTCAATGAACTGCCTGTGGAAACTGCAATTGTGAAAACAACTCCAGGTTGGCTTCTTACGAATTCCATGGGCAATCTGCAATAATGAGATCATCTCCTTTTTGGACTTTCAATGAGCTCCATTCAAAAACTGCAATATTACAAACATCTCCAGGTTGGCTTTTCAAGAATTCCAGGGGCAAACTGCAATAGTAAGATTATCTCCTTTTTGGGACTTTCAATGATTCCATTCAAACGATACTATATTCAAAACATCTCCAAGTTTGCCTTTTCAAGAATTCCATAGGCAAACTGCAATAGTAAGATAATCTCCCGATTTTACCTTTTATGTATTCCATAGACAATTTGCAAGGTTGAGATTATCTCCATCTTGGACTTTCAATCAACTTGCCTTTGAAACTGCAATTTTGAAAACATCTTCATGTTGGCTTTTTACGAATTCCATGGGAAAACTGCAATATTGGGATCACCTCCACTTTGGACTTTAAATTATCTCCATTCAAAAACTGCAATATTGAAAACATCTCCATGTTGGCTTTTTATGAATTCCACGGGCAAACTGCAATAGTAAGATCATCTCCTTTTGGGTTTTTAATGATTTCATTTTGAAAACGGCAATATTGAAAACATCTCCAGGTTGGCTTTTCAAGAATTCCATTGGCAAACTGCAATAGTAAAATAATCTCCAGATTTTACCTTTTTTGTATTCCATAGGCAATCTGCAGTGTTGATATTATCTCCATTTTGGACTTTCAATGAACTGCCTGTGGAAACTGCAATTGTGAAAACATCTCCAGGTTGGCTTCTTACAAATTCCATGGGCAAACTGCAATAGTGAGATCATCTACTTTTTGGACTTTCAATGATCTCCCTTCAAAACTGCAATATTCAAAACATCTCCAGGTTTACCTTTTCACGAATTCCATAGGCAAACTGCAATAGTAAGATAATTTCCCGATTTTACCTTTAATGTATTCCATAGGCAATCTGCAATGTTGAGATTATCTCGGTTTTGGACTTTCAATGAACTGCCTGTGGAAACTGCAATTGTGAAAACATCTCCAGGTTGGCTTCTTACGAATTCCATGGGCAAACTGCATTAGTGAGATAATCTACTTTTTGGACCTTCAATGCTCTCCCTTAAAAAACTGCAATATTGAAAACATTTCCAGGTATGCTTTTTATGAATTCCATGGGCAAACTGTAATAGTAAGATCATCTCCTTTTTGGGATTTTCAATGATCTCCATTCACACAATACTATATTCAAAACATCTCCAAGTTTGCCTTTTCACGAATTCCATAGGCAAACTGCAATAGTAAGATAATCCCCAGATTTTACCATGTATGTATTCCAAAGGCAATCTGCAATGTTGATATTATCTCCATTTTGGACTTTCAATGAACTGCCTGTGGAAACTGCAATTGTGAAAACATCTCCAGGTTGGCTTCTTACGAATTCCATGGGCAAACTGCAATAGTGAAATCATCTCCTTTTTGGACTTTCAATGATCTCCATTCAAAAACTGCAATATTCAAAACATCTACAGGTTTGCCTTTTCACGAATTCCATAGACAAACTGCAATAGTAAGATAATCTCCCGATTTTAACTTTTATGTATTCCATAGACAATTTGCAAGGTTGAGATTATCTCCAACTTGGACTTTCAATCAACTTGCCTTTGAAACTGCAATTGTGAAAACATCTTCATGTTGGCTTTTTACGAATTCCATGGGAAAACTGCAATATTGGGATCCACTTTGGACTTTGAATGATCTCCATTCAAAAACTGCAATATTCAAAACATCTCCAGGTTTGATTTTTCACAAATTCGATGTGCAAACTGCAATAATGAGATCATCTCCTTTTTGGAATTTCAATGATCTCAGTTCAAAATCTGCAATATTACAAACATCTCCAGGTTGGCTTTTCAAGAATTCCAGGGGCAAACTGCAATAGTAAGATTATCTCCTTTTTGGGATTTTCAATGATCTCCATTCAAACAATACTATATTCAAAACATCTCCAAGTTTGCCTTTTCACGAATTCCATAGGCAAACTGCAATAGTAAGATAATCCCCAGATTTTACCATTTATGTATTCCAAAGGCAATCTGCAATGTTGAGATTATCTCCATCTTGGACTTTCAATGAACTGCCTGTGGAAACTGCAATTGTGAAAACATCTCCAGGTTGGCTTCTTACGAATTCCATGGGCAAACTGCAATAGTGAGATAATCTACTTTTTGGACTTTCAATGATCTCCATTCAAAAACTGCAATATTGAAAACATCTCCAGGTTGGTTTTTTATGAATTCCATGGGCAAACTGCAATAGTAAGATCATCTCCTTTTGGGTTTTTAATGATTTCATTTTGAAAACGGCAATATTGAAAACATCTCCAGGTTGGCTTTTCAAGAATTCCATAGGCAAACTGCAATAGTAAAATAATCTCCAGATTTTACCTTTTTTGTATTCCATAGGCAATCTGCAGTGTTGATATTATCTCCATTTTGGACTTTCAATGAACTGCCTGTGGAAACTGCAATTGTGAAAACATCTCCAGGTTGGCGTCTTACGAATTCCATGGGCAAACTGCAATAGTGAGATCATCTACTTTTTGGACTTTCAATGATCTCCCTTCAAAACTGCAATATTCAAAACATCTCCAGGTTTACCTTTTCACGAATTCCATAGGCAAACTGCAATAGTAAGATAATTTCCTGATTTTACCTTTAATGTATTCCATAGGCAATCTGCAATGTTGAGATTATCTCCGTTTTGGAATTTCAATGAACTGCCTGTGGAAACTGCAATTGTGAAAACATCTCCAGGTTGGCTTCTTACGAATTCCATGGGCAAACTGCATTAGTGAGATAATCTACTTTTTGGACCTTCAATGCTCTCCCTTCAAAATCTGCAATATTGAAAACATTTCCAGGTATGCTTTCTATGAATTCCATGGGCAAACTGTAATAGTAAGATCATCTCCTTTTTTGGGATTTTCAATGATCTCCATTCAAACAATACTATATTCAAAACATCTCCAAGTTTGCCTTTTCACGAATTCCACAGGCAAACTGCAATAGTAAGATAATCCCCAGATTTTACCATTCATGCATTCCAAAGGCAATCTGCAATGTTGAGATTATCTCCATTTTGGACTTTCAATGAACTGCCTGTGGAAACTGCAATTGTGAAAACATCTCCAGGTTGGCTTCTTACGAATTCCATGGGCAAACTGCAATAGTGAAATCATCTCCTTTTTGGACTTTCAATGATCTCCATTCAAAAACTGCAATATTCAAAACATCTACAGGTTTGCCTTTTCACGAATTCTATAGGCAAACTGCAATAGTAAGATAATCTCCCGATTTTACCTTTTATGTATTCCATAGACAATTTGCAAGGTTGAGATTATCTCCATCTTGGACTTTCAATCAACTGCCTTGGAAACTGCAATTGTGAAAACATCTCCATGTTGGCTTTTTACGAATTCCATGGGCAAATTGCAATATTGGGATCACCTCCACTTTGGACTTTCAATGATCTCCATTCAAAAACTGCAATATTGAAAACATCTCCAGGTTGGCTTGTTATGAATTCCATGGGCAAACTGCAATAGTAAGATCATCTCCTTTTGGGATTTTAATGATTTCATTTTGAAAACGGCAATATTGAAAACATCTCCAGGTTGGCTTTTCAAGAATTCCATAGGCAAACTGCAATAGTAAAATAATCTCCAGATTTTACCTTTTTTGTATTCCATAGGCTATCTGCAATTTTGATATTATCTCCATTTTGGACTTTCAATGAACTGCCTGTGGAAACTGCAATTGTGAAAACATCTCCATGTTGGCTTTTTACGAATTCCATGGGCAAACTGCAATATTGGGATCACCTCCACTTTGGACTTTCAATGATCTCCATTCAAAAACTGCAATATTGAAAACATCTCCAGGTTGGCTTTTTATGAATTCCATGGGCAAACTGCAATAGTAAGATTATCTCCTTTTTGGGATTTTCAATGATCTCCATTCAAACAATACTATATTCAAAACATCTCCAAGTTTGCCTTTTCACGAATTCCATAGGCAAACTGCAATAGTAAGATAATCCCCAGATTTTACCATTTATTTATTCCAAAGGCAATCTGCAATGTTGAGATTATCTCCATTTTGGACTTTCAATGAACTGCCTGTGGAAACTGCAATTGTGAAAACATCTCCAGGTTGGCTTCTTACGAATTCCATGGGCAAACTGCAATAGTGAAATCATCTCCTTTTTGGACTTTCAATGATCTCCATTCAAAAACTGCAATATTCAAATCATCTACAGGTTTGCCTTTTCACAAATTCTATAGGCAAACTGCAATAGTAAGATAATCTCCCGATTTTACCTTTTATGTATTCCATAGACAATTTTCAAGGTTGAGATTATCTCCATCTTGGACTTTCAATCAACTGCCTTGGAAACTGCAATTGTGAAAACATCTCCATGTTGGCTTTTTACGAATTCCATGGGCAAACTGCAATATTGGGATCACCTCAACTTTGGACTTTCAATGATCTCCATTCAAAAACTGCAATATTGAAAACATCTCCAGGTTGGCTTTTCAAGAATTCCATAGGCAAACTGCAATAGTAAAATAATCTCCAGATTTTACCTTTTTTGTATTCCATAGGCAATCTGCAGTGTTGATATTATCTCCATTTTGGACTTTCAATGAACTGCCTGAGGAAACTGCAATTGTGAAAACATCTCCAGGTTGGCTTCTTACGAATTCCATGGGCAAACTGCAATAGTGAGATCATATACTTTTTGGACTTTCAATGATCTCCCTTCAAAACTGCAATATTCAAAACATCTCCAGGTTTACCTTTTCACGAATTCCATAGGCAAACTGCAATAGTAAGATAATTTCCCGATTTTACCTTTAATGTATTCCATAGGTCAGTGATGGCGAACCTTTTTGAGCCCGAGTGCCCAAACCGCAATACATGCCAACTTTTTTTCCCTCAAAGTGCCACCATGGCAATTAAACCTGAATACTGAGGTTTACGTTTAGAAAAAACTACTCGTACAGTTAACAACTTTTGTTTTAAAAGAAGAACACAACAGAGATTTAAATTATAAAAATTTAAAATAATGATATAAATTAAGCTTATATTAGTATCTCCAACAAATGCAATACATACACACAGACTGCTGAACACATTCACACACCAACTGCTTAATACAAACACACACACCGAGACACAGACAGACTGCTAAATACACACACAGTCCGCTAAATACACGCACACTGCTGAGTATGCAGTCTGCTGAATACACGCACGCAGTCTGCTGAATACACACACACACACACACACACACTGCTGAATACATAAAGACTGCTGAACACACACACATATACTGCATTGAGGGGTGCAGTGTATGTGTCTGTGTGTAATGTTGTGTGTGGGGGGGGGTGGGGTGCAGTGTGTGGGGGGTTGGGGTGCAGTGTGTGGGGGGTTGGGGTGCAGTGTGTGGGGGGTTGGGGTGCAGTGTGTGGGGGGTAGGGTGCTTTGTGGGGGGGGGTAGGGTGCTTTGTGTGTGGGGGGGTAGGGTGCTGTGTGTGGGGGGGGTAGGGTGCTGTGTGTGGGGGGGGTAGGGTGCTTTGTGTGGGGGGGGTAGGGTGCTGTGTGTGGGGGGGGTAGGGTGCTGTGTGTGGGGGGGGGTAGGGTGCTGTGTGGGGGGGGTAGGGTGCTGTGTGTGGGGGGGTAGGGTGCTGTGTGTGGGGGGGGTAGGGTGCTGTGTGTGTGGGGGGGTAGGGTGCTGTGTGTGTGGGGGGGGTAGGGTGCTGTGTGGGGGGGTAGGGTGCTGTGTGTGGGGGGTAGGGTGCTGTGTGTGTTTGGGGGAAAGGGTGCTGTGTGTGTTTGGGGGAAAGGGTGCTGTGTGTGTGTTTGGGGGAAAGGGTGCTGTGTGTGTGTTTGGGGGAAAGGGTGCTGTGTGTGTGTTTGGGGGAAAGGGTGCTGTGTGTGTGTTTGGGGGAAAGGGTGCTGTGTGTGTTTGGGGGAAAGGGTGCTGTGTGTGTTGGGGGGGTAGGGGTGCTGTGTGTGTGGGGGGGTAGGGGTGCTGTGTGGGGGGGGGTAGGGGTGCTGTGTGTGTGGGGGGTAGGGGTGCTGTGTGTGTGTGGGGTAGGGGTGCTGTGTGTGTGGGGGGGGTAGGGGTGCTGTGTGTGTGGGGGGGGTAGGGGTGCTGTGTGTGTGGGGGGGGTAGGGTGCTGTGTGTGTGTTTGGGGGAAAGGGTGCTGTGTGTGTGTTTGGGGGAAAGGGTGCTGTGTGTGTGTTTGGGGGAAAGGGTGCTGTGTGTGTGTTTGGGGGAAAGGGTGCGGTGTGTGTGTTTGGGGGAAAGGGTGCTGTGTGTGTTTGGGGGAAAGGGTGCTGTGTGTGTGGGGGGGTAGGGGTGCTGTGTGTGGGGGGTAGGGGTGCTGTGTGTGTGTGGGGTAGGGGTGCTGTGTGTGTGTGGGGTAGGGGTGCTGTGTGTGTGGGGGGTAGGGGTGCTGTGTGTGTGGGGGGGTAGGGGTGCTGTGTGTGTGGGGGGGGTTCTGTGTGTGTGGGGGGGGGTAGGGTGTTGTGTGTGTGGGGGGGGGTAGGGTGCTGTGTGTGTGTTTGGGGGAAAGGGTGCTGTGTGTGTGTTTGGGGGAAAGGGTGCTGTGTGTGTGTTTGGGGGAAAGGGTGCTGTGTGTGTTTGAGGGAAAGGGTGCTGTGTGTGTGGGGGGTAGGGGTGCTGTGTGTGTGGGGGGTATGGGTGCTGTGTGTGGGGGGGGGTAGGGGTGCTGTGTGTGGGGGGGGTAGGGGTGCTGTGTGTGTGGGGGGGGTAGGGGTGCTGTGTGTGTGTGGGGGGGTAGGGGTGCTGTGTGTGTGTGGGGGGGGGTAGGGGTGCTGTGTGTTTGTGGGGGGGGTGCTGTGAGTGTGGGGGGTAGGGGTGCGGTGAGTGGGGGGGGGTAGGGGTGCTTGAGTGGGGGGGGGGTAGGGGTGCTGTGTGGTGGGGGGGTAGGGGTGCTGTGTGTAGGGCTGCTGTGGGTAGGGGTCCTGTGTGTAGGGGGGTAGGGGTGCTGTGTATAGGGGGATAGGGGTGCTGTGTGTAGGGGGATAGGGGTGCTGTGGGTGCAGGGGTAGGGGTGCTGGGGATAGGGGTGCTGTGGGTGCAGGGGTAGGGGTGCTGGGGATAGGGGTGCTGTGGGTAGTGGGGGTAGGGGTGCTGGGGTTAAGGGAGGGTAGGGGTGCTGGGGTTAAGGGAGGGTAGGGGTGCTGGGGTTAAGGGGGGGTAGGGTTGCTGGGGGTAGGGGAGTAGGGGTGCTGTGGGTAGTGGGGGTAGGGGTGCTGTGGGTAGTGGGAGTAGGGGTGCTGGGGGTAGGAGGAGTAGGGGTGCTGTGGGTAAGGGGGGTAGGGGTGCTGTGGGTAAGGGGGGTAGGGGTGCTGTGGGTAAGGGGGGTAGGGGTGCTGGGGGTAAGGGGGTAGGGGTGCTGGGGGTAAGGGGGGTAGGGGTCCTGGGGGTAGGGGTGCTGTGGGTAGTGGGAGTAGGGGTGCTGGGAGTAGAAGGAGTAGGGGTGCTGGGGGTAGTGGGAGTAAGGGTGCTGGGAGTAGGGGTGCTAGGGGAAGTGGGAGTAGGGGTGCTGGGGGTAGTGGGAGTAGGGGTGCTGGGGGTAGTGGGAGTAGGGGTGCTGGGAGTAGGGGGAGTAGAAGGAGTAGGGGTGCTAGGGGTAGTGGGAGTAGAAGGAGTAGGGGTGCTGGGGGTAGTGGGAGTAGAAGGAGTAGGGGTGCTGGGGGTAGTGGGAGTAGGGGTGCTGGGGGTAGGTTATTAAATCAGTATCCCCCCCCATTCCCTTCCCTTCTTGTTACCTTTGGTGAAGGGGAGGGGGGAACACAGTCATCCCTGGTGGTCCGGTGGTGGTATGCAGGACAGGACAGGTCCTGCATACAGGTCCCGCGATGCTGTGTGGAGCGTTGCCATGGTAACGAGCGGCAACGCTCCACACAGCTCGCGGGAGGACGGGAGAGCTGCTTCCTCGATCCCTCCCCCCTGCTTCCGGTCCTGCCGACACGGAAGCAGAGTAGGCGCCTGCCGTTTTGGGCAGGCAGGCGCCTACTCTGCAGTGATGGCAAAGCTATGGCCGCGTGCCCACAGAGAGGGCCCGGCGTGCCACCTGTGGCACGCGTGCCATAGGTTCGCCATCACTGCCATAGGTAATCTGCAATGTTGAGATTATCTCCGTTTTGGACTTTCAATGAACTGCCTGTGGAAACTGCAATTGTGAAAACATCTCCAGGTTGGCTTCTTACGAATTCCATGGGCAAACTGCATTAGTGAGATAATCTACTTTTTGGACCTTCAATGCTCTCCCTTCAAAAACTGCAATATTGAAAACATCTCCAGGTATGCTTTTTATGAATTCCATGGGCAAACTGTAATAGTAAGATCATCTCCTTTTGGGTTTTCAATGATTTCCTTTTGAAAACTGCAATATTGAAAGCATCTCCAGGCTTGATTTTTCACAAATTCCACGGGCAAACTGCAATAGTGAGATCATCTTTTTTTGGGACTTTCAATGATCTCCATTCAAAAACTGCAATATTGAAAACATCTCCAGGTTGGCTTTTCAAGAATTCAATGGGCAAACTGCAATAGTAAGATAATCTCCAGATTTCACCTTTCATGTATTCCATAGGCTATTATCTCCATTTTGGACTTTCAATGAACTGCCTGTGGAAACTGCAATTGTGAAAACATCTCCAGGTTGGCTTCTTACGAATTCCATGGGCAAACTGCAATAATGAGATCATCTCCTTTTTGGACTTTCAATGAGCTCCATTCAAAAACTGCAATATTACAAACATCTCCAGGTTGGCTTTTCAAGAATTCCAGGGGCAAACTGCAATAGTAAGATAATCTCCAGATTTTACCTTTCATGTATTCCATAGGCTATTATCTCCATTTTGGACTTTCAATGAACTGCCTGTGGAAACTGCAATTGTGAAAACATCTCTAGGTTGGCTTCTTACAAATTCCATGGGCAAACTGCAATAATGAGATCATCTCCTTTTTGGACTTTCAATGAGCTCCATTCAAAAACTGCAATATTACAAACATCTCCAGGTTGGCTTTTCAAGAATTCCAGGGGAAAACTGCAATAGTAAGATTATCTCCTTTTTGGGACTTTCAATGATCTCCATTCAAACAATACTATATTCAAAACATCTCCAAGTTTACCTTTTCACGAATTCCATAGGCAAACTGCAATAGTAAGATATTCCCCAGATTTTACCATTTATGTATTCCAAAGGCAATCTGCAATGTTGAGATTATCTCCATTTTGGACTTTCAATGAACTGCCTGTGGAAACTGCAATTGTGAAAACATCTTCATGTTGGCTTCTAACGAATTCCATGGGCAAACTGCAATAGTGAAATCATCTCCTTTTTGGACTTTCAATGATCTCCATTCAAAAACTGCAATATTCAAAACATCTACAGGTTTGCCTTTTCACGAATTCCATAGGCAAACTGCAATAGTAAGATAATCTCCCGCTTTTACCTTTTATGTATTCCATAGACAATTTGCAAGGTTGAGATTATCTCCATCTTGGACTTTCAATCAACTTGCCTTGGAAACTGCAATTGTGAAAACATCTTCATGTTGGCTTTTTACGAATTCCATGGCCAAACTGCAATATTGGGATCACCTCCACTTTGGACTTTCAATGATCTCCATTCAAAAACTGCAATATTGAAAACATCTCCAGGTTGGCTTTTTATGAATTCCATGGGCAAACTGCAATAGTAAGATCATCTCCTTTTGGGTTTTTAATGATTTCATTTTGAAAACGGCAATATTGAAAACATCTCCAGTTTGGCTTTTCAAGAATTCCATAGGCAAACTGCAATAGTAAAATAATCTCCAGATTTTACCTTTTTTGTATTCCATAGGCAATCTGCAATGTTGATATTATCTCCATTTTGGACTTTCAATGAACTGCCTGTGGAAACTGCAATTGTGAAAACATCTCCAGGTTGGCTTCTTACGAATTCCATGGGCAAACTGCAATAGTGAGATCATCTACTTTTTGGACTTTCAATGATCTCCCTTCAAAAACTGCAATATTCAAATCATCTACAGGTTTGCCTTTTCACAAATTCCATAGGCAAACTGAAATAGTAAGATAATCTCCCGATTTTAACTTTTATGTATTCCATAGACAATTTGCAAGGTTGAGATTATCTCCATCTTGGACTTTCAATCAACTGCCTTGGAAACTGCAATTGTGAAAACATCTCCATGTTGGCTTTTTACGAATTCCATGGGCAAACTGCAATATTGGGATCACCTCCACTTTGGACTTTCAATGATCTCCATTAAAAAACTGCAATATTGAAAACATCTCCAGGTTGGCTTTTTATGAATTCCATGGGCAAACTGCAATAGGGGTTTAGGTTTTTAATGATTTCATTTTGAAAACGGCAATATTGAAAACATCTCCAGGTTGGCTTTTCAAGAATTCCATAGGCAAACTGCAATAGTAAAATAATCTCCAGATTTTACCTTTTTTGTATTCCATAGGCAATCTGCAATGTTGATATTATCTCCATTTTGGACTTTCAATGAACTGCCTGTGGAAACTGCAATTGTGAAAACATCTCCAGGTTGGCTTCTTACGAATTCCATGGGCAAACTGCATTAGTGAGATAATCTACTTTTTGGACCTTCAATGCTCTCCCTTAAAAAACTGCAATATTGAAAACATTTCCAGGTATGCTTTTTATGAATTCCATGGGCAAACTGTAATAGTAAGATCATCTCCTTTTTGGGATTTTCAATGATCTCCATTCACACAATACTATATTCAAAACATCTCCAAGTTTGCCTTTTCACGAATTCCATAGGCAAACTGCAATAGTAAGATAATCCCCAGATTTTACCATGTATGTATTCCAAAGGCAATCTGCAATGTTGATATTATCTCCATTTTGGACTTTCAAAGAACTGCCTGTGGAAACTGCAATTGTGAAAACATCTCCAGGTTGGCTTCTTACGAATTCCATGGGCAAACTGCAATAGTGAAATCATCTCCTTTTTGGACTTTCAATGATCTCCATTCAAAAACTGCAATATTCAAAACATCTACAGGTTTGCCTTTTCACGAATTCCATAGACAAACTGCAATAGTAAGATAATCTCCCGATTTTAACTTTTATGTATTCCATAGACAATTTGCAAGGTTGAGATTATCTCCAACTTGGACTTTCAATCAACTTGCCTTTGAAACTGCAATTGTGAAAACATCTTCATGTTGGCTTTTTACGAATTCCATGGGAAAACTGCAATATTGGGATCCACTTTGGACTTTGAATGATCTCCATTCAAAAACTGCAATATTCAAAACATCTCCAGGTTTGATTTTTCACAAATTCGATGTGCAAACTGCAATAATGAGATCATCTCCTTTTTGGAATTTCAATGATCTCAGTTCAAAATCTGCAATATTACAAACATCTCCAGGTTGGCTTTTCAAGAATTCCAGGGGCAAACTGCAATAGTAAGATTATCTCCTTTTTGGGATTTTCAATGATCTCCATTCAAACAATACTATATTCAAAACATCTCCAAGTTTGCCTTTTCACGAATTCCATAGGCAAACTGCAATAGTAAGATAATCCCCAGATTTTACCATTTATGTATTCCAAAGGCAATCTGCAATGTTGAGATTATCTCCATTTTGGACTTTCAATGAACTGCCTATGGAAACTGCAATTGTGAAAACATCTCCAGGTTGGCTTCTTACGAATTCCATGGGCAAACTGCAATAGTGAGATAATCTACTTTTTGGACTTTCAATGATCTCCATTCAAAAACTGCAATATTGAAAACATCTCCAGGTTGGCTTGTTATGAATTCCATGGGCAAACTGCAATAGTAAGATCATCTCCTTTTGGGTTTTTAATGATTTCATTTTGAAAACGGCAATATTGAAAACATCTCCAGGTTGGCTTTTCAAGAATTCCATAGGCAAACTGCAATAGTAAAATAATCTCCAGATTTTACCTTTTTTGTATTCCATAGGCAATCTGCAGTGTTGATATTATCTCCATTTTGGACTTTCAATGAACTGCCTGTGGAAACTGCAATTGTGAAAACATCTCCAGGTTGGCTTCTTACGAATTCCATGGGCAAACTGCAATAGTGAGATCATCTACTTTTTGGACTTTCAATGATCTCCCTTCAAAACTGCAATATTCAAAACATCTCCAGGTTTACCTTTTCACGAATTCCATAGGCAAACTGCAATAGTAAGATAATTTCCTGATTTTACCTTTAATGTATTCCATAGGCAATCTGCAATGTTGAGATTATCTCCGTTTTGGAATTTCAATGAACTGCCTGTGGAAACTGCAATTGTGAAAACATCTCCAGGTTGGCTTCTTACGAATTCCATGGGCAAACTGCATTAGTGAGATAATCTACTTTTTGGACCTTCAATGCTCTCCCTTCAAAATCTGCAATATTGAAAACATTTCCAGGTATGCTTTCTATGAATTCCATGGGCAAACTGTAATAGTAAGATCATCTCCTTTTTTGGGATTTTCAATGATCTCCATTCAAACAATACTATATTCAAAACATCTCCAAGTTTGCCTTTTCACGAATTCTATAGGCAAACTGCAATAGTAAGATAATCTCCCGATTTTACCTTTTATGTATTCCATAGACAATTTGCAAGGTTGAGATTATCTCCATCTTGGACTTTCAATCAACTGCCTTGGAAACTGCAATTGTGAAAACATCTCCATGTTGGCTTTTTACGAATTCCATGGGCAAATTGCAATATTGGGATCACCTCCACTTTGGACTTTCAATGATCTCCATTCAAAAACTGCAATATTGAAAACATCTCCAGGTTGGCTTGTTATGAATTCCATGGGCAAACTGCAATAGTAAGATCATCTCCTTTTGGGATTTTAATGATTTCATTTTGAAAACGGCAATATTGAAAACATCTCCAGGTTGGCTTTTCAAGAATTCCATAGGCAAACTGCAATAGTAAAATAATCTCCAGATTATACCTTTTTTGTATTCCATAGGCTATCTGCAATTTTGATATTATCTCCATTTTGGACTTTCAATGAACTGCCTGTGGAAACTGCAATTGTGAAAACATCTCCATGTTGGCTTTTTACGAATTCCATGGGCAAACTGCAATATTGGGATCACCTCCACTTTGGACTTTCAATGATCTCCATTCAAAAACTGCAATATTGAAAACATCTCCAGGTTGGCTTTTTATGAATTCCATGGGCAAACTGCAATAGTAAGATTATCTCCTTTTTGGGATTTTCAATGATCTCCATTCAAACAATACTATATTCAAAACATCTCCAAGTTTGCCTTTTCACGAATTCCATAGGCAAACTGCAATAGTAAGATAATCCCCAGATTTTACCATTTATTTATTCCAAAGGCAATCTGCAATGTTGAGATTATCTCCATTTTGGACTTTCAATGAACTGCCTGTGGAAACTGCAATTGTGAAAACATCTCCAGGTTGGCTTCTTACGAATTCCATGGGCAAACTGCAATAGTGAAATCATCTCCTTTTTGGACTTTCAATGATCTCCATTCAAAAACTGCAATATTCAAATCATCTACAGGTTTGCCTTTTCACAAATTCTATAGGCAAACTGCAATAGTAAGATAATCTCCCGATTTTACCTTTTATGTATTCCATAGACAATTTTCAAGGTTGAGATTATCTCCATCTTGGACTTTCAATCAACTGCCTTGGAAACTGCAATTGTGAAAACATCTCCATGTTGGCTTTTTACGAATTCCATGGGCAAACTGCAATATTGGGATCACCTCAACTTTGGACTTTCAATGATCTCCATTCAAAAACTGCAATATTGAAAACATCTCCAGGTTGGCTTTTCAAGAATTCCATAGGCAAACTGCAATAGTAAAATAATCTCCAGATTTTACCTTTTTTGTATTCCATAGGCAATCTGCAGTGTTGATATTATCTCCATTTTGGACTTTCAATGAACTGCCTGAGGAAACTGCAATTGTGAAAACATCTCCAGGTTGGCTTCTTACGAATTCCATGGGCAAACTGCAATAGTGAGATCATATACTTTTTGGACTTTCAATGATCTCCCTTCAAAACTGCAATATTCAAAACATCTCCAGGTTTACCTTTTCACGAATTCCATAGGCAAACTGCAATAGTAAGATAATTTCCCGATTTTACCTTTAATGTATTCCATAGGTCAGTGATGGCGAACCTTTTTGAGCCCGAGTGCCCAAACCGCAATACATGCCAACTTTTTTTCCCTCAAAGTGCCACCATGGCAATTAAACCTGAATACTGAGGTTTACGTTTAGAAAAAACTACTCGTACAGTTAACAACTTTTGTTTTAAAAGAAGAACACAACAGAGATTTAAATTATAAAAATTTAAAATAATGATATAAATTAAGCTTATATTAGTATCTCCAACAAATGCAATACATACACACAGACTGCTGAACACATTCACACACCAACTGCTTAATACAAACACACACACCGAGACACAGACAGACTGCTAAATACACACACAGTCCGCTAAATACACGCACACTGCTGAGTATGCAGTCTGCTGAATACACGCACGCAGTCTGCTGAATACACACACACACACACACACACACTGCTGAATACATAAAGACTGCTGAACACACACACATATACTGCATTGAGGGGTGCAGTGTATGTGTCTGTGTGTAATGTTGTGTGTGGGGGGGGTGGGGTGCAGTGTGTGGGGGGTTGGGGTGCAGTGTGTGGGGGGTTGGGGTGCAGTGTGTGGGGGGTTGGGGTGCAGTGTGTGGGGGGTAGGGTGCTTTGTGGGGGGGGGGTAGGGTGCTTTGTGTGTGGGGGGGTAGGGTGCTGTGTGTGGGGGGGGTAGGGTGCTGTGTGTGGGGGGGGTAGGGTGCTTTGTGTGGGGGGGGTAGGGTGCTGTGTGTGGGGGGGGTAGGGTGCTGTGTGTGGGGGGGGGTAGGGTGCTGTGTGGGGGGGGGTAGGGTGCTGTGTGTGGGGGGGTAGGGTGCTGTGTGTGGGGGGGGTAGGGTGCTGTGTGTGTGGGGGGGTAGGGTGCTGTGTGTGTGGGGGGGGTAGGGTGCTGTGTGGGGGGGTAGGGTGCTGTGTGTGGGGGGTAGGGTGCTGTGTGTGTTTGGGGGAAAGGGTGCTGTGTGTGTTTGGGGGAAAGGGTGATGTGTGTGTGTTTGGGGGAAAGGGTGCTGTGTGTGTGTTTGGGGGAAAGGGTGCTGTGTGTGTGTTTGGGGGAAAGGGTGCTGTGTGTGTGTTTGGGGGAAAGGGTGCTGTGTGTGTTTGGGGGAAAGGGTGCTGTGTGTGTTGGGGGGGTAGGGGTGCTGTGTGTGTGGGGGGGTAGGGGTGCTGTGTGGGGGGGGTAGGGGTGCTGTGTGTGTGGGGGGTAGGGGTGCTGTGTGTGTGTGGGGTAGGGGTGCTGTGTGTGTGGGGGGGGGGTAGGGGTGCTGTGTGTGTGGGGGGGGTAGGGGTGCTGTGTGTGTGGGGGGGTAGGGTGCTGTGTGTGTGTTTGGGGGAAAGGGTGCTGTGTGTGTGTTTGGGGGAAAGGGTGCTGTGTGTGTGTTTGGGGGAAAGGGTGCTGTGTGTGTGTTTGGGGGAAAGGGTGCGGTGTGTGTGTTTGGGGGAAAGGGTGCTGTGTGTGTTTGGGGGAAAGGGTGCTGTGTGTGTGGGGGGGTAGGGGTGCTGTGTGTGGGGGGTAGGGGTGCTGTGTGTGTGTGGGGTAGGGGTGCTGTGTGTGTGTGGGGTAGGGGTGCTGTGTGTGTGGGGGGTAGGGGTGCTGTGTGTGTGGGGGGGTAGGGGTGCTGTGTGTGTGGGGGGGGTTCTGTGTGTGTGGGGGGGGGTAGGGTGTTGTGTGTGTGGGGGTGGTAGGGTGCTGTGTGTGTGTTTGGGGGAAAGGGTGCTGTGTGTGTGTTTGGGGGAAAGGGTGCTGTGTGTGTGTTTGGGGGAAAGGGTGCTGTGTGTGTTTGAGGGAAAGGGTGCTGTGTGTGTGGGGGGTAGGGGTGCTGTGTGTGTGGGGGGTATGGGTGCTGTGTGTGGGGGGGGTAGGGGTGCTGTGTGTGGGGGGGGTAGGGGTGCTGTGTGTGTGGGGGGGGGGTAGGGGTGCTGTGTGTGTGTGGGGGGGTAGGGGTGCTGTGTGTGTGGGGGGGGTAGGGGTGCTGTGTGTTTGTGGGGGGGGGTGCTGTGAGTGTGGGGGGTAGGGGTGCGGTGAGTGGGGGGGGTAGGGGTGCTGTGAATGGGGGGGGGGTAGGGGTGCTGTGTGGTGGGGGGGTAGGGGTGCTGTGTGTAGGGCTGCTGTGGGTAGGGGTCCTGTGTGTAGGGGGGTAGGGGTGCTGTGTATAGGGGGATAGGGGTGCTGTGTGTAGGGGGATAGGGGTGCTGTGGGTGCAGGGGTAGGGGTGCTGGGGATAGGGGTGCTGTGGGTGCAGGGGTAGGGGTGCTGGGGATAGGGGTGCTGTGGGTAGTGGGGGTAGGGGTGCTGGGGTTAAGGGAGGGTAGGGGTGCTGGGGTTAAGGGAGGGTAGGGGTGCTGGGGTTAAGGGGGGGTAGGGGTGCTGGGGGTAGGGGAGTAGGGGTGCTGTGGGTAGTGGGGGTAGGGGTGCTGTGGGTAGTGGGAGTAGGGGTGCTGGGGGTAGGAGGAGTAGGGGTGCTGTGGGTAAGGGGGGTAGGGGTGCTGTGGGTAAGGGGGGTAGGGGTGCTGTGGGTAAGGGGGGTAGGGGTGCTGGGGGTAAGGGGGTAGGGGTGCTGGGGGTAAGGGGGGTAGGGGTCCTGGGGGTAGGGGTGCTGTGGGTAGTGGGAGTAGGGGTGCTGGGAGTAGAAGGAGTAGGGGTGCTGGGGGTAGTGGGAGTAGGAGGTGCTGGGAGTAGGGGTGCTGGGGGAAGTGGGAGTAGGGGTGCTGGGGGTAGTGGGAGTAGGGGTGCTGGGGGTAGTGGGAGTAGGGGTGCTGGGAGTAGGGGGAGTAGAAGGAGTAGGGGTGCTAGGGGTAGTGGGAGTAGAAGGAGTAGGGGTGCTGGGGGTAGTGGGAGTAGAAGGAGTAGGGGTGCTGGGGGTAGTGGGAGTAGGGGTGCTGGGGGTAGGTTATTAAATCAGTATCCCCCCCCATTCCCTTCCCTTCTTGTTACCTTTGGTGAAGGGGAGGGGGGAACACAGTCATCCCTGGTGGTCCGGTGGTGGTATGCAGGACAGGACAGGTCCTGCATACAGGTCCCGCGATGCTGTGTGGAGCGTTGCCATGGTAACGAGCGGCAACGCTCCACACAGCTCGCGGGAGGACGGGAGAGCTGCTTCCTCGATCCCTCCCCCCTGCTTCCGGTCCTGCCGACACGGAAGCAGAGTAGGCGCCTGCCGTTTTGGGCAGGCAGGCGCCTACTCTGCAGTGATGGCAAAGCTATGGCCGCGTGCCCACAGAGAGGGCCCGGCGTGCCACCTGTGGCACGCGTGCCATAGGTTCGCCATCACTGCCATAGGTAATCTGCAATGTTGAGATTATCTCCGTTTTGGACTTTCAATGAACTGCCTGTGGAAACTGCAATTGTGAAAACATCTCCAGGTTGGCTTCTTACGAATTCCATGGGCAAACTGCATTAGTGAGATAATCTACTTTTTGGACCTTCAATGCTCTCCCTTCAAAAACTGCAATATTGAAAACATCTCCAGGTATGCTTTTTATGAATTCCATGGGCAAACTGTAATAGTAAGATCATCTCCTTTTGGGTTTTCAATGATTTCCTTTTGAAAACTGCAATATTGAAAGCATCTCCAGGCTTGATTTTTCACAAATTCCACGGGCAAACTGCAATAGTGAGATCATCTTTTTTTGGGACTTTCAATGATCTCCATTCAAAAACTGCAATATTGAAAACATCTCCAGGTTGGCTTTTCAAGAATTCAATGGGCAAACTGCAATAGTAAGATAATCTCCAGATTTCACCTTTCATGTATTCCATAGGCTATTATCTCCATTTTGGACTTTCAATGAACTGCCTGTGGAAACTGCAATTGTGAAAACATCTCCAGGTTGGCTTCTTACGAATTCCATGGGCAAACTGCAATAATGAGATCATCTCCTTTTTGGACTTTCAATGAGCTCCATTCAAAAACTGCAATATTACAAACATCTCCAGGTTGGCTTTTCAAGAATTCCAGGGGCAAACTGCAATAGTAAGATAATCTCCAGATTTTACCTTTCATGTATTCCATAGGCTATTATCTCCATTTTGGACTTTCAATGAACTGCCTGTGGAAACTGCAATTGTGAAAACATCTCTAGGTTGGCTTCTTACAAATTCCATGGGCAAACTGCAATAATGAGATCATCTCCTTTTTGGACTTTCAATGAGCTCCATTCAAAAACTGCAATATTACAAACATCTCCAGGTTGGCTTTTCAAGAATTCCAGGGGAAAACTGCAATAGTAAGATTATCTCCTTTTTGGGACTTTCAATGATCTCCATTCAAACAATACTATATTCAAAACATCTCCAAGTTTACCTTTTCACGAATTCCATAGGCAAACTGCAATAGTAAGATATTCCCCAGATTTTACCATTTATGTATTCCAAAGGCAATCTGCAATGTTGAGATTATCTCCATTTTGGACTTTCAATGAACTGCCTGTGGAAACTGCAATTGTGAAAACATCTTCATGTTGGCTTCTAACGAATTCCATGGGCAAACTGCAATAGTGAAATCATCTCCTTTTTGGACTTTCAATGATCTCCATTCAAAAACTGCAATATTCAAAACATCTACAGGTTTGCCTTTTCACGAATTCCATAGGCAAACTGCAATAGTAAGATAATCTCCCGCTTTTACCTTTTATGTATTCCATAGACAATTTGCAAGGTTGAGATTATCTCCATCTTGGACTTTCAATCAACTTGCCTTGGAAACTGCAATTGTGAAAACATCTTCATGTTGGCTTTTTACGAATTCCATGGCCAAACTGCAATATTGGGATCACCTCCACTTTGGACTTTCAATGATCTCCATTCAAAAACTGCAATATTGAAAACATCTCCAGGTTGGCTTTTTATGAATTCCATGGGCAAACTGCAATAGTAAGATCATCTCCTTTTGGGTTTTTAATGATTTCATTTTGAAAACGGCAATATTGAAAACATCTCCAGTTTGGCTTTTCAAGAATTCCATAGGCAAACTGCAATAGTAAAATAATCTCCAGATTTTACCTTTTTTGTATTCCATAGGCAATCTGCAATGTTGATATTATCTCCATTTTGGACTTTCAATGAACTGCCTGTGGAAACT